>NC_142664.1:28098429-28411867 GCF_026168435.1 Sesamum indicum
AGTTGCAGATGAAGAAATTTTGGCCCTTCGCGAGCTTTATCTGGTCCTTTCCGGTCGTGTACAATTTAGCGCCTCTGGGGCTGGCACACCCCTGGTACCCGCCCTTGTTCACCGCCACCACGTTGTGGGCCGTCGGGCTATAGTTGAACACTATTCATCCCACAAAAAATAAAATTATCAAACTTAGTAACCACAACTTTACAATTAATATGAGTTATGAATTCTATACATTTTTTTAGAAAAGCATAAACTTTTGCAAACACTGTCTTAAAATTGTCCAAATGAATTTACATTAAATGTACTGAATAACAAATTATTATTATTAAAAATTAATTGATTAAAGAATAGTTATTAGCAAATCAAGAAATATAGTTATGGGTATTTTTATGCTATCCACATTTTATTGTGACACTTATTTTAGGGAGAGTCTCACCCTTAATAAATAGTTCTAGTATGGGTGGTACCCACAAGTGTGCAGAATTAATTAAATTAAAAAAAAAATGATTTTATTCTTACAATTTTTTTAATTTTAATAAAAGATATTAAAAATACAAAAATAAATATAAGTCATAAAAAGTTATGGTTAGTGGAAATTGAGAAGAAGGGACAACTCGAGAATTACGAAAAATAAAAAAGGAGAAAATATAAAGAAAATTATAAAATAATATCAAAGGTTGTAAGTGAAGTGAAAGCACTATCTTCCAGAACATGCTTACCAAGAGTGTCACCGGCTTTAAACCGCTTCCCCGTAGGCCAAGTCGCCACGTTGAAGGTCCATCCGCCGGCACCTCCCACCGTGTAGGTGGCTGCTTCCGCCACTTCACAGTGGAAGGCCACCGCCAGAGCCACCATCACCACCACGCCGACAACTAATGCACTGCCTCTTCCCCCAGACATCCTTAATTTTTCTTACTTCTCTCTTTCTCTTCTGAAAAAAGACCTAAGAGACAACTTTTGTCTGTAATGCAACTGCAAATGTAGTGCAAAATTTATAGAAAAGGGAAATCATCATGCTGTGGTCTGTAGGGACAGTGGAGTGAAGTTTACGAGGACCCACAACGTTGAAAGACATGGTCCATCCATAAAGAAAAGCTTACCCACTAATGTCGCAATGCAAGTGGGACAGTCGTGTCTTCTCGTATATTGAGTAATCGGGTCGAATCAATTTAAATACGAAACTGGTCAGGATTAAGAACAATTTTAATTCATTTTGCATTTCGGTGACACTATAGTAAAGTTCAAACCAACATATTAAAATTTTTATTGTAAATTTATACCATGATCATTTATAACATAATTGAAATTCGCTATGGAAAATCAAATATATTAAATTCAACGTTTTATAATAGGTGGGATTTTTTTAATAATACCAATATTTTCTTTCATGTACGTTCCGAATTCAAATTCAAAACCTCTAGTAAAGAATTTTGAAGTCCAAATCACTGAATTGTGTTCTGGAGAACAGGAATTGATACATCGACTGTTCGTGTTTTGTGTTTTAAACAAATTAAAAGAAAAGGCAAAAGAACAAAATGTAGGCAAAAGGAAGAGGGGTTGCTAGTCAATATTTTAGAATCCACAATGATGGGTAAAAAAAGAAAAAGAGGGTAAGTTTTGTCTTAAAAAAGGGGGGTGGGGGATTGTGCAATAAAATTTCTGAGCTAACCAACCCACTATCACTCTCGGGGACAATCATTCCCCCCCCCACCCCCCCAATCAATTTACTTTTCAAGATAATGTTTTTGATTTGGTCAATGTATCCTCATTATGAGTTCTTTCACACTCAAAATTATCTCCCTATGTCAATGCAAGATGTCTGCCTTCATAGGTTTTTTTCAGAATAAAATAAATGTCAAAATATTACATAACTAGAATTAAATTATTTGAATGTAGGACCTATATTATATTTTGATATAATTTATATTATTTGATATTTACTCACTTGATCCATATAAAACAAAAGATTTAATATAATTTACCTCACTGTGAAATTACCAACGAGCAAATTACCTTCTTATAAAAAAAATAATATACCTTGCTCTATTTTTAAAATAATTTATCTTATTTGCATTATTATAAGATTGTTTGCATTAAAAAAGTGTTTAGAATATGAAATTTTATTATTAGATGTGTGGTAAGGGACTTCAGTGCAAGCCCTCCAATTTTAAGAACTAAAAGCAACGGAAATAATTATGAATCTATATCACACACATGTATGTGAATATTCCTAGGAAGGCATACGAGGGCATTGTAATTATCTTAAATTACCATTACAGCATACACTCCATGTGTCACGGAATGAACATTCCAATCGACCCCGCAATTTAACTATATTTCTTTTAGTAAAAAGATAAATAATTTGATCAGTTTCTTACAAAAATTAATTGAACAATATGAATCATAATATGATAAGTGCTGAGATTCAAAAGTTTAGTAATTTCAAAATATCAAATAATCACTATGATAAATTAATTTAAACGGAAAAAAAATAACTTCAATAAAAGTCTCTAATTTGGTACTCTTGCAATTTTTTGATACTTGAGTTAGTCAAATTTGTGGTTTTTTAACTGAACCACTACAATCAAGAATGAAAAAAAAAGAAAAAATACACGAGAACAAAGTATACCGTTCATCTTCTTCATCCCAAGTCCTGTTACTAATTTTCTTTTTTAATTCTCACCACGCACATACTCAAAATTCAAACTCGAGACTTCCAGTAAAAAAAAAAAAGAATTGAATTCGGCACTGGACTGTCCACTGAAGAACAAGTCATGTTAATGGTGTTAGTTGGCAGTGGCTCCACCAGCATACCAACTGTGTCAACAACCAACATAAGTCGATGACTTAAAAGACTCCATTTCACACAAAGTAAAATGGTCGAAAGTCGTCAAAAATACTGCAAAAAACTGCGGTCCTCTTCATTTTCTAGTCCTCCATTTGGAATTACTACACACCTAATACAAAATTAATGGAAGAGAAACAGGTAACAGATTCTGGCTTCGTTTTCCTAGTCAAATGCTACCTTAGTTGAAAACAAGACAGCTCATTTTGGAGAAATAGTTCAGTGGACTCTTCAAGAAACGTTAGTCACAAGGGCAACTAGCAAATTTCGTTTGAAGATATCACTTCTTTTATCGATAAGAAAGTCTTCCCTGCAAATAATTTTACACATTGCAATCAAGATAACAAAAACAGGGTGCTTGCAGGAAGTGGTAACTGATTACACAGCCTACATTAGTTGTTCATGTATCAACAGGCAGATGCTCAACCTTTACCAAATTTATGAAGGAATTAAGGTACTGATTGATATGAAAATTAAGATCAGAAAACATACATGTCGATAGGCCAACCTGAAGAAACTGAGCTGTAAAAGAATAGGTTGCATCAGTTAGTAGCATCTATATGGAGAATTTCTTCTTTAATTATCCGCAAAGCTGTTGAAACCCCGTCCTGAGAAATTAAAAACACATGCAGGAGTCAGTGACCAATACTCATTTGCAATGCTTACAAAATTATTGCAATTAGATAAGTTTTCTTTCTCAAATTCAAGGAAGAAATGGATTGAAAGGAATGCCAAATAATTGCTGATTTCTAAATCAGCAACGTCGACCATCCAGCCAGACTTCAGTCTGTTATCACTGATTTTATACCAGATTTATTCACAGAAAAATTGTACTACAGGAGTAACATCTGGTTTGAGAAGTCACATCATCAGTCCAAACTCTAATGCTAGAAACCTACAAAACCCGATTGCAAGACCCAGCATCACGACATAGCGACTTAATGGTAGCAAAAAGTATACAAATGGAATTAGAGCAGGAAAAACTAGCCTGATTACTCTCTCTAAAAAGTTTGTGTTCCAAGTTTCCAGCATGATAGGTTCTTATACTAATAACAAATTGTTGCGTGCATCTTGACATTATTCTAGAATCCTCAAGATAGTTATTGACAATTGTGAAGATAGTAGCACGACCTAGGAGATTATAAATAAAAGAACGGGAGTAGTGTAGAGAAATCTAATTAGGCCTTGGAGCTCATATGTAACCGACCACCTGACACTACTTGTTCTCTATCCTTCCAAGTTTTCACCATCATTGGTGTTAAAACTAGCAAGGAGTTGAGGCTAACTTGTTACTAAGAGTTAATGCAGTAATTTTATACAACATAATCATACAGTATCAACCAAAAAGCCACCAACAAATGCACCATTAGTCTAACTAATGAATATTACCTCGGTGGATATTCTCTTAGCAATTTGTTTTGCATGCAATTTGACTTCGGGAGACAATGCATAATTAATTGCTCCCACGAGCATATTTGCAGCTTCTAATATACAACTCTCATCACCTTTATCTGGGAGTAAGGAAGAACTTTTTAGGGGCTCTGAGGCAACACCTAGCCAAAACATCCTCTCTGCCCAATAAAATTGATCCAGAATAAACGGGCAGATAACCTGTAATCAGATATCAATCAGATTTCTGCTCTTGTGCTGTTTCAGAGATGCAGAAGCTAGTGATTTTAGATTTAGAAAGTATCAAACATATTCAGCAGAAAATAATCACCTGCCAAGTGAGGTTTCCTAAAACAGTCAACTTTTATTAGAAATATCATAATAGGATTAGACAAGCTTCCTCAGGTATCATCAATGGAAATTATAGAATTTTTTCACAGCCAAATATCTGTTAGAATTCTTAATAATAATTTTCCCCGGCAGCTATCCTTGTTAAAAACAAGCTTCAGAAGTCCAGAGTAAAATCAGTTTCTAAAGCCTCAGAACCGAAGATCATCCAATTAAAGAACTTTGAACAAACACGGCTAGTATTCTCAGGAATAACTTCATCTACTGGGTGAAGACCCCTCATTTTAACTGGACCTTAGCAACTTTACAACACGATATTAAAAAATACAAACATGAGTTGGTGAACACCAAGCCCAATTACACAACAAACCTGAGGAATTCCTGCGTGCAGAGCAGCGGCAGTAGATCCACTGAAAATAAAAAGTAAGAATTGAAAAAATAAGAAATGGTTTAGGATTTAAATATTTCAAACAATACTCATAAACCTGAAGGGAAGTAAAGGTTCCGGGAAACATCACCTTCCCCCATGATGGATAGCAGCCGCACATCTTGGGAATAGCCAGTTGTATGGTATAGCACTTTCATATAAGAAGAAAAAAAAAAGATTTCAGTTTGATGCAAAATCTCAGCAGTCTAACCACACATGCATAGAAAAAGATATTTACAGACGAGTCAACTGAATGGAAAATAAAGCTCTCTCAATGAAGATTATGGAAGATCAATGATACCCTCCACTTGGTATTATTTAGTAGTCACAACATAGATTGTCAGTCCTAGAAACCAAACTGACTCTATCACTAGAGACAAATCCCCTACAACTAAACAACAGGTAAAATTAAGTGATCTCCTCCCTATCAATTGTTCAAACAATAAAACTTCAAATGTCCAATAATGTCCATAGTTTAGATACAACATTTTCTGGAATCATCCCGGTTTCGTACTTCTGGATCTATATGTATGCGCCACTTGTTTGCATGCTACTAGTTTGCTATATTATAATTTTATAACTCTAAGAGCTATTTTACTTCATCATAATCAAGTTCAAGCAAAGACCATTGACGTCTAAAATAGTTATGTTTTCAAGCAGAAATAAATTCTTTTCGTTTGCTCACTTTCTTTTCAAATACTGAACATGTTATTTGCATCTTCCTATGTGTCACTAATTGTTCAATGTCACCTTAACTTAGATGGCTGAATAATGCATGTCATGGATAAAGTTTAGACAACGGCTGACAGACAATTCCTAACGGTATGAACAATAATACACTGCAAACTGGTGCAATTATGTATTTGAGCCTTTTGCGAGTGCCGACCCGGAAAAGCAAAAAAGTCGGCCATCAAATAGCCAACTCTGAACTTCACCAGGTTGCGTTTGTTCGGAAGTTGATGATGGTGTCTGTGCAAACATCTTGATAGCAGCATCTAAAGGTCCATATCCAGCTGTCAGAAGAATAAATCTGTGACTTGTGATACTCAAAACATTCCCAAGGACCCGAAGGAAAGACTGGGGATTCTTCAAGTAACCCATGCTGCAGATAAGGAACTCCATTAATGAAATAAGTCGTCAAATGTATAATTCCTACCTACAATCAAAGTGCAAAGTACCTTCTGGAGTCATAATTTCAAAAAGTAATATAACCCACATACTTCCTCAAGTATGTCTCATGGATAGAAGTTACAGTGTCCATAGTTAGTAGTTTGAATAATAGATAATGACACATATTCTAAACATCATTTATTCTGCTCATGAATCATCTGCAATCACTCACATTTTGGCCAGTAAACTATGTATTGATAGAACAACAATGTATTGGCAGATTCCTCTGAAAGATCACACCACATGCAAGTATTTGAACTGTTTTTGTGTCTATATAAATGATATATATTTAGCCTATAGAAAATAAGATATTATGATGAGCCTAATTCAAACATTAATCATCGGTGAAGGCTGTGTCATTTCTTTTAAGAATGAACATGTAGTACCTTTCTGCTACAAGTTGCCGAAGCCAACAGATATAAGAAAGAGATCAGAGAATGTAATTCTCTCCATAGATTGTGTAAATAAACATAACCAGAAACAAAGAAGAATTTCAGCTCATTGATGTACACTTGCCTTCCAACAGAACTCAGACTTATGAAAATAGGTTGCTCTTCTGAAGAACCCAGAAATTCTTTTAACTTGGCATGAACCAAACATAGCTCATCTTCAGCATTCAATTTCCCCGAACAAATCAAAGATGATATTTCTGCACATCCAGTGCAAGAGAATTGCCATTCAGAAGGGAAAGACCAAAAACCACAAACACGAACTGCTGATGGCCAGTAACCTACAATAATACGAGAATGTGTGCAGTGAACAAGAAAAAGTAGAAGTTTAAGACATAGAAACTTAAAAGAAATAGGGTGAAGATTAGAATGGGAACTATATCCTTTGTTAATGAAAAACACACGACGAAATTTTTATTGACTGGATATTAAATTTATACCCGACAACAATATCCGACTACATAAAGGTTACGTGCAAAATGAGAATAACATAATCAGCTATCCTTAGCAAATAAACCTCTACAGTGATACTTGGAACTCAAGTGATAGTATCATATTCTTGCACTAGCATTTAGAGTTTGAAACAGTCACTTATAAAGGGAAAAAATCAAATTAGTTCTTTCTTTCATATGTCATTTACATTATGCCGTCATCTGCAGTAGATTCTGAAGGGCAAAAACTTATAACAATTACCAGGGCACTCAACAACTTCTTGGCTAAAGCCGTACCTGCCCATCCATGCCAGTAAAGGGTCAAAGACCAATAAAAATGTCCACATCAAGGGAAACTACGGAATAGTATGCAGAGATATTGCAAATGGATGACAATAAACACGAAATGATTAATGTTCCAAACATGCCTATTTTACCAATTGCGCAACATGAATAAGTGGAGTGCTACTTATTCTCCGTATACATTATAGAAGCTTCTTATCATGTTCTTTCCATAAAGTTGTCTATCCAGCAAACAGTAAAAGATAAAATAGAAACTCATATTGATTTAAAGTTTAGTGGAAAATACTCTTACAGTAGGAGTGGAGCTGAAGGCCTCTCGTGCCATGTTGGAAGACCAGTTACTGGATCCTAGTTTAGAACCATGCAACAGATCAATGGCCATTATATTAGTAAATATTCATTCAACATCATCACTTTTATAAACAAAAGATTCAACAGAGCTTCTAGTGGCTGCAATAACAACCGTAAAGGGCCAGAAGCTCAACTCTAGATCATAGCTTCTCCACGTTCCCCAGTCATCAGTGAAAAGTGGCCACATCCAATGGATAACATCTTCCCACCCAATCTATGATAAAATGTAGCAGAAACCTTAGTCAAAACTTGAACAATCATCAAAAGAACAACTCTTCCCCAATCCCAACTAAGCTCCACAGAAAATAAAAGAAAAATCAAAGACAAAGAAGATATCTGGGGTGAGTGAGAGAGATGTTGCTTCTCTGATCTGTTGACCTTAAGACTACATTATTATGAAGTTGACAATAAAGAAAAGGGCAAACTACAACGAGCTCCCTTGAGATTTGCAATAATTACAAAAACCCACTTGTTTGAAAAATTACCAATACCCTCTGATTTTAAGGCCGTCTAATAATTAGCCCAATCCGTTAGTCTCCGTTAAGTTTCCATCCGCTTTTTGTGGTGAACGACCAAAATGCCCTTGTGGACTAATGATTATAATTTTATTTATTTTTCAAAATTTTCCATCCATTTTTTGTGGTGAACGACCAAAATGCCCTTGTGGACTAATGATTATAATTTTATTTATTTTTCAAAATTTTCCATCCACCTGGTTCAATTTTTTTATAATTTTTTTACTTTTTAAGGAAAAAAAAAAGAATACAGCAAGGGCAAAGTTGGCAATTCTAAACCTACATCCAAGGATTACATAATTTTATCGAACATGAGGGGGTATTCGTAATTTTTTAAACAATGATGGGGTATTCGTTACTATCCAAACTTCAGGAGAGCTCGTTGTAATTTATCCTAAAGAAAAGGTTGAACAATGTAAGGGCAAGAATTAATCAAAAAATGAAGCCAACCAAATCTTAATCCATAGATGATGAACGAAAAAGATATTTCATTAAAGGTATATGAAGCTGAAAGAAGTATGATTGCATACCTTACCAGTTGGAGCTTCTCGAAGATATTTGTATAGAAGAGGAAGTTCATTCCTAAATTGGCGTTCAAATGAAGAGGGTGCGCTGGATTGCATAAAAAGTAGAACTTAGGCATTTTGTTACTGTAACTCTTCTCTATGCTAAAATGTATGAGTAGGAGAGAGTTAAGTGTAGAATCATTATATAAGAAATGCATAGGGCTTTATGAGCAAAAGAAAATTTAAAAATGCTGTTCTTTGTACATGTGCACAAGAAAATAAAAGTACACAACTAAGAGAGGAGAAACACAAACAGGCATCTGCGGACACACAGAGTGAGAGGGAGAGAGGAAAAGAGAAGGGACAAAATCAGCATATTATGCATCAGGAAATCAAATTTTCATAGGACATCAGGGTATCAAATTCCTGCCCAACATATGTGGGGTGATTTTAGACATCTAGGAATGTGATTACTTTAAACACCTCCCAGACTCTTAGCTCAATCATTAGCGTTTATGCATACATGGTGACCGTCATGATTTAGTTCCTTCTCGTTAAACTATAGACGACAGCCACAATCATCAGATAGCTGTATTCAGATGTCACTCACATTATATATGCACCTAATTGGATGCTTAAGGCTGGGCTTGACATTCCATAAGCAGCTCTACTTCCAAAGTGCTAAACTAAAGCTTCTGAACTTTTGATTAGATAAATATGTAATTAAAGAGCAACAAGGACTAACATATGCCAAGACATCTATATTTATGAAAACAAGTAAATAAAACGGGTGTTCAGCAAGAAAGGATTTAATTGGTATTCAAGGGATCTCGATTTCCAAAACCTATTTTAGTATTTGGAATGAATAAACTCATTTACAAAATTATATAAGGATTTGATGGGTTTAACTAGAAATTCTTAGTTGAGCGGAGTCCTGCAAAAAAAAATGGGATTTGATGGGATCGGGATTTACAACTAAGGATGAGAATGTGTTTTTACATTATTGTCCTTGTTTTCTGAAACAACAAACAAGTCAAAGAAAATCATAATCAGTTCTATTTCCCTCTAACCTCCAACATTTCCAAATCCAAGCCATATTCTTCCAAATCCAACTTCCCCTTCAAATTGACTCCAAACAGACTAACGTTTTGCAATGTGAAATTTTAATTGAAGTTATACCTGTATGGAACGAGATAAGGAGCAGCAACAACACAATTAACATGAAAAAGTTCCGCAAGAATCCAACCTTCCTGAACACAAGTGAAAGAGAACTTAATTTGGGGAACACTCCAACTATATTGCATTTAGAGTACTAGTCACTGACTCTTAGCTATCAGGGAAGAAAATACAGAATTGTTTCACAGTAACTTATTTGATAAAATAAAAAAAAAATTTATTTGCTCAAACTAGTTCAAATACTAGCAAATTGTATAAGGTGCCAACTGAATTCAATGTTCAGCCAGTTACCTAATTTCACTTGTATTACATTGCAATACAAAGCAAATACGAGCAAGACACCATACACTAGCCATTACAAAATTCAGACACAATTCCAGCCTTCTTTAAGAATTATGTAAGCCTGCACGTGATCTCAGTCTTTGTTTCACATATAATTATAAGGAACCTAATTTCCTTGTCTCGCCATTGTCAGAAACCAATAACTAAGTCTGAATTAATAGGCCTGGCTAGTACCATATTCATAGGGATTGAGATTTTTTTTTCAGCTTTACATTCATCATGTTTGTAGATAAACAAAATACAAAGAGCATCAAGAATGCAACCAATCTTGCTAAGGATTTACCAGTGCAAAGAAATTTATGATGATAAGATCACCATCCAAGATTGGGCCCCCTCCATATATTGCTTCAACAATTGAAAGACACTCTTGTCTATGTTTTCTTGTGATTTCTTTCTTCTGCAGAGAAAATGACGACCCTGTAGAGCCCAGTAAAATATATGAATTAGATGAAAAATTTACAAAACTGCATGCTAATTTTGAAGGAAATCTACCAGACCTATAAATTCATCTACCACCTAAGAGAAACTAGAATTTCTAAATCCCAAGGGGCAAACTGCATGCTAATTTGAAGGAAATCTCCAGACGTATGAATTGAACATACATGTGAAGCATCTACGACCTAAGAGAAACTAGACTTTCTAAAAAGCTTCGACCAAAAGAAAGAACACGCTTGCAGAACCTCCAGTATCATCGTGTTGCTGAGAAGACAAAACGGGTGGCGAACAAACTGGATAGTATGCAACTCCTTTTGCACCTAAATGACCTTTTAGGTTCTGCAAAGAAAAAAAACAATGAACCAAAGTGATATTATCATAATAATGCTTAAAGCTGCTAAACCTAATACACTACTTTATTTCAATCTTAAAAGCACAATATAGGCAGGATTTCGGCAGGGATATGAAGTAGACTTTAAAATTAACTTCAATGGGGCAAACTTTAAGGCTTCTGAGAAAATGGCTTTGGTATTATGATTTAGACCACAAGGTTAGTGCCCACCACAAATGCAATTGACACCTTAATTCTTCCATGCTGCCAGAACATGCAGAATCCTTGGCGGCTTTCTCTGTGGAACAGTAAGTTAAAAACAACTGCTTGAGATTGTGGTTGAAGGGGCTATGTTTCTTATTTACAATAAATATCTGCAGTTTGATCACTCAGCTACAGGCACCTTCGCTCAGGACGTCAAACTCTTCGCTAGCTAATAGACTTTGTTAGGAAATTTGGAAATCAGTTGGCTAACCAAGTTCTTGATGATCAACGTCTCTGGTAAGACAATCCATTCACTTCCCCCTTTTCATTTTTGCCAATCAAATACAATAAACACACAAAACAAATATATTTCACAATCATGTAGTTATGTACCCAACCTCGTGTGCGGAATGAGTTACAAATGCAACTTCATACTGCCGCTGATCGGAAGCAAAAGCTGCAGCTATTGCCTACAGAGGAAAACCACAAGCCACAGCTAATTATTAAAGCAATAAATCTCCACTCCAATATATTCAGTAATATAAGAAGGAAAAAAGAAAAGACACGTTACAGCTATGGGGTAAACATCGCCTTTAGTTCCAAAAGCCATAAAAACTGCTATTGGTTTCGTCCTCATTGCTTCCGTTGCCGTCGTCGATGTCGCCATCGGATGGCGTTGTCGGACTCCGGCGGTTTAGAACTTCTTTGATACAACAGTGTGACTTACGCAGCAGCTAATGTGGGCCGATCGAGAGACAAACTAAATTCTCGAAGCCCAAACCTGTAATGGGCCCACTTTATGTACACATACCAGCTTAGGCTAGAAGGCCCTGGCCCGCTTGTAATGGGCCTAAACTCAAATATCTGTTTTACTTTGTAATAGTCTTGTGTGGATTTCTTCTACTAACAATATATGTTTGCTGTGGTAAATTTCTAACACGAACCCGACTTAATTGAATTTGAACTAATTATATGATAAGTGCAGTAAATTTATTGTATAATTGGTGTACAGTTCATGAAAAGTGATCAATCACATAACAAGTATATCGACTGATTTAACTGAACTAAATTGAATCCGAACCAAAAAAAAATTCCCAATTGTTAGGTGCCAAAAGTAGGAATGAACTATCAGGAAATATGCCTTTTACAAGTCGAAATTTAGTACATTTTGTGCAAAATCTAGTTTTGGAAAGATGGTGTTTGGATAAAAGCAAAAGGAATTTTGTTTCTTGGTTTTTGTATAAAGATGTTGAATGATGTTATTTCTCCAACATCATAAGTGTTAGAGACGACCACCTCACGTGGGATTTTGTCATGGTACGTTCAGATAATGTAAAATTTGCTATTGATTTTTTCCCCTTTTTCTTGCTGTCGTTCCAAGAAATTGAGATATATTATTAGTAAAGTAATAATGTCACATTTGGACATTGATTGTATGCATTCGGAGATATTTTTCGTTGTTTCGATAATGATTTTTTTTAAATTTAATATTGGTTATGGGCATGTTTAATTTTTTTTTTTAAATAAACACCCGAAGGTGGGGAGGCTTTTTGGAGTCCCCATCCATTTTTCATTGAAAATAAACAATAGTCATCATTACAACATTACCGCAACAAAAACATAAAAGGAGAAGTACTACTCCTTTACATTGTGATACGACATCAAGTTTTTTGTTTCTGCCATCTTTTTTTTATTCTATTTGTTTTAATTCTTGGACCGCACGAGCTACTCCTCTGTTTCATCACTTGGATGTTTCAATTATCACTAAGGACCACTACTAACAACATGTACTATTACAACTTTAAGGAATCATATTTGCAAGTTACGAGAAGACATTTTTAAAAGAAAAAAATAAAAGATAAAATTTTAGAATATTAATACTATCTGGAAAAAAAAAAAAAAAAAACAACAACAGTTCGAAACTTGTGCGGTACACTATCATCAATAGATCGACTCATAAACCACCTCTACAAACTTATTCACAAGATCCTAGCCCCATCAACGAATCTACACACTAAATACGCAATAATGTATTAATGTACGAGAAATGTAAGTTCATGTCTAAGGTTGAGACTGGTGTAGGAGTTATGCTACTCTAGCCATCAATTTTTTTCGAAATCGTTTACAATATATTCACTCATTGTCCATATCGTTAAACAACTAATGGGCGGGCATAAATTTTAAAATATTTTGTATTTTTAATATTTTAAAAATAGTATATTGAAATAATAGAGTATTTGGATAAATTTATTTAAAAAATCTTATAAGGTCATATATTCTATAAAATGCTTTAAAACTTATAAAATATTAAATTTTATTTCAAAAAAATAAAGTTTTTAAATATTAAGGTAGAATTGGCTCAGACAGGGCCCACTTCAACATATTAATGATTGTACCAGTCAAGGCAAATCCAGCCCAAATCCAACTCCTCCAATGAATTTTACACCTTGATATAGGAATTGGGCCCCATGGCCCATAGGTGGACAAGAGGCCCACAACATTAGAACATCCGGCCCGTTCCGTACTGTTTTGTCTCTTTGTCTCTCCCTCTGACAATTATAAAACCTCCTGCACTTCAATTGTTGAGTTGCTGCTACTCTTTGACAATGGCCACCAATACCATAATCATTTCCCTTTCTCTCTCTAATTAATCGCTAATTGAGTACTCCCGTATCGAGCTTTTTGTCCATAACAATCGAATATCAAAAGCTAGGCATGGAGAGCGGCGCTAATGGAGGGGCGGAGGACGTCAAGCATTTGGCGGCTGAGCTGGGCAAAACCCTAAAAGAAGGGGAGAGAATCCTGGCCCCGACCCGACGCCCCGACGGGACCCTCCGCAAGCCTATTAGGATTCGGGCGGGTTATGTTCCTCAAGACGAAGTCGCCATATACCAATCGAAAGGCTCACTTGTGAGTAGTTATGATTTCAGGTATTAAGTATTGTGTTTGGTAATTTTCAGAGTGTTTTTTTCAGTGGGGTTGGTTGTGATGGTGGCAGTGGAGGAAGGAGATGGCGGCGACTCAGGAGGTGCCACCGGGATATGATACGGTGGTGGAGCCGAAACCGAAGTCGAAATCTGCTAAGAGGAATGAGAGAAAGAAAGAGAAGCGTCAGCAGGTTAGTAAAATATATATTTCATCTTTCAGATTTTGATCATATAAGTTTCTATTAAAGGCTTCGTCTTGTTTTACGTGAGTTATGTTGAACAAAAGAATTGCTGCTAGTTGTAATGTTATCACTTGGTTCTACCATAAATGTCGGCTGTCCCCACTCCTAGTATTCTGTCAGCTCACTTGAATAATGTGAATAGACCAGTTGTCAAGCTCCAGAAAGTATCTAAAGAGTGTTTAGAGTTGCTGGTGGCAAAACTTCACTTTGGAATAAAGAATATCTAACGTCTGTTTCTGCCCTGGAAAACTTGTAATAGATGATGAAATGAAATGAGAAAACTGATTAACTTGGAGCGAAGAGCAAAGAATTTTTGGTAATATGTTTCATACGTGAGCAAAAAAAAAAAATCCATTTTAACTTGCCATTAAGTTAACTGGTCAGACACAGAATAATTATCTCTTGACCTTATATTAAAGGATCAAATTTCTTTTTATCCAATTTTCGTGTGAGATCAACTACCAAAGTTTTCAATTTGTCAAAATAGTGAAGCAATAGGCTGTAGAGTTTACTGATCTCTGTAAAGTTTTTGGCTGGTTCTCTAAGATATATGGTCAGTTCTGAAAAAAATAAAAGTCAAATCTAGGTAACAGACATGCGCACTCTGTACATGGCATATGCTTTTTACCGGTATCATTTCGCAAAGATTGAGAGAGAATCGTCCTTGATATAGTTGTGGAAAGAATGCTTTGAAAAGAAAGCTTCAAACAAACCAAGAACAATTGTGGAGAACATAATGAACTAAAAAATGTTGGTTCAGGTTTCAGTTACTGTTCAAGTGCACAATAAGAGCAAAATCTCTGGAGGTATGGTTCATCTTGACCGAGTATTTTCATATTCAGCTCGATCATCCAAAATGACTGACATTTAAGTAATGTCATTAAGGCTGGTGTATCCCCATTAAAGAGTATGACTGATGTTTGGTACGGTGAAGCAATGGTGCAATAGTAGGAAAAATCAATATAACTGCAGTAATTCCACAATACTACGGGGGAATTATTTTCCGATTCTCGTAACCATTTATTCCTGTTTAGGTTATGATCAACTTCATGGTTGAAGTGGAAAGGGGTTTTCCCCTTCCTCATGAGAATCACACTTTTCATGGCTATCCACCTGCCCTATTTTGATCTCGTAAACCAGAAGGTATAATGGATACCCTGTTGTGCCCTTCTAGCAAGCTGATAAGGGTAAAACAAGACTTTGTACCTATCCGACACAATTAGCAATTTCGAAGTTGTCAAAGTACGTTTTACTTTACTAAATACCTAATGATTATTTGCAATGATTACTCTTTGAAGACATTTCATTTGACTCAATAACTAAAATTTCATAGAACCTACTCAGAACTAGATGCCTGCCACTCCTTATGTTTTGGGGAGGATGTTTTCCCTATTCATTGTTGTTTGTTTTCACTTGGACCTGAGCAGTTCATTTCATGCTTAATTAATTTGACCAAATCAAATTGCTACATGTATTAGCTTTAGAATGATTTGGATTGTTAGATGTGTTTGCCTAAACTTATTTAGATATTTTTATTAGCTCATACATCTTATAAGATATTTTTTAAGCTTAAAAACATATTAGCTTTTATTTTAAAAATAAGCTCATAAATTATTTGGATAAAACAAAGTAATAGAATTTATAAAGTTTATGAGATGTTAGTATGGTCATTTGTAATTAATATAATTAAAATCGAAGAAGCTTGATATGATCTTACTGATAAGTTAGTGCCTCTGTTTTTTTCTTAAAGGGAGCTTAGCTCCTAATGTCTTATTTTGAATCTTATAAGCTTCTAAACATCTATTACCTTGCATGTCGATCATTTCCTGGTAGACTTAATTTATAGTGCTTATCGATTTATTGCTACTTTTGTATTGATTCTCTAACTTCAGGATATATTGTTGGTCTCAGGCTGCCCTTGACAAGGGTAAGAGTTCAGAGCAAAATGATGTCTCATCTGCTGATGGTTCAAGTTACCTGCCAGAAAATGTAGAGTCAATTGCATCAAAGATGAATGGGCTCTCTCTTTCTGGAAGTGCCTCTTTGGTCACACCTCCTTCTGATTCAACTGAATGTTCAGCTCCAGTGGATCAAGTTCAAGATATTGATAAGAAGATTCGAGCACTAAAAAAGAAGGTAAGTGTCTAATGGAGATGATGTTTTGCATTGTACTGTCCAACTTTTATGACTCAAATTCTGATCTTATGCTCGAGGCATATGCAGCACTCATATCAGGATTAATTCATCTGCCAGATATACAATTATCTTATCATCTCTTTGTGGAGCTTGTATCTATTATGATACTCTCCAACCCAAAAAACCAAAGAATTTTGGATTCTTCTGATAATTAAGCTTTCGTTAGTATTAGTATTATATTCTTGCATGCAGTATAAGCTCTTTGAGCACTGTTTGATCATTGCAATGCAGAAAGACATGGAGAAGCATTAAGCATTGAACAAGGATGAGCTGAAATAGACCTTATTACTGACTTCTAAATCCATCTTCTGTTTGTGATTTGTATGAAATAATATAGTAATTTTTATTGCTTCTGTTAGCAAAACAATAGGATCCTTCAAATAATATATCATTCCATGGTTCTCTGTGGGCTTCTCTCTAGATTCGGCTGACTGAAGCGCAACAGCAGAAAGGTGCAGAGAAAGATTTGAAGCCAGAACAATTGGAGAAGGTGGCCAAGTTAGAAGGCTGGCGCAATGAGTTGAAGCTTCTGGAAGAGAAAAAAGCTGAACTAGCATCATCCCTTTCCTGAGCCAGATGCACACTCTGTAATTCTTGTGTTCTTTTTGGGAATGTAAACTCTGAATGGATAGAGAGTTTGCTTTCTGTAAGGAGCTCATTGCATTGAATAGTAGATTATTTCTTTCCATGTCTCTCTTAATCTAGTGTGTTCGTACATCACTATTCCATTATGGAGAAGACTATAGGCTGTAATGGTCACCTCAGAGCCTGGACTGGAACTGCTGCCATTTTTTTGGTTTCAGTTTCCCCAGCACTCCGGACCCTTAAATAGGAATATATGCGAAGACTGAAGACGCATTGTGCTTAGTTCTGGAAGCATGTATATTTACTTTGACAAGAGATGCATACACTTCAGAAGCGAAAATAACAGAGAACCGGTTGGGTACTCAGGGTCTGTGGTAGGGGGCATAAGACCTTAAACAGTGGGACATAGATCGATTTTCGAAGATTTGAAACTTAGTACTTGTTATTTATTTGCAATATAGAAAATCTCTTCACATTCTACAAAACATAGTTCATAATTTAAAAAAAATTGTAATATAGAATTATTCGAACAAATTCGCAAAGTTTGTAATTACAGATTTGGAAATCTTAATTTCAAATTTAAGTATGGTATATTTATGAGCACAACCCACTTGAAATAGCCTCAAATTCAAGTGAGAATCCTTAAATTAATCCATCAACCTGGACAACTCAAATTGATTGTCTCATCATTCGCTCAAGAAATTTACGCTCCAACGGCAAATCATGAGACGAAAATCTAAAATGATATTTCCATAAAACTGCTATCAAGGTAAGCTCTCGAAAAATAATAACTAGAACACCTTCGTGAATTGACTCTTGTAAGTTCACACTATATGGATGGCAGAAATAAATCAACACTCAATATCATGTTACAACTCAATAATCTGAGCAGTTTTCACATTACATAAACTAAAATGGATTTTCTAAGCTATTGCTGAAAATTTCAGAGCCCTTAAAACCGAAAAATAGATTTCTTAGACATTTTATCAAAAACTATTTGACAATAGATAATCCATCTATAAGTCAAATATTGCCAAAACTTCAGGATGCACAAGGCTCAACACTTTTAAATTGCAAACCCGGCCGTGTAGAGTGTTCCATAGTGGCGAGAGTTTTGTAATTTCCGAAGCCTATGAGGACTCAACATCTGAATCTTCCAACCCTTCTTTATAAACTTCGAAGTCCTCTGAGCTCCATCGGCATATTAAGTGGAGTTTGAAGGTAGCCATCTTAATACCCAAGAGACGCTGTAGGGAAGTGAGCCGCAAAACCAAAGGTCACAAACTCTTCTATGCAGAAATTTGCTTATAAATAATAAAAATGCAATGATGATGATTCCCACAGTTATATATGATAGAAAGTATCAAATCCAGATCAGAAACCAAGACCTTTTCACATATTTGATTAGTAAGGCACCTTTACTTGGCAATTTCAGTTATACAGGACAAAATTGCATTTACCAGGCTCCAACACAGAAGTACTTTCAGATTCTAGTGGTAAAACCACAAGAAATATGGAACAAAAAGTATACGGAAATGATGAAGTTAGACATACGAGTATGCGAGCAGACTCAGGTGATAGCGGTTTTCCTTCTTCACACACAACAAAGTCTGACACAAGCTCCACAACTCCTGCACAACACAAATTTCATTTGAGCAAACCCATATGCAAGTTGTGTATAGAACACATACAATGCATAAGCCTGCTACGAAGATAAACACAGGACAAACCTTTGTTCAACCTTACAGGCATTCCCTGTTTGCGCAAGAAGGGTTCCATCTCATGGGTGAAGTGATCAAGAGGACCTTCTTTAAGCTCCACCTGAAGAATAAACCAGACATGAGAAATATCTAGGACTATTGATGCTCTAAGCTCCACGTTTCAGGAATAATATAACTGCATGGGTTAGAGTTGCAATTCATTAGCCTTCTCTTAATTTTTTTCTAACGCATTGATTTTGCAACAGGATCGATCAATTAAAGGAGGCCACTTGCATTATTTTTTTGAGTACAAACATGAGTGTCCCCGGAAATTTCTAAACCATCAGTGCAGGAGACTGCGTGAATTTCAAACACGTCAAAAGTCACCTAATGCCACAAAATTAATATTTTAAGGTCTTCCACATACCGTTTCTGTTGCAGTGCTTCCAGTCCTAGCAAAGTCGTAGTCTTCATATTCATCAAATAGTCTGGGAAAAAAAAAACTAAAATAGGTTAGCCACGTCAAAAGACAAATGGACAACAACGTCTGAGGTCTTCTCAATTATAGAGCCACAGAAATAAATCAACCTCGAGAGCTTAAGAACTACAGAAACTGGTATTATCCACTCAACAAGTTATCACCTTCTCAACCATAAGATACACAAAAACAGAAATGTTATTCAATTGATAATTTCCTCAGAATCATCAAGGGTGTGGAATAATTCATTGGTTGTTGAACATCAAAACCAGATTGACAGTTTAAAATCAAATTTGTCAGTACTACAATGCACATAGTATTCTAGGATCTGATCTTTTACCTTAATTAATTAAAAAACAAAAAGGAAGCAAAACTATTATATTACAGCTTTTTAATGCACATGCTAATAACTATGTAAAGAATAGTCATCAACTCATCTGCAGAACACCGTCAGACATTAGAAAGCCTTAGTGAACTTCTATCTAATGTACAAACATTTTTCCAGTCAGCATGCTTCATGAAAAACAGCTCAAACCTCAAGGACAAACCTTTGGATCTCTTCTTTTGGCAAACTAGTGAAACAGAGTCCAGAATCTCCACGTAGAAGCTGAATGCAAAACAGATTGCCAAATGAGGGGAAGAACTAAAACATAAATGATACTTTATCCTGAAATCCCCTAAATAAACGTGTATAGGAGGGATACACCCATCTTACGCTTTTCAGAAAGATAAAAAAGGCCTCATCCTACCTTAGAGATCTTATGAAGACCTGATCTGATCTCATCAGCAACAGACCTACCCAAGGCAACCTGCATAACCTTGTTTGACCCAAGAAAAAATCTGGGAAAAAGAAGGCATACATAAATTGGTTAGTTTATAGTTATCCAGCATCCTGTCATGGAATGAAATAAAACATCAACTAAGACAAGACAGCAAATAATGGTTTACACCACTCATGGAAGAACAGAAATCGCACTGATTTGAGAGAATTGCAGCCACATTCTATAAGATTTTTTTTAAAAAAAAATGGACCAAAGAAAGGACATCTTTGCGTGGAAAACACCATTAATTGACTATTCTCTTCGGAGAAATCTAATCATTTTCCTTCTCACGGCCATGTGATGCAAGTCACAACCTTACAGTTCGGGCCAGAATTGAAGTAAAAGAAGAACCAGCATGTCCAAATCTCAAACAATTACCTCGTGCACAAGCACAAGATCTCCAGTGTAGTTAGAAACGGAAATTATGAGAACGAAATTGATACCCCACAGTTGAACACCATGAAAGGCTTTCTCCAAAATACGCAACACCACATGTCCCAGTTTACAAAACCTTGCTATAAATTAGTCAAAACCTCTTTGCCTAGACCACAAAGCTCATGGTTAAATCGTGCATAATTTCAGCGGTTCAAATGGCTCCTAATTAACTATATAAACAAACATTTATCTTATGCACTTAGAAAATCCCAATCTTGTTCAAACTGAAAAATCTCAATACATAGTTATACTTCCAACCTGCTTGAAGACTTGAGCCGCTCTCTGAACTCCTTGAACTTGAGATTTCTCATGTTCTCAAAACTGAAAACGTAGACCGAATCGTACTTTTCCACAGCATCTCGTATCGAATTCACTACATTCTCTTTATGCTCCCTTCCTTTCTTCTTTGTCTTTGACAGGGTCACTAGATGATAGTCCACCAACAAAAAAACAAAGTTCAGAATTCAAAGTGAATCTCAAACAGAAAACATAGCAGTCCCTTACAGCACTTGAATCGATTCAAGAAGGAAAAGAATAAAAGACACAAGAGAGGGACAGACCTGGCCTATTGCGCTTTGATTTCGGCATCTTTGGCAAGAACCTTCAGCGATCAGACAGAGGGAGAGGGGAAAATCTTTCAGGTTTTAGGTTTTGAAGTAAAACCCTAAATTAAGCCCCGTCTGCCGTTTCGGCTGCTTTCTCATCCTGCTTAGATACTATGGCGACCGAAAACTATATTTGGGCCTACTCGTACTACTGGGCCGAACTCCTTTTTACATTTTTACTTTTAATGATTGGGCCGAGCCCATTTTCATTAGGTCAGTGTGGTCCAGGTGCAATTATATTAGCTCTCTATTCATATTCAAATATTGGACAAATTATAATATATCCTTGAACTTAAGTCAAATTACATAAATACTCCTTATCTTTTGAATAATTCCAGCTGCATTCTCTTACGGGTGTTTAGGTAATATTTTTCATGGGGAATTTATGTAAGTTTTGTCTTCAAAAAATGAGTGTACAAACACTCCCAACGTTTACTATAAACAACTTTTTCTTTTTTCTTTTTTTAAATCAATTAAATTCATTACTTTTACAAAGTTTTTGCATACACCCCTTATGTGCATCAGTGTACATTTTATAGAACAATACAAAATCTAATAAACATTATACAAAACTTGTTGGTTCTCACAACCCTTATATTTGAAATTATGAATTTTAAATCTCGACTTATGATTTATTTTCTTTTTATCTTGTTTTGATAATTATAAATTCAAGTGACGTCAGATTATTCACAAATAAAATTAAACTATAATTAGTTAAATATTAATGAATTTTGAATTATGTAAAATATTTTATTATTTTCTAAGACCAAAATCCATCCATTCAAATATATATAGTTGATGAATTTACAAAAGTATAAATCCACATATGAAGAATAGTCTCCTATAATTATAGAAATCTTGAACAATATTTGGGCGTATGTCCTATATTTTTAATATAAAGATCTAAAATTATTCACTTGACATTCCAAATAATGAGTATTATTTACAAAAGATAATTATGAAAGCAAAGTATCATTGTGTTTAGTTTTGTTTTTTTAGTATTTTTGAGACATATAGAAATAAATAAGTGTGTGTTGGAAATAGCATATTTGAATTTGAAAATTTTGTTGGGATTTGAGAGACAAAAATCACTATTTAATGTCAAATTATATATCTTTTATATACAAATATTGTATATTTTAAAAATAAAAATTAATATTTATTGTCAAATTACGTATTTTTTATATTTGTAGAAAGTTAAAAAACAAAAAATGAAACGCAACATTGTGTACATTTTTGAATGGGGGTTATTCTAATGACATTTTTGCTAAGTTAATCAACGTTTTCAAAACCTGGAATAGCCTCCCAAAGTACACATTCAGCGGCTTGTTTCCCGCCCACGCAAAAATTTTCACTCATCTGTCGTACACTAACTAATAGAGCGTCTTTCCCGACCACCACCATCGCGGCCGGCGCCGAAATGGAACGCAGCTCGACCGCGGAGGCTTCTCTTCTCTCCAAACTGGAATCCTCCGTTGATTACACTGGCATCCACCACCTCTTCACTGCCCATCTCCAGCCTTTCACTCCCTTTCTAAAAACCCCCACCACCACTGCCAAAAAACCGGTGAAATCTTCGAAATCCAAACCCCCTGGCAATTCTACATGCATCCGTTCCCTTGCCAAACAGTTCTTATCATTCATACACAAGTCGCTCTCTCTCCTCCCCAAACGTCTCTCCGGATCCCCCAAAATAACCCAAGATTGTGCCCTGGAATTGTTCGATAGTTACCGCCTATGCCTCAACTGCCTTGATTTGATTGCGCCAGAGCTTGCTGGAAAACCCTATTCAGTTCAGCTGCAGAGAATCCGGTACATACACTGTTTAGAGCACTGGGAGTTGTACAAAGAGGCGGAAGCGGAGGGTTTTGTTGTGCTCGAGAGCTTAAGTGCGATTGTTAGAGGTGGATCAAAGGGTAATTCGAGAAAATCAAAGGCGCGTTTGGTTCCTGAATTAAGCGAGGATAGCGTGGATCAAGAAGTTGCGGTTGTAATCTTGGAGATAGTTGTGACGTTAGTGAAATGTACGTCAAAGAGGCGGAGTAAAGTGGATGCTGATTACTGGAGAGTCATTTCTTTGGTGAACGAATCTGAACCATGGTTCAAGTATGATTGTATCACTGATTTAAGCGTATGTATGTAAAGGTTTTCTTTAAAAACATATGCATATATATATATATATATATATATGTCTTCAAGTCAAACTTATGTCCATGTCCTGTTTTTAGTGGTTTTAAGTTACGATATTCTGCATGAGTTAGTTGGTTTTACAACGCAAAAATTGTGAAGTTGATTGGATTCTTGTGCACAATTTAGGATCTTGGATGCCAAGGACTACGAGAAATTCCATCATTTCTTGGAGACAAATTTGCATATAACTGCTTTATTTTTGGTAGCAGAGATAAAGTACTTTGGTGTGGATTTGATACATGAGTTTTCCGTAGCCACTTTTAAAGAGTACAAAAAATCATCTGCTCAAGATCAGATATACAAGGTGAAGGATCACCTGGAACTTTACACTACTCCATAATGGCTAATTGATGTTGTTCTATTATTGATGTTCGTTTCCTTTTCTGTGTCTTTCCTGGTCACAGGTTGCACTCAAGATTTGTTCGTCTCTATTTTCTCAGAGAGATGAGCTTTCCAGTGACATCATTCTTGATGTGTTAAAACATGTTTTAGATTTTATGGCTGCTGAGTGCAAGGTAATTCGGCACACAAAGGATAGCTATTTATTAATAATTACTACCAGTGGTTCAAAGGTTAAACATATTCGGTGCATTTGAGATCAACTGGAATGAAACTAATGGGTATTATGCTACTGAGCTATGAAAAGTTTATGACCTATTAATCCTTAGTATTTGGTTTCTCTGGGCATGACTTGAGTTGGTTTACCAACTGTTACTCAGATAACATTGAAGTGATACAACACACACTTTTCTGTGGTCACGGGGATGGTCGTAAAACATTTTACTGAAAATACTTGTGGTACATACTGGCTGTTATGAGCCATTGGTTTTTCTTGACATGGTAACATCAAGATTTTTTCTCATTCATTGTTTCAGATTTACTTTGACATTTAATCTTACTTCTACTTTATTTTTTCCTCTGTGTGCTGGACTGTGACATTTATAGTTCCAGACATGTTTTTGGTCAATATCAATAATGTATGGCTTTTTTTTGGAAAAAACCAGATCACCATCTCTAGATAGTGCACCGTAGTGACCTTGCATAGGTCAATCTGGTTAATTGAATCTTCAACAGAGAAGTAGTAACTTGAGTCTTTTCTGTTTAGTATTCCTAGAGGAATTCTAGGCATCATGATAAAAAAAAGATGTTTTAGCTGCTGAGTTTTGACTCAATCTCAATTGTGTTTAACATGAATCAGATGCCTAGAAATTTCTTAGGTTACTTTTGTATTTTTTAATTTTCTCAGCTTGTTTCAAATTTTTATAGCATGAAATAACCTAGATCCTTGTGCAAATCGTCTGTCCACATTGCACAGTATTATTGGGGGAAGGCCACTGATATCTACTAGATTAAGAGAAACAATTATTATCCTGAAGCACTGAAAGGGCACATACCAGATTTATATTGTTCTCATCAAACTGCAGTTTCCGTGTTCTTTATATTCTCAGGTTAATATTTCTGTTATCTTATTCTCGGTCCATCTTACATACTGTGTTTGTTGGAGGGTGAAAAGATCTAATGTATTAATACATGGATGATACTTAGTTAAGAGATAGAAAGCAGGATTAGAAAGGCTTAAGAATATAGTCTTACCTTTAATTGACAAAACTCTTGAGGCCTTGTCTATGTATAATCGATGTTATCATGTCATTATACAATACCTTTTTGCTGATTAAAGGACTCTCAATCTAGTTGGAAGTTGTTTCTATGAAACTAGCACTTTGCTTCCATCTATAAGGTTGTTTAAATTTTCTTTCCCTTTTGTAATAACTGCTCATATGGGAGATAATTAGTACTTGCAACCTCTCTTTTGCTTTTTCCATAGGCAGCATCCATTATTTGACCCATTCTATTGCCAATGTGGTAACTAAGTATGCTTTAGTTACTTGGCAGGTTGGAGTGGAAAAAACAACTGTGGGATTTCTGGATCTTGTATGTTATTGTGCATATAAATGTCATACTGCAGCTGTGAGTTTATGTGATCCAGTTGCACAACATTTGTACAGAGTAGCAAATTCATTGCATGAGGTACTTATTCTGCACGTTAAAGTTTTCTGCTTCTCATATATAATGGCCCAGATGAAATTCCAACTTCTATTGTGCTTAATTTGATAAGATATTTTTTTCCTTTAAAGGATTTTCCGCACATTAGTTCGATTCTGAGGCTTTATGCAACTGGATTATTGGCAAGTTCATCAAGCAATCGTTCAAATGGGGAAGATGAAGAAAAGTATAGAAATGCTCCACTTAGATCTGCTCTTCAATTTTTTCTCAACAAGGAGCGGCTTCAACAAGTGGCTGCTTCTATTAATTTATTGAATGGCCATTTTGATATTGGTGGCGAAGGGAAGAATTCCCAGAAAAGGGAAATTTCACATTCACCTTCTTACTGGGAAGCTCTCAAATTTTTGTGCCAGTCACTAGCAGAATTCATTTATGTTAATAGGAAAGAGATTTTTTCTGACGCGGAGATTACATCCTCGTGGGATGATTTAAGTAGCATCCACAATGTGTTTCATCAGTTTTGCTATACTTTTCTCCAATGTCTCAGGTATGCTGTGCTATGCCACACGAGAATGCTTGTCCTTATTTTTCAGTTTAAAATATCTTATCACAGTTAGTTGCCTTTGCATCTATTTCTGACTTTTGTTCATAGAAGATTCTAAGATAAGATTACATTTTGATGGCCTACTTTTTTTACATTCTTTATGGATGTAGTGCAACTGAACGGGAAAGAGAGACAACTGGAGACAATCACAGAGTCATATCTGTTGTAGTTGTGGCTGCCCTTATCCTCTCATTCAAAACTAACAAAAATATTAAGGTTCTCATTTCATCAGAAAAAGTTAAACAGGGTCATTATAATTAATATAATATTGTTATAATTATTATTTTTCAGACAATGTCCTCAATTTCCTCTTGCTGTCTATACAATTGCAGGAAAGTACTCTGTTGGTAAAGCATGTTATTTCAACGGAGTGGGTTCCAGTTAAGAGGCTTAAGTACCTATATGTTTCTCTTAACAACATAGCTGTAGTTCTGAACAGAGAAAAGCGGCTGAAAGAGGTACTACTGTTTCTATTCTTCATATTTTTCCTCTTTTTCTTTTTTGCCCCTCTAATTTGCTGGGTTTGTACTTAATCATCTTGTTACATTTGAATGATTATGTTCCTAATGTCATTTTAATGAATACTATTTTTTTTTCCAAATTTTTTGTTTTGCAAGAGGTCGAAGATCTATCTTTGCATTTCTTACAGTATGTTGTCTAAATTGATTAACATTTGAAGGTTCTTGTGCCATTTTGCTGGAAATTGTATAATTTCTGAAACCTGTCAACATGTCTAGCTCCCCCCCCCCTCCCCTTTTTCTTTTAATTTTTTGTAATTTAAGATGTTGAAGGTTTCAATATAGATCTTTGGCTTTATCTTCTTTTTCTATACATTATTTGTAGTTTAGTTATAACACTGTCTTTATTTCAGCTTCTCTGGTTGTTAATGATCTCGCAGTCTTGGTTCTCTGTACATCTGTCTTCTTTCACTTTATTGAATAGTGAATTTATCTGTGTAAGAATGGAACACTTGTTTCCTAGTTTGCTGTGAGTATTACAGAGTTAACCTATACCCAACAACATATAAAAAGCAATACGGATGAAATTGCAAATTCTAATGTAGTTACTTGCACATGTTTGGTAAGGTAGCTCCTCCAATCTTACTATTCATTAAAGTGCTTTTGTTTATAATCCATGACTTGTCTAGGGAATCACTCATAGTCCTGACTTTGCTGTTGGGTTATGTTTTGTGGCACATCCAATGGGATCTGCAAGTTGGGGGAATTAATAGTTTGCTCTTACATGGCAAAGAATTCCAACAGTATGTAATACTGGGTGTTTGGAAACCTATCCGAAATGGGCTTCCTAGACACGTAATTCATTTGCAAAAAGTCTTACGTAATTGGTTAACTTCGAATGGACCTTTTGGTACTAGTAATGTCTCTAGAAGTCCATTTGGAGGTGTTAATTTTTTCTTCCTTGCACTTCTACTGGATGGTTGCCGAAGTGCATTGACCAAACACTTGGCAATATCAGGAAGCACTTGTTGAAAACCTGTATTAGCAAGTACATCATATAGATGGATTTAACACTCTTGAAAGTGGACCAAAACACTAGTAATGTTTCCTTCTTAAAATGGCAATATATTACATGTTCCCACTTTTAGGTACAAAAACTGTTGATGCATGTAAATATATTTTATATCTGCTAAGTATTAGCTAACAGTGACATAACATTATGTGCAGGCTTTAAAAGCTTTAAAATTATGCTGTAAAGCTTCATGGAATTATGTAGTAGATCTTTGCAAAATGCATGTGGACAAATCACATGCATATCGTGATGATTTGTCAGAAAAGGCCATTGCAGATTTTGCCATGGAGGCATCTGAAAAAGTTGCTTTCCTTCTGGAACTTAATCGAGAAGGTAACTGCAAGATAGATGGAATCATTAAGGAATGCGTTAAATGCTGGTGTGTTGCGGAGAATCTGGTTGGAATGGTACCAACTCCCACATCTTTAATAAAGGAGTGGGTAAAGGTAATATTAATCGCTCACTGCAGAACTGCCTGCATTAGCATTATTTTGATGGCAGCCCTACCTGATTATGACCTTGTTTCCAGATACAATTTTTAGTTTTGAAGGAAGAAGACACGGAGTCTGGTAAAACACTGTATTCATTGCTTTCATCTTCTGAAGAAGTACATAAAAGCGCGACTGGAAAATTGTTGGAAGAGGTTTCTCTTCTTCTGTGCCTTCCTCCCTCATACAACATGTTTGTTCTCTATGATTATATTTTTATGCCACCTTGAATTTGATCCCACTCTGTTAACATCTCTTGCTTGGAATTTATCAGGAGCTTCTTGCATACACTGAGAAGAGTTACCTTAATCCAAGATACTGTCTCAGAATGCGAATGAGAATCATAGATGTCCTTTTAGAAGAGGTTTATATTACAAACGACAGCGATGTAAAGAAATCCAAAATCCTCATTGAAAAAGCAAAAGTTCTAAGAGCTAATGGATTAGCTCGACTTGATGACTGCGTTCAGTGTCTATCAAATGCTATATCAACATTGGTGAGCTACATGTCTAATATTTTTCTTGGTTGCCACCTGGTTTTGGTTCTTTATAGTTGTTTATTTCTTTGACCTGAACATTTCGAAAACAGAACTCAATCTACAGTGGAAAAAGCTGCAGTTCTCTGGTTCATAATCTCCTCATACATGGTTATATTTTGCGTGCGCTCTGTACCCAGGAGGCAGCACCGAATTCAATGGTTTTATCACCCAGAAGGCTAGTCTTCTTCATTGAGCAAATACGTACTGGGATGTTGTATTATTGCATC
This sequence comes from Sesamum indicum, assembly GCF_026168435.1. Taxonomy (NCBI): domain Eukaryota; kingdom Viridiplantae; phylum Streptophyta; class Magnoliopsida; order Lamiales; family Pedaliaceae; genus Sesamum; species Sesamum indicum. The sequence continues at coordinate 28,127,219 of NC_142664.1, forward strand.
GTTGGGAAAATGTTCTCCTGTTGTTGATGATTTACTTGCTTTCTTTTGACAGTGACTTTGTTCAAGATATTTATGCTGCACTGAGGTTCTGCTTGAGCCCAGATCATGGCCACGCAGATGATCAATATGAAGAGATGCTATATTTATGGTATCAACTCATCGATTTGTTATCTATCAAGGTAGGGGTTGGCATTGAATGTTATGCAGTCATAAAGATGAAGTTCTTGATTTCTTTTATTTAGGCTCTCTTCTATTCTGTCTTGCTCCAGGGCTACTTGGAAATTCACCCGAGCCTGTATGATGTTGTCATCAAGTTGTTTAATGGGAAGAACTTTCCTTTGGTAAAGATTATGTCCGATCTCTGGAAAACCAAAAGGCTTACTCACGCTCTCTGTGCCTCACCTGTAAACCATATGTTCCTTGAAACTTTTTCTAAGCATCAGAGTCGACTTTGTAGCTCTGTTGAATTTTGGAAAACATTTGTGGAGGAAGTGAAGCCCCTATTCATAGGGTTCCATCACACAAATGATGAGATTAAGCAAGCAGCTTCTGATCTCCTTTCCCAGGTAAGCCCTCTAGTAGTTACCTAGGTGCCGATATTTTACATTAAAGTTTGAGAAATATTTTCCACCAGCTATCTCAACAATTTCCTATGGTAGGTTCCACTATCCAGTTCTTCAATGTTTCTCTCGTCAAATCTCTACTATGACTTGTCTGGAAGACTGATTTCAAGTGGACGAATGATTGAGGTAAGTTCTTCAGTGATTCTTTCGTAAACTCTCTACTATGACTTGTCTGGAAGACTGATTTCAAGTGGAGGAATGATTGAGCTAACTTGGATTAACGTGCTCCTTTCACAATCTTTGTTCAATATTTTGATTGAAGAATTGTGAGTTATATAGTACGTTTAGATGGTCTTTGACCATATAGGTATGTGGCAATTTCTAAAAGATTAAGATTTTTATTATTTTAAGTTGGAATACCTCCTGTGAAAGCCTAGCTGCTGCCTGTTTGTTTAGCATTTCTAAATAATTGAAAAGTGAGAAAAAGGCAGTGTTACTGTCCAATGCATACATCAACAAGGAATTCTAAGGTTGATTATATTGCTTAAGAAATTTATTTTACTGCTTCATGTGATTTATCCGCCAGTTAAATTGCACTCAATTTCATTAGAGACCATTTTGATTTGTTTATTTGCTGTTGCTAATCAATTGAAGCCTCTTTTTGGGTAAAAACTAAAAATTAATTGGTCAAAGTCCTCCAAAATAAATGGCTTGGTGAAACTAGCCCCATCAACTTAATCTGATTTTATTTCTGTTAGTGCTTGTGGCAAGCATATATTAGGAACTGGGTTAATTTTCTGCATTTGCATAAGCATTGCTCAAAATGATAAGTTTTCTGTAATTAACCTTACTATATTCAAATGCTAATTTATGCAACTTCCATAATTGTAAGCAGTGGGATAATTGACAGTTGCCTTTTTGTAATTTATTCCAATGAACTATGCATTGTTCAGCAAAACCTATTCTCTTCAACAAGGTGTTTAACATATTACAGGCTCTTACATATGCAAAAGAGGCCCATCGCTTACGTAGTAAATTGTTACAACAAAAGTTTGAATACTCGGTCCAGAAAATGACAGAGACATTTGATGAAAATGGTGAGATCACTGAAAAGAGTTACTATGGCATCCAGACCTTCAAAGTTAATGATCGTGAGGTGTCACATGATTCTTGCGACTATGAAGGCTGTGTTCTTACGCCTTGGAATGTACTTACCTGTTACCTAGAAAGCACATTACAGGTATTAATCCAAGCATCATATTTAGAGATTCTTTCTGAAGTTACTTTGTATAATCAATTTATGTTGTATATCAACTGCTTGTGTAGGTTGGATTTGTTCAAGAGATTCTTGGAAATGCATCTGAGGCTGAAATGCTTTTACGGTGGGGCAGAGATGTCTCCCGGTTTCAGGGCTTGCCAATTCTTGAAATTTCTTTTTCTTCTGTTCTGGGTATGTCCTTTAATATGTCATTTTCCCTGTTCTCTCATCTGTGACAAAATCACATGTGGTGGAAAACGTATCTCAAACTATTCTCTTATGTCTGACTAGGAAAACTTTACTGCAAACAAAAGCTTTGGAGGGTGGCTGAGAAGGAAATGTCTATTGCTAAGAAAATCCTAGCCGACAACTGTGATGCTATTTCCTGTAAAAAGTGTGCCTATATGTTAGAAATTTCTGTTAATCAGCAATTTGGAGATTTATACTTGAGCAGTCCTTGCAGTAGCTTGTTTAATGCCAGGAGCTGGTATAGATCAGCCTTAGACAAGCTGAACCTTTCTGATTGGCAGTCTTGCTACTCTATATCTGAAGAAGCTAGAGCTAAGCAGATCATATCCAGAGAGAAATCAGATGCTAGTTGTACAATAAATCTTCTTGAGATGAATGATTCTCTTTCAAATGATAAGCCTGTAAGTAAAGCTGAACCGAGAAGATCTAGAAGGACAAAGAAGGAACTGAAACCTACTTCACAGAGACAGGACATGGTATGCGGTCATAATCGTAGGGTAACTCGCTCCACCCATCGTTCTTTAGGTGAAACCTGTGAGATCGGACCAGGTGAGAGACAAATTGATTCTGCTGCTGGTTTAGCCACCGAACCTTTGTCAACTACTGCTGCTGGTTTAGATCATAATGCGCCAAATTCTGAATCTAAATGCTCTGCTGCTGATTTTGGAAGTGACATCACATCTCTTTGCAACAAAATGAAGTGCTGGCATTGTTTCCATACTGAAGCTGTTGACTGTAGCAGTCTGAATAACTTCATGTACATGAACTGGGAGCTTGTTTATAGAAAGCTTTGTCTAAGGCTACTCATCAGCATAGGTAGTCTGATCCTGGAAAAGCTTTTGAATAAGGGTTTTGTGTACATGAGTTGGCTTGTTCAAGATTCTTGAATTTTCTTAACTTAATAACTTTTTTTTTTTAAGAAAAAAATCTAAATGCCAAAGTATTTTGGTCGGAAATGTTAAGCAAACACCAGTTTTCCATTAGAAGTCATTTAGGCCAAGTTATAAATGCAGCAGTAGAAATTTCCTGTAAAGAAAATCAAGTGGAAGCAACTTGAGACTGTGTTTATTTGTGGACTGCAACTTTAAATGGTCATGTTATTAGATTGATTAACTAGCAGAGTCCCCTTTCAAGTTTCCTCTTTTGATTTAGAAATTGTATGTGCATTTTGCCCTGCCAATGGTTTTAAATGACACAGAAGTTATGTATTTTATGGCTGATATTAACCATAGGGTGAAACTGCACTAACTGTCAAGAATTACCCTAGATACAGACAGACATAGGGCGAGACTTTGCATTAACTGTCAGCTTGATTAGCTGGCAAACTAATTATCTGATGTGAGAAGACCTGTACTGACTGCTGCTATTCATACTTGGGGTGAGATGCTCTTGACAATTGGTCCAATCTGCCAAATAATCTTGCTGCTTCTTGGAGCTGTTTGCAGTTCCAAACATGCTTCTTATTATGTGCTTTAACAGGCAGATCTACTGATTTTATGCTACAACTTGTGCTGCTTGCAGTGTCTTCTGTTGCCTTTATTAAATTCATATTGGCAATGCTTGATTTAACATTCATTACATGTAAATCCTGCCATTTCGTTTTCCTCAGTTTCTTGGCCTTATGTATTATGCAGGGAAATTTTCTGGTGTTTGCGGAAATGTTCATGAAGCACATGAAATCCTATTGCAAAGTGTATCCATTCTGTTCAGCAAAAATTCGTATTGTATGAAGTACTCTTCAGATGACCTTGTTTTCTTAATGGAGTCAATTGGGAAGGATTTTCCTGGAAATGTATTGGCAGTTGAACGTGCAGCACTCCTTTACTATATTTGTTGGTTCACTTTAAAAACTTATCCTTACCATGGTACCAGGTATCTACTAACTACCATTAATATGCTTGTGCATGTTCTCATATTCCCTTTTTATGGCTGTACAAAGGGATTTTCCAGATCCTGTTCAAGACAGTCTTTGAACTTCTCTATAATGGTTGTACTGTGGATCAAACAACAGGATGTGATCCAAATAATGTTTCATTCTCTATTACGGCCACCACATATAATCCATGGAAAACAAAATCAGTTGTGATGTTAGTTTACAGTTGTCTTTTGGGTGATGTGCATGATGGTTGAAACTTGTGATCAGTTCAGCTTCATTTTCTTTTTATCTAGGTGGAAAAGTTTGTTAGTTCATGCCTTTGGTCTGAGTGTTCTGATATTCCCTTGCCAAGCAGGAAAATTTGCTGTGAGCTCTCGTGCATTGGGACAATAAGGATCATTTCCTTGTTAAAGCTGTCATTTATACTTAGTCAAGAAGTCCCTTTACTTTTTCAAAAGGTAAGGCCTTGCATTTCTCTGTTTTCTATGTACTGTTACGGTCATTATCCACAGAAATGCCACGACCGCTGGGCTCTCTGAGCCCCTCTACTTTGCTTTTTGGTGTTCTTGCTTAATATCGTCCCATGAAAATGACATCTCCCTTAAGTGCAACAAAGTATGTGCAAAAAGTTACAGTTAGAGGGCATTCCCTGCTCTCTTCATTTTCTAAATTTTATAAATAAGTCTCAAACCCCATGACCAGCCATGAAATTAGCAAATTTTCTCTAAAAGCATTCAGCTCACTGAGAGAAGTCCTATTTATTTGGATCTTGTAGGACTACTTCATTGCTGAAGTTTACTGAACTAACTGGGAATACTAAGTCAAATGTGAAATAGGCATAAAATAGAGGCCTTGATGCCTTGTGAATTGTTTATCCTATACAGATCGAAACACATTACCGCATGGCAATGAAAATTAAGGATATTTATCTCCATAAAGAAAGCAGCAACATACAACTCTAATCATCGTCTTCAGAAGCTAGCTTGAATGAGCTCTACGTGTATTCAGGAATTGTTTGCTTGTGATATTCATAAATGTAATCAACTTGTAACTCGTAGTTTACTGGTAATGTTCAGGATTTATGCATCTACTATTATATGATGAATGTAATGCCAATGCACCTGTAGGTACTTAGAATTTCATTAACTGTTGAATTTTATTTGACCGTGGAGAATGATCCTAAGGATAGAACATATGATATGGTGTCAGATATAGAAACGAGGGTCCTTTGCCACTGATGTGGTAGGAGGAAAAGAAAAAAGAAAAAAAGAAATCTGGTTAGAATAATAAGGGAAACAAGCATTTTCTACGCGTGATATAGTAAGCTCATGAGAGATGGAAAATTGAACTTTAGCCTTAGATCCCCAGCAATGTCTTTTTCGGCATTCACAACTGCTAAAATGAACTGTCAAGACAGAGTCTCACATAATTGTGCAACCAATTAGTGTCCTATTTATTTCAATGTACAGATGCTAATTTTGGGCTTGAAGCCCGAGCAAATGAACTTGATTGAAGAAGACAGTAGTCATTTTCCATAGACTAATATCTGCGTGTAAATTCAGTTCTTTACCCTTTCTTTTTGCCACTTGACTGGTGATCTGATTGGTCGTAATTGACACTAACCAGTTACAGTGATTCAACAGATCTCCAGGTTGCTTGCGTCCATATATGTACTTTCAACCTCGTTGAAGCAATTTTCTTTATCTCCAAGTGAGGAAGGTTCTGAAAGTCAGTGGGCTTCCTTCTTCCATCAAGCTTCAGTTGGCAGTCATCTTAACCAGCAGACCTTATCTGGTATCGTGCAGAAAAAGCAAAGTCAAATTGCTACAGATTCTAAGGTATGCAGTCCTAGAAAATTTCTTTGGCAACTGTAAAAACCTGGTGCTTCTCTTATGATGTAGTATCTCTCTCTCATGCTCATTTGTTCAGTATAACCAGTGGGCATAAAAAGGACGACATATATAAATAGAAAATGGTGTAGTTGGCTATATCTAACGATCTCAATCCTAGATATCTCCTGGTTCTAGATTTACTCTGTATTATAGTATCTTCCCATAGGAAGTATGTTTTCCTGCTTCTATTTTGTCCAGAAACAAGGTGCCTTTTCAATGACTTGATGACTTCCCATCTACGCTTATGGAATTTTTGTTTGGATTAAGTGAGAAGGGAATTACCACAACTTTTTTAAGTCAGCTCCATGCTATGAACTGACTGTTAACTGCCTTGTTGGCTAACTTTTCTTTCATGGCTGATACCTAAATCAGGATCCTTCTCCAAAATCAGTTTCAACTATTCTGGATGTGCCTGGTTCCTTCAGGTTTGTCTAATGTAACTTAGAATAAAGTATATTGTATGTGTTGTTCGTTTTGCTTCTTTAACCTCCTTTCTGTTGTTCCAGGCTGGCACCTGAGTCTAGTGAAAAACTGGAAGAATTTGTTCTAAGATTTTTTCAGGGGCTACCATCAACTCCGGTTATCTGCATTAGCTTGGTTGCAGGTGCCGATGCTGGTTTGCTTAGAGAACTCTTGCATTGTTCTCCTACAATTCGAGCATGGATTCTGTTGTCCCATTTGAGCTCAGATAATCCGCATGTCATACTTCTACCTGTGTGTAAAACTTTGGAAGGTATTTTAGTTCTGTAGGATATTGCAAACTTGAAGTTCTTTTTACAGAATTTAGTGTTGTCTTTGCTCTTCTGTTGAGTTAATTGTTCCATTATTTAGCAGAAGTTTCAAATGATGACACCAGTTCCAGCTCAGTTGTCTTCAACTGCAAAGATTTTGTCAAGCAGTGGCAGTGTCCTTGGGCCTCGTCTGTGATTGATGAAATTGCCCCGGTCTTCAGACATATATTGGAGGGGAATTACTATTCATCCTCAGAATATTTCTTGGAATATATAAGAGAGAACACATCGTTATGGTGGACGCACAGGAACAGACTTGATGAACGTCTCTGCAAATTTTTGCAGTAAGTTTCAATATCCAGACATTAATCTCATCCGACTAGTGCTGGCTTGCATAAGATTTTCTGCATTATCTCAGCAGCATTTTTTTCTTCATTATTTATTTAAACCATGGGCAATAGATATTCATACTGAGAATGTTACTATCTAATTTTTCTCTGATGCAAACTGCTTCATTTTTAACTTATACAGAGTATGTTCAATGAAATGAGCATGGCCTCCTTTTTGTTTATTTCACCTTTTGTTCTCATTATAGAGTTGGGACCGTAAATCTTGTCTATCCTTACAAAACCACTATATTCATGTCATGTGAAAATGCCATTTTGTGGATCAGGGAGATGGAGGACTTGTGGTTGGGTACTTGGAAATATTTGCTCTTGGGGGAATGGCCAGACTTCAACTCTCTTGACTCTATTCAAAAGAACCTTTTTGAAGATGAGGATCTTTTGCAGCTTGTTCTAACCAAAAAATGCTATGTTGGTCTGGACTCTGCTGCATCATCTAAATCATCAAAGGAAATACAGTTTCTGTTCAAACGAATGCTCAGTTTGTCTGACAATTTTGACCAAGTTGAATGCATGAACAGGAAACCAATCATTTTGGTTTTGGATTTTGAGGTTCAGGTGCGTCCTTGGTTTACTTATTCCTTTGTGTCCGTATGCTAGCTTCTTAGAGAAGTGTTCACATTGTTTGAAATGTCTTTGAGGTGATTGTCTTGGATACTGAGAGGCATTTAAAAGATAGATGCTGTAACTTCCCCTTTTCTTTGTGAATGGCTCATATTTCAAATTGCTTACGCCTGAACTCTGCCATCTTGTTTGCTAGTTGGATGACTTGAAGTCATTAGTTCCTTTGACGCTTTCCAATTGTTGTGCATATACTTCTTCCATTAACAATGTCAATCAAAACATTTTTCTGCAGATGCTTCCATGGGAAAATCTGCCGATACTGAGAAATAAGGAGGTGTACCGGATGCCCTCTGTTGGAAGCATCTTCGCAACACTTGATCGATGCTGCCAAAATGGGGAACAATTTGAGACAAAAATTCCTGCTTTTCCATTCATAGACCCACTGGATTCATACTATTTGTTGAATCCAGATGGCGATCTCAGCAGAACACAGGTTGAATTTGAGAACTGGTTTAAAGATCAAAACATAGAGGTAATCTTGCTTTGGTATTAAAAGATTAGGATAAATTAATTTTCTATTGCAAAGTTCTCTTTCTTGGTCTTTCGTGGATACATAACCACTTCAGGTGAGTGTTTTCAGCACATCTATATATATTTCTGCTGAGGCGAATAAAACACACTTTCCCTACAGGGAAAGATTGGAACTGTGCCAACCATTGAGGAACTGACCCTGGCTTTGAAGAACCATGATCTCTTCATCTACTTTGGCCATGGAAGTGGTATGCCTGAGAGGAAAAGATTGTTAACGGCTTCATAGCTAGTTTCCAGCACTTTCTGAAATCCAAAAATCGTTCTGGTGTAGCTAATCTGATTTTACATTAATCATGGCTTTTCAGGTATGCAATATATCCCCGGGCATGAGATTCAGAAACTAGACAGTTGCGCTGCTGGTCTACTTCTGGGATGTAGTAGTGGTTCTCTTTACCTGAAAGGATGCTATATGCCACAAGGGGCTCCCCTCTCTTATCTATTGGCAGGCTCTCCTGTTATAATCGCTAATCTTTGGGAGGTAACAGACAAAGACATTGACAGATTTGGGAAGGCAATGCTCAATGCGTGGTTGAGAGAAAGATCAGCAGCCTCAGCAGAGTGTGCTGAATGTAATGAACCTGTAAACAACTGTAAGTACACAAAATGTAGTCATAAACCAAGAATTGGATCATTTATGGGGCAAGCCCGAGATGCTTGTACTCTTGGTTTTCTCATTGGAGCATCACCAGTTTGTTATGGTGTACCCACAGGGATAATAAAAAGAAAAAATGTATAGTATAATTATTTGATTCAGACTAACTTTTTTGTCCCTTGTTTCTGTAAATAAGATAGATGAGTAATATGCAGAGGAAGTAGATTGTTATTATCTACAAGGATCTGTACTTCTCAATGTTTCTGCAGTTTATGACCAGAGAATTCATAAAGAGACAATTGTCAGAATAGCAAGCCTGTTTTTCACTGACTTCTTCCAGCGACATGAGCATTTCCTTTACGATGACAGGAAAGATTAGAACTTGGAGCATCAACATAAATCTTTTCCAGTTGGTGCAGCCAAGTTGATGACAAGGAATGCTAAGGCATGAGATTGTTAGCCTCTTGCTGCAGTAAGGTTTGGCATTTATCTTTCTTTCATTCTTGAGAGTGTTTAATCAAATCTAAGGAAACAGCTAGCTGTAAGATAATTTAACTGCTCATTAAGAAGGTACACCAATCTCCAAGCTAAATTTCAAACAGAAAGAACTCATTTCTTATTCATGCCATCCTCCTTAACAGAGGGTACAAGAGAAACAGAAAACATGATTTGTAAATGTTTGAACTTACATTTTTAACGAGAGAATTCACAAGAATGTGAATAATTAACATCAGAGGAAAAGTAGAAATTACAAATTAAAATTACATCACTGTTTTTTGCGGCACCCATTTTCTTGAGCCATCATATCATACACAACTAACAGAAATATGGAACATCAGGAAGGAGTAAATGTACAGGCTAATGTAAATAATACAGTTAAGCCTTTCCTACCCGTGGACTACGACCTAAAATTTTCATGTTTGGAGTCCAGAATTCTACTGGTCATCATTACAACCTAGCTCCGCCCTCCATTCACTTCTCTATGTCTTCGCCTCCTTCCAGAATGTCCTACGAGGACTCTTCCTCGTCGATGTAAGCGGCCAACCAGCGAGGAACTATTGTTTGTGTCATTTTCACTGCCATCATCATTCTCGCTATCGTGATCAGAGAAATCAAAATCATTTATTGTCCTTTCACGACTCAATCTCATTGCACCTCTGTCCAAAGTCCTGCTGGGGTCTCTCTCATGTCGCCTCATACCTCTATTAGATCCTACATTACCTGCAGAACCAAATGCCTGCAGAAAGAGAAACACAGACATCAAATTTCGATCAATCCCCACTTCAACGCCCTCATTCCGCTGCATGGCATCGACATCAAAGCCCTCCTCGTCATCTGAATCAAAACCATAATGACTCCCTTCTATGACATAATCACCAAAAAATACTGCCCCTGGCATTGATGATCTTATGGTACTCATCACATCTTCCCTCTCTCGCTCTCGCTCCAGGCTTCTCCACTTCTGTTCTAGAGTGGGATCCACTTCGCGTGGTTTAGCAGAAGGGTGCTCTGCCCTCACATGTTTTCGCAGCTCTTTGAATGTTCCAATGAATCCACAGTCATCCTGCATGCAACTTCGCTTCTTGGCATTGAGATGCTCTCGTGCAGGCTCCACAACAGTCCAGCCCTTCACCTGCCCCCTGCAGAGGGGGCATGCAAGCTGTAAAGCTTCGCAATTCCCTCCCGACTGAGCAGCAAGTGGACCAATGGCTTGACCGTCAAGTGAATCATGAAGTGGACGGCTTTGAGATGATGTCACTTTTGTGTATGCCTTCTTGTACTGATCGAGGCAGTTCGAATAGCGAAAACTGGTCCCGCACATATAGGGACGGCAACCTTTTTCATGTGAGGAACACAAAAGAAGAACCGCATTGTGGGGACACTCCATGCAGACCGAGCATGTAGCATCTTCCCAGTCTTTCTTGAATAGTTTGGAGCAGTTCTTTTGCTTCACACCATCCTTTTTATTGTAGGGTGGCAAGGGGTATGGTGTTGGTCTGCATTGTCTGGAAGCAATGCCGCGCCTGCCCCTCGTACCTTTTGCCATTTCCTAAATAACATGCATGCCAACATGGAGATCTTAATAAGGATGACCCATTTCACTTGAGAATGAAGCCCACAGTAAATCACAAACATAATCAAAACTTTATGAGATCAAACCCAAAATACTTCAGTACCGCCTCAAGCAAACATTAAAAATATTGGTCCTTTTCATTTTAATAAAAAGATTTGGATTTAAATGGACAGTGATATATAAAAAGAAAATCTAACACCACCCATCCTTTATCAATCTATAAGATATAGTAACATACAGATCTTATTTTATGTATTCTTTCTTTCCAAGAGATCCAAATAAGGCAGAAAACATGAAAAAAATAAATCAATGCCTAGTTTTCTGTGTGTACTGTCTTCTACTTATCAATTAGAGCTTTAGACTTAGTATTAAGGTTCACCAACGCAAATAGCTAAGTTTCTTTGAGGAGATGAGACATTTTGTGCTATGTGAAGAAATCGCTAATTCCCTTTAAGAGGATCGGATAGTGTGCTAGGTGAACAAATCGCTAATTTCCATTAAGTGGATCAGATGGTCTGGGAATAAAGTGCAATGAAAAGAATAATCAGATCAAAGGGAGGTTTTCTTGCATAAGCAACATGATGTGGGAAGCAGGGTGATAATGCTTAGGTCGAACATAATAACAGATCAAAGGCTAAATTGCAACCACAAACCTCAATGAATAATTCAAACATTGGTGAAAATACTACATTAAAATGAATTGCAGGCAGAAGTCAGAAAGGGAAAACGGCATAAAGAGAACTAACAGTAATTAAGACGAATTGACCAGAAAAAATCATTCTCACACAATCAGGGTACCCAAGGTCCAGGAAAAACTGGAGCTAAGGGAACAGAGAAAAAGCAACAGAAATATAAAACCATCATTGCTACCATACTCAAATATATATCATAAGTAGCACTACCTTGATTGACATTAGCATACATCAGATTCTATCTCCTAACAATACAAAAGAATCTACTAGGTCATATTAGTTAACTCCTCCACAAAAGTAATTGTTCGAACAATGATCAGCAACCATCCTTATATGATGAAAAGAAGAAAGTGTTTCTTTTTCCAGAAAGCTGAAAGCTTGTGACATTACCCAATTAACATAAATCAGCAGCAGATCACATGGTTTAAAAAACCACTCAGCAAAAGTCGCGCAAAACAAAAAAATGGACAACTACAGGCAAGATTTCTCTATCTTCCAAATGAAAATCAGTATATATACATCAATTACCAAGACTCCACTGCATGCCATAAACGATTCAAAATGAATTATCATTTGCTGATCCCAGTTGATTAGCCTTTTGCATCTCTACCTTAAGCACACAATTCCAAAACCACATAAATAATATCACAAAATTGCATTATGTAAAAGAAGGATATTAGGATAAGCAGCCACAATGAGTTTTAAAATTGGAAGTAAGAATCCATAAAAGCAGAAGCTCTTCAAAATTTAAGAATGATACATGACAAAAATACAGTTCTCCAAAGAAGCACAGTTTCAAAGATAAGCTGACTACATCTTACTCTTCAGAAGAGTTACATCTCCGATAGAACAACTTTAGCCCCCAGTTGACAACCAAAATAGTTGTCCAAAATCACACTCAACTGATAAACACAATTAACATAAACAAGCAGAAAAATCCCGCAAATTTCTAATTCAGAATTCACCCAAATCAACGAAGAACAAAACACACCTCGCAATTTGAACAAACTAAATCTGGATCCCAGTTGCAGAATTATTTGCGGAGCCTAAAATGCATCATCACTATATTTATATACGCGCACAAACAAAATTCAACCTTTAGAAAATAAAATATTAATATACCAAATCAAGATTCAGATGCGCGTAGACATACATATATGCATACACATAACATATTTTATGCAGGAAAGATTCGGATAACATGTTAAGAAGACATCCAAAACACGAAACAACGTGCCACAAGCAAAGAATCACGCGCGGCGACAGTGAAGAAAATCTGACCAAAGTATTACCCAATTTTTGATAAGCTTAACTTCATCAGCCCAAAAGACTATCACCCATCCATATATTATTCCAAAGTTTTTCATAAAGGCGCCTAAGCACATGCACCTTTTCGCCTTTAACCACTAATTCTCAGCCGAGATTCCATATTTACCTAATTTATTCATTTATCCCAGGAAAAAAAAATTATCTGCAGACCATAAATTGATGAATTGTCAGAAAATGTTTAAACATACCGGAGAATTGGATGGATAGAAAATATAGTAAATGCGAAAATTCAGAGAAGATTGTAGAGAGAGAATGTAACTAGGGTTGAAAGACAGTAGAGTAAGAATAGGTACGGACAGATCGAGGGGAAATCAGAGCGCGGGCATTTTGTGAAGTAGCAAACGAGAAAAATTTAACATAAAGGCCGGAACACGAAAAGTGGTCAGCTGTAAGGCCCTGTTTGGCTAACTTTAAAGTGTGTTGTAGAAGAGTGGTTATTTTGTTTTGTGCTGGGAAAAAAAAGAAATAAAATTCATTTTATAGTAATTGATTCTTGCAAAATAAAATTAGATTGGTTGTACAAAATATACATTATTTTATTAAATAATAAAGAAGTGATTATATGTTTTTAATTGTTGAATACTTCCAAAGTAATTATCAATTGAAAATAATTTTAAAATATAGATAATTAGCGATAATTTCTATTGTAATTTGATGTTGCTTGCATTTCATATAAATTGCAAATGATAAAGTTGGACGGCTTATAATTTCAAAGACGTTATCTGTCTACGAGGCGTCTGTTCAATAACAAATTCGTGAGGCTTATCAAATTAGAATAGCCAATGCCTGATGTAATTTAAAATAATATTTTATTAATTAGATCATTTGAGTTGAAGAATATTGACATGTATTCATAAAACGATAAGTTTAAATGGATTATAAATTATAAATTTTTTGTAAAATATGTAATTTTTATAAAGTTTACGAGATTAAAACAAACAATACTTTTGTTAATGGATCATAATCGAAATTGAAAAGTTGCAGTTGGGTAATTGTTATTATGAAATGGTGATTCTAAAGTAAAGCAAGGGTGTAGTAGCCTGAGGTGGAGGTGCAGAGAGAAAGCAGGCAACATTTATGGGATTCATCGAGTGGTTTCTACGCCACTCTTTTTGCTGGCGGGGGCAGTGGGATATGGCGGTTCACGCGACAAGGAGAAGATACGCTGCACGCCTGAGAGAGTGTTGAGAAGATAGCGAGGGAGAACTTGTGGGGGTTCTAACACGCGTGTGGTTGGCGTGACTACGATGTTGTTAATGCCCTCATCTTCGCTGTTCTTATTAAAAAAGTAAAAAAAGGGTATTTGAAGTAATAATTATTCAAATAAATAAACATATTAGATTACTATATTAGTTTAAATTAACACAGAATTATTATATAAAAGTGATTACAAAATAGTTTGGGTTAAAAATCTATTGGTGGCATCACTTCAACGACAACGAGAAATAACGAGCATGATACCTCTCTCTCTCTCCAAGATTGACACAAATCAAACCAAAATGATGTTCTGAATTCTTGTTTTTACACAGCTCACTACTATACATTCATCCATCTTCCCGTGAGTAGAGTAAGCACATCCGCCAAGTAGAATGTGAGCACTACCCAGACTGCAATAAAAGACCAGTATATTAGCATACATATTCTAAGATGGAGGATTAGGAGGAACTTCTTTCTCTATACCTTCAACATTTCGAGGCTCTCCCAGAAACTCTCGTCACTGTCTTCATGTCCTGTCACATGTTCAGCCCCAGAGGATGCCACCATGTTAAGGGGAATAATAGCCAACCAATTTACCTCCGTATCAGGATTGATCACACCTGACGGAAGCTTAGTTCACACATATATCCACCTCTTTATTCACCACTACCGTGCCGTTTGAAGCCTCAGTTGTTGAGGATGCAAGCTCTTCTTGGATTGGAATTTTCTCGACAGCAGGGACTTCCTATTTGGGCACATCAGCAGGGAGCAATGTGTACAACTCATGGAGATATATTCAATTCTTCAGGAAGGTACTCTTTTAGGTTGTCATTTTTGGTTATGTCTAACTGTTCAAGGTCAATCCCTTCTTTCAGACCTCCCAGTAACCGGAGTTACGAAATGCATTTGGTCCAGGTGGCAAGAAAATCCTCTAATACCAAGTTGTCCACGATGGAGTCAAAATAGAGAATTTCATAAAGTCCTTGGCACCTTCACACCTGCTTTGCTGCACAAGACGAAGATACTCGTCAGAACCATGGACTCCTTGCCCACCTTTGGCTCCTTACAACAAATCTCATTGGACTCCGTCAGTTCATTCCTAAGTCTCTATCTCATTCAACAATTGAGATCTGTCATGCTCATAATCAGTGGCATCTTCGGCAACCTGTTCTTTTAGACTTATGTGCTCTGCGTGCTGTATGTTATATTTCTCCTGGAGACCACGGACCTTCAAGCCTTCCTTCTTAGTCCGACTATCAGTGGTCATAGCTTGATGCCAAAAGTTAGCAGCCTGGAGGGCTGAAGCTCGTATCAGCTGGGCCAACTGCAAGAAAGTATGATGGACCTCAATTAAGGTTTTAAACCTATGTGAAACACCTTCAAAGTAGTAGAGGAACAATGTATTTACATCAGTTAGGTGACCACTACATGATTTTATATTTGAGGGATTGAACTCATTGACAGCCTCATAATCCCTTCTCAATATTATGCCCCTCTACAGTTGATACGAGACACCTCTGGTCACCGAATTCAGCACTGCGCTGTCTTCCTTCACTTTCCATTTCGGACGTAAGACAGGCCCGACCACCTCTTCCTCAAGAGGAGAACCCTTAGTATCAACCCATATTTCCCTCATTTCTTCCAAAAACCTTCCCAACTTTCTACCGCACTCTTTATAACTTCAAATAGGGACGATGGCACAGACACAAAACTCTCTTCTTCCTCAGCAAGCTTCCTCTTGTCTTTCTTGTCCTTTATAACCTCACTGGCTTTACCTTTTCCCTTTCCAAGTGTATCCTTGACGACCTTCATCGCAGGCCTAGACTCAGGCTCCTGGATTGAGATCCCCTTTTCCTTGTTGCTTAGGGAGACATCAACATCATCTTCACCAATCAGTTTCCTCTTCTGTCGGTTAGAGCTTTGTGCACCTTGCACCTCATCAGAATCCTCGATCTCTATAGGCTCTACACTGCCTTGTAGCAGGGTTTGACGACCAGCTGGCGGAGTAACAAACACTGATGCAGTGCAAGTTCTGGATGCAGGACCTTGAGGTGTGGACAAGTCCACAGCCCCATGGGAAGAATTGCTAGTGAGAATGGCTGGAGCAGGCAAAGCAGGTGCTGGATTTTTCATCCTTTGGAGGGCTATAGCGGGCATCCTTGTGAACCTGGCAGACATAAGTCTCCATTCTGTAAAGGACAGAAATACAAACAAAATCAAAGATCCCCTTGAATTAGAGTCAGAACAGAAAAAGTGCAAGAGTTTGAGCGATTACCCAACTATTTTGGGTGGAGATCATATTGAGCGGGGGGACAATCCAACGAAAGAAAGAATTCTCTTCGTCATTATCTTCTTACAATCATATGTGAAATGCAGCAACTCAGACTCCGCCATAACCCTCAGGCCAAGTAGGGGGGCCACTGGATTAAGTTGAGATTTGGTTATTTTCCATTTTCCAGGGCTAACCCACCCTTGACCTGATGGGGCTCTCACATAGAAGAATTTTCCCTTCCAATTACCATTTGACAACTTCTTGTCCTTCACAAGCTTATACATTCAGATAAAAGAGACCCTTCTCTCCTATACTACTGTTCAGTTGATGCAGGGTACTGAAATTATTGAAGGTTGGATCAATCCGCAAATAAGTCATGATTATTACAAAGGCAGAGATCAATCCGTAAGAGTTTGGTGACAGTTGAGTGATTTGGAGTAGCAATCATGCTAAAACTCACTCAAAATACCTTCATTCATTTCCTGGAACAACATTACCTACATCAAAAATCTTTGGTCTCCTTATGGTTCTCATCCTTCGTGAATAAGTGAATGGACGCAGGCAGTCACTATGCAGTATAGTAGCAATGCAATTTGATATTCAACACTACATTAAAACTGAGAAACTGATGATACAGATGGAACGAAAGAAACCACATCAAGTTATGTATAAAACATCCAACATGATTGGTTCTCTAACTAATCATATTTGGCTCCTTCCATACTAATTTTTTTGAAGCTTCGAGAACTAGGAACCTTTAGTGGAGTCATCTCCAGGTAGATCATCTTCGTCATGGTAGATGTTCTCTGCCATCTGCCAGATTTGTAGTATATTGTCCTCGGCTACACTGGCAATAACCCAATCTTCACAGGGGTTCCACGAGAAGTCTGAGATTTTGCTTGTATGACCACCATGAATGAATAACAGCTCTGGCTGCCCATCCTCAGCATCCTCCGGTGTCTGTTCTTCATCAATCCTGTCAAGTGCCAAAAAGACTTCAGGAATTAAAACATCTGCATCTCTCAATTTAGTTGATTAAACTAAAAATTTGGAAACAGACGCTAAGTTCACCACCTCATGCACTGAAAAAAGAGAAGCTCAGTGAAATTTCAACTTGACTCTCTTCAACTCTAGTCTTGATGAAGTGATAAAACATAATGATAATTATAAACTAATGCCACATACACTCTGCAGTTCTTTGGAAAAACGGAAAATGAAATAAAGCGGGTAATTATTGAGCCAGCATGTTTCCTGGAGTAAATAGAGCTATGGTAGAGAATGGATGTCAAACTACATTCTCCATGGTTGAGGGCGCGTCATCTGATAACTTGCAACCGAAAAGGTCCAACCAATAACAAGCAGTTAATAGATTGAAGATATAAGTAGAAGTCCAGAATGATTAGGAGATAGTAATATAGATGTCAAATACCACGGTAGTGATGATTAGGAGATAGTGATATAGATGTCAAATACCACGGTTCAAAATATAAAACAACAGAAACTTCGGCTGCATAATCATAGAGCATCAACTATTGCTAGCATGTTAATTAATTTACCTGCTAAGATCCCAGACCATCAATCTCCTACCAAGACAACAAGAAGCTAAGATGGTCTCATTCTTGGGATTCCATCCTACCTGGAAAACCTCCTCCCTGTTGTGCAGTTAGGCAGAAATAATTTTAGAAAAATATTGCTCCACCAAGTCCCCTAAGCATATAGAAAATCATGAACATTCATTTTTTTAAAAACCAAAAGTAAGAAAGATTGCTTACTTGTGGCAATCAAACGTGTGGAGAGCAGTAGAAATCTTTCGCATATCAAATAATTTAACAGTCTTGTCGGTAGATCCTGTTGCTACAACCCACTCATTGAATGGATTGAAAGCTAAACAATTTACCTATAAAAAAAGCACAATAGAAATAACACGTGAAGTACATAATTACTAGAGAAGATAAAATGGCGGACATCATATTAAGTGTGAGCTTATAATTAGACTCATCAAGAGAGCAGGGCGTCCAGGAAATGGGATTCTTAAGCATACGATATAAAATAAGTTAAATTACCTAAAGCCACATATTATAGGTAGTGGTAACATTAGGAAAAATGGTAGCTGGTTTAGGTACTACCTTTTCTCATATTTTCTTTTCATGGAACTAACATAGCAGCTCAGTCAACTATATCTAAAATTATGTAAAGATATATTACTTGGTGGAAAACTTATCCTAACTCAGGGAACAAAAGGAAATAAATCACTTTTCTATAGTTTATTAAGTTAAATCATACATGTTTTAAAATTGCAACAAAGTGTTCCCTTAAAGTTTAACGACACAAACAGAAAGGTCTCAGTATTCTACTTCTAATTAGTCCACAAGGCATTTCAAATTATTAGAAAGGGGGAAAAAAAGAGAAATAGAAAAGTTCCTCAACTGGTCTGTGTAAGCATCCCAAGACTAACATATCAAGAATTAAATGACAATCTTTAACAAGTTAATTCAATTGGAATAAGGAAAATGTTTGAAGAGGTATGTTGTTTGTTATTGCTATGCGAGGTACCCATTTCTTTCTAAAGTTTAACTGAATGTCTGAATCAAAATCACTGCACCAACCTCACTTTGATGAGCAACTACAGACTGTATAGGCTTGCTCACTGATGGAGTACGGAGATCCCATATATGCAGATACTGATCATCTCCAACAGAACCAAACAAGTATTCATGCCTGAGATGCCATGAAACATCTTCTACCACACCTTCATGAATCTGCCATCAGCAAATATTAGATTTTCTTCAGTGAAGCAACATTTCCACATAACAAAAAAATTGATAACATTTGCTACTAAAGATTATGACCAAGAATATATAACTTACTAAAAAGGATTAACATACCTTAAAAATTTGCATCGCATCTAAAGCCTTATGCTTAGGAGTTCCATTTACGTCCCATAAGCATATCTGGGCATCATCTGAACCACTCAATAAATAACCCTGCTTGAACTGACTCCATGACAAACCATATCCTTCAGTACTGTGCCCCCTGAGTCTCAAATCAGGGTTGCATGCACCATCCAAGGGAGGCTTAGATGGATGTTTACTATAATCAAAAACATAAACCTCTGCACTGACTGTCTTAGTAGCAATAATAAATGAGTTTTGTGGCATATAACGAGCCCGATTGACCTCCCCGTCATGATCAATTTGCTGGATAATTTGCACCTGCAAGGAAATACATATAACATACCATGAGAAAAAATATGCCTTTGAGACCTACAAAAGCT
Organism: Sesamum indicum; assembly: GCF_026168435.1. Taxonomy (NCBI): domain Eukaryota; kingdom Viridiplantae; phylum Streptophyta; class Magnoliopsida; order Lamiales; family Pedaliaceae; genus Sesamum; species Sesamum indicum. The sequence goes on from NC_142664.1 coordinate 28,146,777, forward strand.
ATATAGATAAAAAGGATAACAAAGTCCAAGATCAAGATTTCATCAGGTCCTGCTTCAGCATTTAATGACCACGATCTCGTGCATGATAGATATGCTAACATGCAGATCAGGACTGCAACATTTACACTGAACTAATATGATTAAAATCCAATTCATTCTGTTAGCACTGATGTGGATAAATACCCCACTTCCACAATAGTCAAATAATAAAGGCTGAACAAATCAATAGGACAAGAATCCACCCCTTCTTACACCCCGATCAGCCAACCCAATAACCAATATTCTATTCATTGATGAACAAACACGTGGTGTGATCCTAGACGTGTGCTAGACAATCCTCCAAAAACTATAAATACCCCCTCCCCAAAACCCAACACGCCACCCCATAAGTATGATAAAATATATCATTTGTTTTCTCAGGCTAATTTATAGGGTTTCTACCTGAACTTTAGATTAGCCCAATTTTTTATCATTATCCCTCAACTAACTTGATTGTTGTCGTGTCTTCACTAGGGATGACCAGTGCCTCTAACCTTCCTTGTTCTTTATCTCATCTCCCTGTGGTGTGATCCTAGACCACTGCCACGGGGACCTTACAATTAGCCAAAATCAATAAATACACCCCCACAAGTATGATAACATGTATTATTCATTTTCTCTCTCTAATTAATACGGTTTTACATAAACTTTAGATTACCCCAATTGTTATCATGATCTCCCAACTAATTTGACTGTTGGAGAGTCGTGTCTTCACTGGGTACGATACAGTGGCTTTAACCTTGCTTGTGCTCTCAGGTTATTTGCAAACCTTGGTGGTGACTCCTTCCAAGGACAACTGCTGCAACTTTGACCTTGCTTGTGTTTTAGGTTATTCCAACCTCGGTGGTGATTCCTTTCAGTGCCTGACTGAAGGAAGATTTCAACCCCTACAACCTTGACCCCCGATCATGCACCATTATGACAAAGTTCAGACCTTTTTGACTAGTAGTATATTGAAAATTGTTGAAGTAGCCAAAACAAGTTCAAATTATGTACAAGCACACGTCTTATCTGCCATGGAGTTGGACTTCATCATTGGCCTTCTTGAAAATCCATCAACTTTAATTTGGAAACCAAAGTGCCCAATCCCACACTTAAATACAACAGAAATTTCCAGTCCCCAAACCTCAATACAAACAAAAGAACGAACTTCTCATCCAGTGCGCTGAATGTCCAATTTCCAGAACACTAGGTACAAGACATAGCTGTCGTACTTAAAGTAACTAATAAAAAAAAGGTAAATAACTGGGGAAAAAAAAGAAGACGACAAAACAACTGAAAAGCAAAAACAACGACGTTACCTTCCCATTAGCGCATCCAAAACCACCAAATTCGGAGCGGTCATCGTCGTAATGGCGGGCATCATTTTCAGCATCTTCGAGGGGCAGCTGTACCTGGGCCAGCATTAAATAATTGGGCTCGTTCTCCGAAGTGTGTGTCCCCAGAATCATCTTCTGGACGGAGTAATCCTTGCCCGGAGGCTCTTCCCGGTCGGGCAGCCACTCCACAGTTAGCGACGGCCACTCCAGCGCATGGGTGATAACCAGATCGTACAAAAACGGGGTGTTCTTCTTCCAAATTTTGTACTCCTCGTTTATCAAGCGCTCCTCTATTTCTCCCCTCATCTCATCCTCGTCTTTCCCCATTTGCTCGGAGATTTTTCAGAAAAATTGATTTGTATCGGAAATGCTTCTGAACTCGAGTTTTACCACTCTTTTTCTGCAGAGAGAGATTGTTCTTGTACATGCGTTGTTGGTGTGAATATTTGCGGGAATCTGGGGAGGGTTCAGAGGAGAATTGGAGGGAAGAAGATATTTGTCAAGGAGTTTCTTTCACAGTGGTGCTTTTATATAGGGGGTTTTGAACATGAATTGTGACGGACACAGTGTTGGGTTAATGGGCTTCGATTTATAGGGAGCCCAACTGTAAGTTTTATCACTTAAATTATTATTTAAGTCATTATATATTTTTAATTATTATTTTTTATATATCAAATCTTTAATAAATTTAATTTATTATTTATTTATTTAATAAGATAATTATAAATTTCAATAGTTATCTATAAAAATACCTTAATATCATTAAAAAAATAATAATAAAACAAACATATTCAAATTTGATATGGGCCTAGTTTTGTCTAATATAGATCGATCCATGGACTTAGCTAAACTTTTAAACAAGATCCAATTTTTCGCCCATTTTGAGGTTTATGATAGCCCCAAGGCGGATCATGTCGACCGATGTTGAGCTAGGCTTTTTCAGATTGGTCAGCATAATTTCTGAGCCGACTTGACTTATTGTGCACCTTATTAATAATTTATAGTTCTTTATAAAATTATAAATATAGCTCTTAAAATTATAATTATAATTACAATTATACTCTTATTTTTAAAAGCTAAACTGATATAAACACTCGCTAAAAAGTATCACACTAACATTCTCAAGAATGTAGTTATAATTTACAAAAAGACATAAAAATTCGGTATATTTGAAACGAATCTCGAGAGGTGTCAACTAAAATAACATCACGCACCTCTTTATTATATACAATTAGTTATCTAATTACTGTTGTGTTTAATTTAATTTTTTACTGTATTTATTTAATTAATTAAAGATAATGAAGATAAAAGAAATAACTTATTAGAAAAATAAATAAATAAATAATAATGAGGCCCATTTTTTTTAATTTGAAATTATCAATTGCGTATGCCAAAACACATAAATAAATAAATAAATAATTTTCTAAAAATCGAAATTAACAAAGACAAAAACTACTATTAGAGGTATAAATAATTTTGTGACAATCTATCGAACCAAGTCTTGAGACCTCAACTCTGCCATTAAGCCAAGAGTATCTTTGATCATAGCTCTACTCAAGCATATATATTTTTACATAAAATTAAATTTTTATTTTAATAATATTTAATTCATGCATATTTAAAATTAGTAAGATAATATTTTAAAAATCAACTATTATCATTTAATGATTCATTTTATTGTTTTTTTCATATCACTAAATAAAATTAATATTTTATTTTGATTATTTTATATAATAGTACAAAAGTATTTAAAATTTACTTTAATATCATAAACAAAAATTCTACATTATGTTTGGATTAATGTTTTGAATGTTTTTGTTTTGGTGTTTTGGAGATAGAGAGAGAAAAATAGAGATAAGTAAATATGTGTTTTGAGATAGATGGTATATTTGGATTTGTGTTTTGATATAATATAAAATAGTGTAAAATAAATGGTGTAGGTTTGATGTTGGGATTTGAGAAACAAGAGTTACTGTTTATTGTCAAATAATGTCTTTAAATATATATCTTTAGTAATATATATGTGTATGTATAGTATTGTATTTGTTGGTGAAATATAATATCTATATTTATGTTAAGTAATTTTTTTTATTGAGGAATTTTTTTTTATATTTTAAATAATAATTATAAATTTAATGCATAATTAAATACATTGTAGTATTGTCTCCAAAATGATTTTGTTAGACTTTATCTTTGGAATGAAAAGATATATTATATACAAGCTACCGTTCCCCGAATGCAATACTATATTCGAATACATAATCAATAACCAATACAAGTGTTTAAACTTTGAAGTTTAATGGAGTAGATTTTTTATCGAACGATATGAATGCTATATATATAGACCAAATAAGTAACATATATATTATAGACGCAAATATGCAAAAAGTGTCATTGTGGCCATTGAATCTCCATAGACAACTGGCAAATAATACAACTGAGGTAGTCAATGTATTAAAAAGCAACACTGCCACACTGAAGCTTATCTGTAAATAAAAGGGACTGTTAGTACAGTGCATATCAGTCATGCACTGCCCCACAAGTCAAATTTTAGTAAATATAATACAAAACTTGTCAGTGAAATGTTAAATAAAAAATAGTAGTAGCACGAAATTGCAATGTACAGTCACTGCTATTGATATACATTTCAACACTCCATTCAACAAATACTCAATTATTGCCTTATTTAGTGTGCGGCAAAACAGTTTTTCTATAGTGCGTCAACACTCTATGCTACAACACAACCAAATCAATTTCTGAAAATATGTAAAAAATATTACAATGTACAAATAAGTGCAAATTTTTCTCAATTATTATTGTATTGTTGAGCAATATGTCAAAATTGAATGTAAGTGCGGTTGACCGAAGAGAAACATGAAAGGCGTATGGATGTTGGGTCTCAGTCTCCAACTCCGTTTCAACACTCTGATTCTCACAATCTTGATTCCTCCCCGGTCTCTCCACCACCTGCAAGACTTCATTTTCAATCTCATCTCCGACCCTCTTCGCCATTTCCTCACTTCACATAAAAAACCCACCTCCAAAACTCACTTATTTGGATCAAATTCTTGGACAGAAGCAAAGACAAAGAACAGTAAGAGATCAACTTTCAGATCTGTGGCCTCGCGCGGCAGATGGCGGCGATGCGAACGACAAAGAAAAGGGTGCTCAAATTGCTGCAAATTTCACACAATAAAAGTTAGAGCAAACAATAAAAGAGAAAGAAAAAAAAATGCGAGGAAAAATAAGAAAAGAGAAAGAAAAGAAGATCTGTCAACCGTCTTTCAAGAAGAACAAAAATGAAAGAAGAAAAGGAAAGAGGGAAGAAAAGAAAGAAAAGAAGGCTACGACATACAAGAAAAAAGAGAGAGCGAGAAAAGAAAGGAGAGAGAAAAAAATAAAAAATATTTATAATTAAAATTGCACACATAGTACAGATGTGCAAATCACAAAACCAAACATAGGCCTAGGGTTCCCTCTCTTACGTCTCCTCCATCTCTTTCATTTATATTATACTATACATAATAAAAGATGGGTACGTTGGTGTTAAATATTTTTTTTATTTTTTTATATATTTTTAATTTTCTTATGCATTTATTTCTCAAATTGTATCATTGTCATGTTTTATTAATAAATTTTTGTAAATTCCTATATTTTTAAATAAATTTAAAAATTTATTCAAATATAATTTTGGATACCTTGACTTGGGCCAAAGGCCCAACAAGGAACAAAAAGGCCCAAGCCCAATATCCCCTTTTCTTTTAGTGAGTTATATTTTGAAGAATTTCGAAAATAAAAATTACCACCCACTTCCCCAAAATTCTCTCTAATTCAAAAAATCCAACCCCGAAGCACTACTTATAATAGGCGGGAAGACCAAAATCTGACAACAAACCAATCACCGACGATGAGAGCCGCCGGCCGCCGCCGCGCAACGGAATCACTTGCCCCGGACCGCCGTCCTCCACCACCCACACCTACCAACCCCGCTGACCCGTGGCACTTCCTTTCGACTCCAGGACCTGGCCGTGACTCCGATGCCAGCTTCTGCAGCAGCCGTCCCTCCATCGCATCCGCCGGCCGCCCTTCCGCCGCCCTCCCCAACATTTCGGATCGTTCATACCAAGTGTCGGCACTCCGCACCATTAATGCCTACCTGGCCTCTCAGTCTCTCCCCTTTGCGCTCAAGCACCCTTTACCTTCTGCTAAAGACATTACTGAAACCCTAAAATTTCTACTCCATCGCCTTGGATTTGCATCCCAGAAAGTTGATGAAGATCTCAGCCACGCTATGAAGTTCCTCAGATGCCCCTTGAAATTGAACAAATCAGCACTGCGTGCCCCCGGTACGCCTCATTCCTGGCCTAATTTGCTTGCGGTGATTCACTGGCTTGTTCAGATAATTAAGTATAACGATTTTATGATGAATTCTTCACCTAGTTTCGAGAGTCACAAGCAGTTTATGTATGCAATAAATAGTTATTTGCTATACATTAGGGGAGATGATGAGGCAGCGGATGCGTTGGATGAAGAGTGTATTAGGGAGATGAGGGAATGGAGGGATAAATTGGAGGAGAATGTGACGCTTTTGGAGGAAAATGTGAAGGAACTGGAAGTAAAATTGGAGGGTATGAAAGCTGGGCCAAGTCAAAAGGAGGTCCTGGAGCAGGAGAAGGCCGTGTTGGAGAAGGATGTGACAAAGTTCCATATCATGATAGAGCAGTTGGATGGGCATTTAGTGGAGGTCCAGAAGAAATTGGAGGAGAAGGATAAAGCATTAGAGGCAAAGGTGGAGGACAGGAAGAGGATTTGTGAGGAGAATGAGGAGTTGAAGAAGAAGATTGAGGAACAAGGGATTAATATGAGAGATGCTGAGAGAATGAAGCGGGAATTGCAGGCTGTGGAGAGGGATATTGAGGAGACGGAGGCTGCAAGAAATGGTTGGGAGGAGAAGATATGGGAGCTTGATTCTGAGATTGCGCATAAGTTTAAGGAGCTTGAGCGGTTCATGATGGAATGCAACCAAGCTATCAGAAGGTTTCTCTTCTCGTTACTTCCTTTATCTGTTATTCAAATACAACATAAACCAATTCATTTTGCTATCATCTCTTTCTGTTTTGCATGGTTGCCATGTTTATTCATGTTTGCATTTTACTAGACATATTATTTAGGCTGTTAATGGCTTTGAAGTCACTAAGTTGTTGCTATGTGGAGGCTGATTAATATGTGCTGCTTTTGTGACTTTGTCATCAAACATCTTTTGCTCCATGATATATGGAACCTTTTGTATTAGATGAAGTGCTGACACATATGATGGTTAGGTAGTGGTACGATTCGTAGTCCTGCATTAGGTCAACTGTGATTGCATTCTCTTTCAGGGCTTAATTAGTTCCCTTTTAAGGAACACTGTAATGTTCTATTGGATATAGTGGCAAGATTCATTCAGTAATGGTTTCTAGGTTAAAGCTTGGAAACGGGTTTCAATATCAGTTGAACGCGAAGGGGTCCACGCCATCTGAGGTCTTGGGATTAGATTACAAATCTATACTAAAGCCTGCAATTGCCTCATTTGCTGAGGACATAAAGAGAAGCTCAATGGGCAAATTGGAAGAATTGATCTCTCTTCGGCAACAATCAGGTGAGAATGCTGTAAAGCTTGAGGAGAAGCGAAATTGTATTGCTGTCCTCCAAACCCATATTGACGAGGTAAATATATGAGTGCTGATTGTTGCTACAGATACTTGCTAATACTTCTTATGCTCCTGCCTATTTTTGCTTCTATTTTTGGATGTCTGCACTAATTTTCATACTTATTCTCCAGATTCTAAACCTTTTTCTTCCCTGGATGTCACAAAATAATCCTAATCATCACGTGTCCGATGTTTACATATCTTTGCTCATTTAAATCTTTATATAAATTAACATATACGTATATGTACATTTGCATATTCCAGTCATTAAAAGTGTAATGTGGCACAACTTACCAATTAAAAACATTTTCCAAAGTAATTTAGAAACAAATCCAAACATCCATCACATTTTGCAATCCATTTCTTGAAACATCCTTTACTTAGAAACACTTTCCCAAAACAAATGACAAGTGATCCAGACATTTTCCTTGGGGGTTTTCTGTTGTTTGCTACGTGTTTTAATGAATAATTCTCCAAGTAAAACAAACACAAGTTTACTGCATGTGTTTATCTATGTTTTGAAGATTGCTTAATAAAACTAGAAAGAGGATATTTTTCAGTTATGAAACAGGGTCATTGATTTCATGCGTCTGCATGTTTGATATTTTTGGTTCATATAATCCAGTGTAATGGCTTAGAAGTTAGATGCAGTTTTGTCTTATGTCTAGCTTAAAGCTTGTTGTAAGCATTGATATTTATTGGCTGTTTGAGTTCTTTTCTTCTGGTGGAGGGCTAAATAATATAGAGTATATTGCAGATCTTAAGGGTTCAGCATTTAGTAATGTTTTTGCCTTTTCTCATGTCTTGGCATCTTCCTAATGCTTACACAAAGAAGAATAGGTTTTAATATTAATTTCTGTCAGAGTTTTACTACAGTAATGCTCCAGCATTCAACATTTGGAAACAGAGTCTACTAAAAGTATTGGTATTGAGAACGAATTGGGTGAAGCAACCTTATGTTGCCTGGTTTAACGGCCTCTATATGGAACACTAGATTTAGTGTTATATATCAAATTTTAGAAAACCAAGCAAATTGGCCTCACCCGTCTTTTTGTCAATTGCTAGAAGACATACCTGGCTAAGCATGTTGGTGTCATTCTTCCTTCCTTCAACTTTTATGAGGTTTCAAAGTTAGATGTTTGAGTTTCAAAAACTTTGTTTTCTGTGTATTTACTGTTGAAGCTGTGCAAGAGAGTTGCATAACACCTTCAGGAACAAATCGTATCTTAAAGTATCCTTTTAAATGCTTTTATGCAGGTTGAAGCTCAGTTGAATATAATGAGAAGAGAAACACAGGACTATGCATCTAGATGTGCAGCAGAAGCTAAAAAACTGGCAGAGGAAGTTGCGATGGAGGCTGAGAAAATGTCTGTAGTGGAAAAAGAAGCAGCAGAATTTTTGAAGGTAATGCCCATTTTCCTTTATCTACTATTCAAGATCAATCACTTAGTACTTTCTTTACATCTGTAACTTGTGCAGAAGGAAAGATGTTTCCTTGTTATGGCATTTTAATTGTATTTCATCCTGATTGGAAGTTTTATATACCAATTTGTTGTTTGACATGCATTTGTGAAGACATCCAAGGCAGAGTTGCAGGAAACAGTTATGCAAACAGAAGAAGAAGTCAAATTGTGCGCTCAGGAACTTTTTGATCTGATTAATTCAGTTTCAACATATAAAGAATACATGGGATCAAAAATTGCGCGGATGAGGAATGATCTTCTAGAAACTGCGGGCTCTGTGGCAGACATATATAAAGGATATCGTCCTTCACACAGCTCCGTTGTTACGAAGCCAAGCAACTGATGTTAAACCAACTCAGCACAAAGGATGCTATATCTTGTAGAATTTGATAAAGTCTGATAAACATATGTATATCAAATATTGTATTTTTGGGGATTTCCATAGCTATAAGATGCTCATGACTTGGGTTAATTTCCGTCAACAATTGAGTTTAGGTTTAAATACAAGAACACTTGCAATTATTTGAAAAATTAAAAATGCTGACGGTAAAAGAACTTAATGGGATTCTTTGAGTAATATTTTTGTCCCTTTTTTAAAATATATTTTATAATATGTGTATAATATAAGGAGTATTTGTTATTGTTAGTTTTAAATAATAGGGGGTATACGTGTAATATTGTCAATCTAACTAGTCAATTGATTTTATTATGTTAAATGCAAAATTATCATTGCCAAACAAGTGATTTAATTGCTGATTTTTAACTAATAGCTTGTTGTTCCTTTAGAGATATTCACGAATGTCTGTATGGAATTATTGACTAATAATATATACTTATCATTTTTATACGTATACCAACATAAAATCCTTAAGCCGAATCACGTTTGGTGGAGTGAGGTGTATTTTCTATGGCATTCCCCAGTCGTCTAAATTGAAACCTTGTAGGTCCATTAGATAACAGTAGCGGACCAGATTATATTAACATGCCTTAAGGTTATTTTTAGTACACAACCTCAGGTGAAGAAGGAAACACGTCTCGTACAGCGTACAAATTAACAAATTAGTATAGATTTTCTATATACATACACCCTATACACTCACTCGATTCAACCATAATTTATAAGTAAGCAGACCAATTTTTAAATGTTGTTGCATCACCAACAAATTAACCCAAGACTTGTGTCTATTAATTATATATGATGTTATATTTAAACAATATAGGAGAGAGATACAGAGTGCAACACTAAATTTCAGAATAGCCGTAAAAAATCTCATCGTTTCTGTTTAAAATGTGTGTGTGTGTGTGTGTGTCTAGATGTATATGCATCCCTACATGCATGCATATATATAAAGATACATTACGCATAACACATGACACCAACCAAAATGGTATTACTATTAATTAATTTACAGAACCAAATGTCTCAGATCCATATTTCTTGGAAAGCTAACTACAAAAATATGTAATAAGTACGTGAACTATATATATATATATCCTTTCAAATGTTGAAGTTCTTGAGTTCTACAACAGTCAATGCTTCACATGCATGGAGATCATCATCTGACAAAAATCTAAACTAAATTATAAATAATAATCCCAATAAATATATATATATATATATATATCACATAATAATCTACAAGTAATTCAACGCATCTGTATCTATCTCTGATCAAACCTTAATTTCAGATTCCTTAATTTATGGCTATCTAGCTAGATAGCTACCGCTGGACCGCGTTACCCGATTCGAGGACCCATGTATTATCCCTAGGGCTCCCATTTCCACTTGTTTGGGTTTCTTTGTTAATGAGTACTGTGGAAATGGCTGCTGCAACAGCAACCCTAATTAACTTAGGGTCAGATGCAATTGCACTCACATTTTCATCATCTAACATGAATGGTTTATTATTATTACTAGTATTATTCCCTTGATCACCTTTGGATGAGTCCTCAGCTCTCTCTTCCACTACTCTATTATTAGGGCTTGAGAAGAGTTGGCTCACATTGAAGTTTCCACCTTGTTTAGGCATATAATTCCAAGAATAGCCGAATTGGGGGATGGGGTTTGAAGAGCTGCTGCTAGCATTGTTTGTGAGATCAAGTACAATGCCTTTAGAATAAGGGTCATGATGAAAATTAGGGTTAGGGCTAATTGGGAGGTAAGGAGAAGAGGGGTTCATCAATTGATGAGGGCCAATGCTTTGGTAATTAGGGAAGTGTAGTTGGTTGATGGAGGGTGATAGTGTTCCGATGTTGGAGAGCGGATTGCTCGAGTCCAACAGCATGAAGGATGCTGCGCCTGATGTTGTTGATGCCATTGCTGTTGCACCTACTGGAAGTGGATGGTTGTGTGTTCCTTCGTATGTTGTGATCAGTATCGACCTGTCTTCTAAACACCTTTGAACCTGTGTCATAATTACATTATATATAATTAAGGCCGATAATAGCAAATGAAGAAATTAAAAATTTAGGGATAATTACACTATCATATTCTAGTACTTTAGTTCATTGTTGGTTTAGAAATCATGCACGCGATGCCCTCCATTGTTACTCATCTCCAACCCATGGTCATTAATTTGAACTACATTTGGACGGATGAATTTGAATTTTAAATTATTATATATCAAAAGAATTTAAAAAACTCTATCAATATTCAATAAAATATAATTCAAAACTTGAGTCAAAGAATTTGAAATTAATCCTTTGAATTTAGAAGAATCCAAACAAATTCAAAAAACAAAAATTTATTGGGGGTTGAAATTCATAACTTTAAATCTATCAATTTAAATACAACCTCGATGAATTAAAAAAATCATCATCAATATTTTCATTATCTTTCTGAAATAATGTGTGTTAAGTTGAAAAATGATACAATTACCCCCTGTAAAAGATTGAACCTCACTTTTGCATATCGCTATAAATGTTATCCCATAAACTTAATTACAACCTCAAAACTTGCAAAATTTAATCAGAACAACTAATACAAAGTTGTTCTTTGTCCTAAAAATTCATCAATAAAAGTACTTGGCCATTGATGAATATACCCATCTGTCCAAAAAGTGGGTATGCATGACTCAAAAGCAATTAATGTCTAACTAATAGTGCTTTAACAACAGATTATATATTAGCACTAATTAACCTAATTAAAGAGTACGATCTACATGTATATGTATATATATATATATCGACTTTGAATTAAAAAAAACACACGTATAAAAGAAATTATATATAAATAAATAATGTAGTTAGGAATTAATAGATACCTGTTTCCTGACGGGGCATCCTGGTGCTACGGTGCAACGATAGTAGGCTCGAGGGCAAGGGTTTCCTTTAGCAATCTTCTGGCCGTATTTTCTCCATTGGCATCCATCGTTCATCTAAATTTATAACATTATCATATGGATGGATCTTAACAACTTCATCCATCCAATATCATAATAAAACAAATTAAATGAGTAGCTAGAATTAATGAAAATTATAAACTCACAGTGGCTGCTTCACATCTTGCCCTCACAGAAACCCTAGCTCTTTTATTGTGTTGAGAATTGATAGTACTACTGCTCATAATGTTGCTGTGTAGCTGAGCTTGTAATCCCCTCATCATCACGTCTTTCGTTTTCTCCACTCTCTCGTCGTCTCCTTCCACTTTGCTCGACGAGCTTTGCAGCCTCAAAGATAACCCTACTTGTTCCTTTTCTGTGTCATCCATGTGTGGCTCATCGGACGAAACTACTGATGCTGTCTGATTAAAACTACCTACACTCCTCGGACTAATTTTACTCCCTTGTTCAGTAACCTCATGACCACCCTTTTGATTTCCAATCATGAGGGAGAAATCTATGTTGGGATCCTAAAATCATCAAAAAATTTAAAGAAAGCTATTGAAATCAAGAAATTAATCAAACAACTACAATATCTATATATCAAAGTTGACTAATTTCACCTTCTTATTGTGACGACTACTATTTCGCTGAATGATGGAAATTTTTGCTTGCAGATCAGTGTAATCCTTGATAGTTTGCTCGACTGCGCCCCGTAACATCTTGTTCTCCTCCTTCATCTCATTCATCCGCAGCTTCAGGCTACTCATCATCAGCTACATGTAAAATTAATATATCATGTGGACATGCATGATTACATACAGTAAAAAGACATAGAGCATAAGACAACATGTGATTAACATAGATTATATACCTGATCTTGATGTGTCTTGAAGCTCTCCTCAGAACTTTCACCCTCAGGACTAGCACTTTTCTTATTAGCTTCTTGAAGCTGCTTTGATTCAATGTCCTTTGCGGGCTTGTTGTTTGCTTGTTGTCGTGCATCCAGCTTCAGCTTCAGGGAGAGATCGATGTTTTCCATTGTTTCACTTTCTTCTGTTGCTTTTCTATCGATCCATTCAGATAACAATTACAACAACATCCGCAAATTGAGACTGATACACGGCTTCTTGTGTTCTTTCTATCTCTGTCTCTTGGTTTCTCTCTCTAGAAATGAATAGAGTTGAGGCCCAGAAGTCAATTCCCTCGTCTGAAATCAATTAAGCAATAGTTAATTAGCAGGAAGAATTAGTACAATTAGAGATGGCATTAAGGACGCATCTAAGTTTTGACTTAATTAATCCTTCCATCCTTAGTTACGTCTTAATTCTACTAAAACCATTGCCTCCATATTCTATATATCTATCCTAATATAAAAATAAAATATATTTTTTACTCTCGAACGACGATATATAATATCACTATACCAATTTTTTTGTTGTGTCGTTCATCGTAAACTTAAGTTTCTTTCCTTTTCTTTCTTGTTTTTTTTTTTCCCTAAAAGGTTGTGCGTTGGTTGGCAAAATTACGCTTTTAGTTTCCATATGACAGGGGTTCATTATTTTTAGTCATTTACTTTACGAGATTTTTAAAATAGTTTCAAAATTGAGAGAATTCGACACATTAACAAGATTTCCAAATGATCTCAAAATTAGAAAAATTTGACATATTTAATCTTTACTTTATCGAATTTTTAAAATGATCTCATAATTGAGAAAAGTCGTCACATTTAGTCCTTTATTTTATGAGATTTATAAAACTAAATGTGCTTGAGTTTTAAATGTGCTAAGTTTTTTAATTTAAAAATTCTGTAAAATAGAGGACTAAAATGTTGAATCCTCTATTCCATGGGACTAAAATATAATTTTGCCATATATATTTTATTTTTATTTTATAATATAATTTATAGCGTGAAAGATTAACTAAAACGATTGGTTTATATCCAAATCAATATTCTGGTGGGGCAGGCTTTTCAAGATTTGCTCAGCTGATTTTGAAATTACTATAATGTCCTTTTCATATTAAACATGTATCGATCTAATTGGTAAAGTAATCGTCGATATATATATTTTTTTACAAATATACATTGTATTTTGTATTATACTTTTCGTATATGTGGGTCATGTGTACGAAGACGTCTAAGGTATTTATACTCACAATCTACCAAAAAATATACACATATATATTTCGTACATTATATTTAATAAATACTATTTAAAAATTATGATAAATCAATACTAGCTACCATGCTTAAAAAAATTGAAATAAAAATTTAAATTTTGACTATGAATAATGAATATATATCATGCTTCATATAACAAAGACATTTGTTATGATTTTTAGTTGTAATTAATATTTTGACATTCTTCAAAACATAACTGCTAATAATCGTTGCACAATCATAGTTAGTCAATTTTTGCCATATTTTTTCACTTTTAACTATAGTAACTGATCATTATCATAAGTAATATTTCTTCTAGTGACAAACTTGCATACAAATTATCGAACCACAACCTAAAGTAATAATTTAAAATAGAGAATCCAAACTATTAAACTAGCTAGGTACGAATGATGTTTTGGTCGAGGTTAAGATTGAATTTTTATGAACAAGTTTGATGTTATAAATTCGAGTCCCATCAAATATGTGAGTATTTATCTCAATTTATGTGTTTATTTAATTTTATTTAGAGTCATATTAATGTATGAATTGAATTTAATATTAAAGAAAAACTAACTAAATAGGATCTACTAGTAACTACGTAGCTGAAAGCATATTAATTATAATTCTATTTTATAATTAAAATAAATAAATAAATTGGAGGTGACATAAATAATATAATATAATTTGAATTAATATGGAAGATGCTGAGGTGAGTACGAAATCCTATGAACTGATGAGAAGCCTTCTTGGGATCGCAGATCTGGAAATAGTCAACTAGAAGACCTCAACACACACACCCATTTTATTATTATTATTTTTTTTTTATAGAAGTGATAATAATAAAATTATTTAATATTTTAATATAATATAGAATAATAAAAATAAATTCACATAAAATGAGACAAATATCAATTAGTCTTGATAGAATTTAAACCCGACCAATAATCTCAAATTCATTTATAAAAGCTCAGTCTTAATCACTCAGTTAAGATAAATTTCCGTCCTTTCTCATTTAATTGGATTATGAATTTATCAACTTTTCCACCAGATCGACATTTATGTGAAGTCGAGAGATTAAATTATATTAATCAGCTTTTGATCATGGTATAATAATATTTAGTTTGTTCCTTTACTAATTTCTTGGGGCTATAGCTTAATTAATTATAGTTTAATTAAAGAGGGTGGACTTAATAATAGCTAGAAGTTGAAAGCTGGAAGTCCTCCTGCAGGACCAATTCCCCCACCTATCTACCTACATATATCAATTAATTCCACATATCTCTATTATAAAATAATATTTTACTTCATATATATTCTTTTATTTTACGTATATGAAATTCCCGTTATTTATATATTCAATATGATCTGTGATTGGGTAGATCTGACGGTTGACTTTGACGATCAGAGCTGATGATTTCTCAAACATGAAGATGGAGTATATATTATTAATTTTTTATATTATACATAAACTCTCGAATATTATATAAAAATAATAATTAAAGTATATAATTAAACAATGGCAGTGAGAATGATAAGTAATTAATGCATCTAATTAACTACACATACAGCTTTTAATTGAAGTTTGTTTCAATTTTAATGTTGTTGACTTAAGGTTGTGATTTCTTCTATAATTCAATTTAAATATTCCAAAAATAAGTTCATTGTGCCCTCTTTAATTAATTAGCACTTTGATCTACGGCTCTTTTATAATCAATTACAACTATATTTTCGAGTTTCAATCATCAACAATCAAATATAATTAATTATCAATATCATATATGTATAACTAATCAATAGTTACTATTATTATTGAACAATTGAGTACGTATCTAGCGTTCAATTATATATAATTTTTTTGATATCAAATATAATTAATTATTAAAATCAAATATGTAAAATAAAAGATACGTCTGAATACTAATCTATCTTTTTTCTTTTTATTATTTTTAACGACTATTGGGGTTTACGTAATTCTGGCTATATGTATGTATATCGAAATTATTGAATAAAATTCTGAATATATTTTTCTTTATCCTAAGATTCGTATTTGGGTGCCAACTAAAATATATATATATATATATATATATAGGAAGGTCCACAAAGTCACATGTATATATATTTATTTTAATATGTTAGGTGAGGAAAGTGTTGGTAATGGATAATAAAATGGGTTGAAAGGAGGGTTAGTATGTTTTCACGTTCTTCACAAGAATTAAAATTTAATTAGTAGTGGAAGAGGCAGATGCAGTCAACTCAACTTGTAATCAACTTATAATTCAAATAATATTGGATATTGTTGGGGGTTTATCCCTTCAGTTAGAAGCCCAAAAATAGCCCTAATCAACTATTATAAATATTGTGACTTTAACAATCCTTGGTAATAATACAAATTGTTAATTTATAGACTATATTGTCAGTATAGTAGATGTTGTTTGATTATTATCAGACGATATTCAATTTCGTTGGCCTAACAGACAGTGGCGGATGGATATTGAATAGGCTTCTAGGAAGTGGAGGGGCAAACACATTATTAATATGGCATACCGTGTGCTACTTGGGGTATGCATTTACCACATTTGGAGGGAACGCAATATGAGACGGTTCGAGCACACTTCGAGGGTCGCCAGCTACGTTAGCTAGATTAATCATAGAGGACGCCAGACTACGGATTCTTAGCAAAAATCTTTCTAGCTCTGTTAGCTTTAGTGCACGTTATAGATTATGGCGTATCCCTTGGCATATCGAGAGATAACATATCATACGAGCACTGTTGTATTATACCTCTTTTTTTCATTTATGAAATTTATAGTTTCCAAAAAAAAATAATAGAAATTTATTTATAAAAGAATAATACAATAATAATAAAATTACAACAGAAAAAAATAAAGCAGTAAAGAGGCTCAGGGAGCCGAGATTCAGAGAGCCAAAAACACAAGCACAAAAGGCCGGCAACCTTTCTCACGGTTGCTCCAAAATCTTACCAAGAGACCACCAAGAGTTGTTCACAAAGAACAACTTAGCCATTTAGAAAAGTATCACAAAGATCTATCAAAATCTCTCAGTTTTTCTTCTTAGGTAGTGTGTATATTTTCATATCAAGTGGGTTTATCTATACGGTAGAAATATAAGAGAAAGAGGGAGATTTGGACGGTGGAATGAGTTTCCAAAGCTATTAAAAACTATTGGTGAAGAAACAAAGAGGTGGGGAGAATGCTAGGAGACGGCAGCAGCCGAGGAGGAAGAAGGGGAGAGAGTGATGCTAATGAGAGAGAGGGTTAGGGTTAGGAGCTTTTAAATAAAGCTTATCAAGTCGGGTAGGATAGTGGGTCGGGTTGGTTGGTGGGCTGGGTTTGTCTTAGTGGGCCTAACAGTCTTGGGAGAAAAATGGGAGCCATCCAAATGAGAAGGTGGGTCTTGGGCCTACTTAAAATGGTCATAGACGATTTATTTTAATATTTTCCATCTTGGACCAGGATCCAAAGAAACCAGGTCCAAGGCCGGATCTCGACTATCATCATAGCCATTATTTGCCATAGGAGGTACCTGCAAAATGGAGGAGAAATACAAGCATAGATATGGGTTAAAAAAATTATCCTAAGTTTAGTATTTGAAGACAAGTTTTACATTTTTCTAAAGGTAAATATTTGGTTCCCATATCTTTTGGGTTTAGGTCAATGTTTATCTTTTTTAAGTTGATTATTTTTTTCCAACTATGTCCCTTATAAAATGGTATCTAAATTCGATATGTTTTATTCTATCAGATTGATTTTTTACAAATTTGAAATCCTGATTGATTGTTTGAAAATACTGTTACTTTTTCCTTTAAGAATTCTATCTCATCTAATAATCCTTTTAACAAAACTGGTTCTTTAAAAGCTTCTGTAGTAGCAATATATCTAGCCTCAGTAGTAGATAATGCAATAATGTGTTGAAGTTGGGATTTCCAGCTTATGCATGAGCTACATAAAGTAAGTACATATGAAGTTGTTGATTTTCTACTATATCCATCATTAGTATAATTAGAATCCACATATCGAATAAGTTTAACACCATCATTACATTTAGAAAATCTTATACCATAATTCATAGATCCATTCAAGTATCTAAATAACCATTTAAGAACATCCCAATAAGGTAAACCTGCATCCCGCTTGAAACAAGTTTTGAGCTACCAATATACTGTGCCAGGTAAAGGAAGGTCTACTACCCAAAGTGGCTAAGAACACGTCCCTGATAGGGAAGTACTTAGCTTTGAGACTTGACTGATCTGTTTGTCCGGGTGGATCCAAATATGCCAAAGTTATTTAACCAACATCGTAAAAATTAAATATATGAAGCTGATGGAATCCCAAGTCACCCATGAACTTACTCTCACACGAGCAGTTTCACGAGACCCATTGAATCTTATTCTGCCCCCTATTGCTCCACCAGAAATTGGCCACCATGCTATCGGAAGTCCAAAACAACCCATAGCATAGGTAGGGACTACTTGAATGACTAATTTTATCAACACTTCCTTTTCTGCTTGAGACAATAATTTCTCATTCCAACATGTTATCTTTTATCAAACTCTGTCCCGGGTAATGGTAAAAAGCTCCATTTTCGAGCAAGCCGCTCTCGAAGGGAGGCCCAAATAGAGTTTCATTTTGTTCTCCCATCTGATCGAGAATCCAACCATAATTTGGAAGGAAAAGCTCTCCTCTATGTTTCGGCTAAAATCCATAAAAAATTTAGTGAAATTTATCTCCTATCTCGAAGCAAAACGATAAACCTCCAAGACATGCTTCATTGCCTCGGTACACTCAGGAGAAGCTCGACAGAAAATCGATGTGTCGTCAACAAAACGAAGATGAGAAATGAAGGGGGCACCTCTGCAAATAGACACACCACGGAGGCGTCCTACCTGTCCAGCATGTTGTAAGAGGGAGCTAAAACACTCTGTACATAGTTTTCATGGAATATATATTTAAATGTATAAAGATAGTAGTTAGACAGATGATTGTATTAATTGTCGCATATGTTTATTTTTCAAATGATAAAATCTTTTGATTTTCGTCTTATTAGACCATCATAATTCTAATTCTCACCTCTCCTTAGTACTCCTCACCCCTTCCCTTTCACACTAATTCTTTCTATCATTAGAAAGAAAAAAAAATGGGGTCATTATCATCCATCATTCCACACCCATAGTTTATTTAGATTTGTTGAATAACAACTCTTAAGGAGTTGAAAGAGGGTGGAATCGGAATGTGGTGATGCAACAAACAAATGCTCCCACTTTCAATACGCAGCTCCCTCCGTCTACAGCATTCTAAATTCTGTGCATTTCGGTTCGGAGTTTTTGAAAACGAAACTCGAACCGAAATGGTTCGGTTCAGTTCGGTTAAAAATCAAAAAAATTATTTTTTTAAATAATATATATAAATTATTATAATATTTTTTAATTTTATCCAAAATACAAATACCAAAATTAAATTCTAATTTTATAGTACAAGTCAGAAGTATACATTAATAATAATATATTATTAATATATAAATATAATATAATATATATACATAATAAATATTTTATTTAATATAATATTTAAAAAATCGATTTTCAGTTCGGTTTGGTTACCATTGACCAAAAAACCGAACTGAAAACCGATTTTAAAAAAAAAATCGATGACCGAACCAAAAATTTCGATTCGGTTTTTATCCCAACTGAATTTTCTGTTAGATCCGGTTCGACTGGTTAAACCGATTTATGCACACCACTACTAAATTCCATGTCAGTTTATCTAAAGCTCCCCCCATCCCATTTTCAAATTATTACACCACCAATTTTCCTCCACTCCTAATGAGACAAACCAATTCCATTTTGATCAGATATACAACTCTGAAATCCTTACTGAAGCCCTCCCAAATTTCACAAACAATCCTTCCCAAAACCTCTTCATACTCTACTTGTTGGAAAGAGGCTTAAGAAGTAGAAATCACGCCCACGCCGCAATACAAAGAAAATATCAGGAGCTAAAAAGACTGGAAAAACAGAGTATAGATATAGTAATAAATTCTTGCCTTTTTTTCCCTAAAAGAAATCACAAAACCATTTGTTTGAAAAATTCCTATTCGAGAAAAGAACCAAAACTGTCAAGACCCAGACTTTGCGCGGATGAGCAATGTCCTCGAGCAGCTTGATTAAAAAAAAACTATCTCTATTCTCTTTACTCAAACTTTTCAACTTAATAAAGTCTAGATCCCACAGAGGGCAACAGTCATCAGCAAGTCATCGTGAGAAGGACCATCAGTTACTTATTCCTATTCCACTTCCATGAAACCATCAAAACTATCAACACACCTTCCCCTTCTTATCCTCTACTTGGCTGCCACCAATGCATGTTCCTCCTTCAAAATGAATCATTAGAAAACTCCTCTTCTCCATCAAAATCAAGATTCCAGCTTAGCATCAGATGAACTCAATCCAGAAGAAATACCACCAATGCCTCCAAGCTCTGAGCCAAACGGCAACAAGAATTTTAGCTGTACACCTTGTAGTATTCTGAAGGATGGATTTGAATCAATGTACTGCACAAGACACGAGGTACACTTAATTTTCAGTGAAAAATACAAGCATAACATTATACAGCAAACATGGACTAAATTTCAGTCTAGGATATACCTTTGTTAAATCCCTGTAGAATGCATTGATTTCTTCATCAGTAAGAGCACCCTCGTCACTGTTCTCATCCCAGCCTAACGAGCGTAGGAAGGCGGCCTCTTCCTCCTCCGAGATGATAGGATCAGAGCTAGGATACTTCTTTCCATTTCTAACATAATTCTGAGCATCACAAGCATCACCATTGCTGGTCAAGTCACCTTTCTCCTCAGACAAACGGTCCGCGCTCAGGCTATTGCTTAATGGCACATCTGCAGCCTTAGGCGTATTAGAAGAGGGCAAAATATCTATTTCAACATCCTTATCTGAGAAAGATGGTGATATAGCAGTGCCAGTATCCAGGACAGATGAGCAGTTTGCCATTGCTGAATCAGCTACAGCAGAAGAGGAGTTTGGCATAGATTTCTTTCTGACTAGGTTGAAAAAATCATTTCGACTTTGAGCTTGAGAAGTGGGCCGCTTCTCCAGCACAGTCAATGAAGGCTTACGGTCATGCACTCCATTGTTCGGAAGGCCCCTGGTTGCTGCAGATCCAGAAACAGATGGGGAAACAGCAAGAGTAGAAGTTACTACTTTGCTACTACTTGTTGGACTCAAGTTATCCTTTACAACAGGGGTGACACCATTTTTTTCTCGCACAGGCTTAAGAACTTGGAGCTTTCCCACATTAGATGCCTTTGCAACATCACCCTTCACCGCCCCACCACGAGGAGAGTGATTAAGAGGAAGTGAAGATGATATGGAATGCTGCTGCTGGCCCACCTTACCTTTCGGTTTATCTGAAGAAGTCAACACCTGGAGCAAAATTCAAAATAAATTAACAACATATTACCAATGTAATTTGCAGTTTAGTGGCATTAAACCAAGACTAGTCAATATATTCAATTTACAGAACCATGAATAGGCAGAGCCGATATAGCATTGGGTTAAGACCGTATTCTCTCACAATCAACTTTATCACATAGCAGACCCTCGCACAGAAAATGAAACACAAAACTAAACATGGCTGTCTTTGAGCCAACTAGCAATGTTCCTCCATATTGTGCTGAAAGGGGCTAACAGGGACCATCAGTTTATGATTTTCTACAATAATTCATAACAGTAGGCTGCCAGGCATAATTTTAATAGAAGAAGATAAAAGGACATCAAATTATCACATTTCTAGAATACTGCAGTCCAACTCTCCAATAACATAATCCAAGGTCTTTTCTCTGTTTCCTTGTCCAACCACTAGCATAGTTCAAGCAATTACAAAAACAGTCCATGAGAAAATGGTAGAACCTGCCCGTATATAAATTTAGTAAATGAAATGAAATGACGACAGAAGTGTTGAATATAATAGACCAACTTACCAAAGAACAACTCCAAGTAACAGACAAAGTGAACAGGATCAGAACTCATTCCATTTATTTGACACAAAGCAAGGAAAATCTATGAATCAGCAAGCACCAATTGAAGAACAGAGACATATAATATATTTCCACTGTAGTACTTGCCAAAACAATTGAAACCAAAATCCACCAACAGGCACAAATATGTCATCTGATGCAACTATGATGCGAGCAATTGATCCACGAGCATACTATGTTTGAAGAAGATTTAATAATTGGAATTTGCATTAATAGCTTTCCTCGGAAATATTCTTCCTCTAACAGTGATGGAAAAGAGTCCACAAGCAATATCCATAAAGTGGTGTCAACACATGGAAGCTGTTAGCCCTTTAAAGAAAGATTGTCATTTGAAGGGAAAAGACAATAAAATCAAACAGGATATGAATAAAGTTTTTCTTATTAAAGAACATAGATCACAAGTTGGAAAACCAAAACAGATCACAATGAAAGTGGAAACACAAAAAGAATGCCCTCAAGGTCAACAGTGGTCCAAATTTCTCTGCTGGCCACATCACAAGTTCCTCCAAATTTATTTTCCTCATTTTCGTCAGCAATAATTGTCATTCACTATCATAAAAGATGCATCATTTCATCCCAAATCTTTGTGAAAACACCAATTCAGGCCATTGAATACACCAAAAGCAATAACAAAGTCACAGGTATCCAGAATAAAACTGCATTGCAGATTTGCAGCAATTATTTCTCCCATAAGTTCTGCAGTTAAACAGGTCAGTACTGGTTTATCTCCTAAACCTAGGTCGGAGCGATTGTTGGAAACTCTCAATATCTCCCCTCTGTTGTAAATGCTTCCTAAATAAATAAGAACAAGAACACAGAGAAGTCATGTATTTCTCTCTCACAAAAGCTGGAGAAAAAAAGATTATTACTGGTTAAAGACCAAGCCATTTACTATCAGTTATGTCTACTCTTCAAAACTCTTGTCCTTGACTTTCTATGATCTTTCTCAATTAACAATTACTTCAGTCATCCAATGCATATTACATCTGTTTCTTTTTCAGATAATTTAACATCATCCCGTGAGTGTTTCACTAACTGCACAAATATCTTCCAAGGAAAATAACAGTAAAATGAGAGTTGCACTCAAACACTGTAACAGCCTGTTTGTTTATGTTTCCATTCAGTTTGTATTTTTTGAAACTTGAAAACATGTTTGTACATATTCTCATTGGAAATATGATGATTTGACATCACAATTCAATACAAAACACATCTCATTAACTAATCCAAACATATTCTCATTTCACACAAAAACATATAACAGCAGGTCTAAGAGCTATCTTGGGGCATCCCACTGGTAAACAACATTACAAGTGCACCTCAGACAATAAAATATTGCAGAGACTGTTATGCTACTTTATCAGAATCAGTGACTACATAATGACATGAACTAAAACGTACTAGTTCTCCTTGTGAATTCTTATCCTATCCACTTCTATGGTTATATGCTACTTCTCAAATATAACCAGCATTGCTAAGTGACAGCCATAGTTTTTAAGTCATTGCTCTCTATATGCTTCTTGTGTTCTTTTATCCAACCCAAATCTGTCTTTGCCTTTTGACTCTGGTGCACAAATAAACGTTCAACCACGATTTATCCTATGTACTCTAATAACATCTAAAAATGAGAACTAGCAAAATTTGGAAGGGAAGTGAAGAAGAAAGCAGTCCAATCCCCATATCTCCTTCCATTACATGCTCAATCTTCCCCCAAGCCGTAGTTCATGGGTCTCCCAGGCTTCATGATCTGCTAAACACAAATATACTCCAGACTGATAGCATCCACATTTTCAATAATGGAGGGCCACCACGTGAGGCAAAAGCAAATGTAACGACAGCATCATTATAAAACGCTTGGGTATTCTAAACAATATATCTAGGTGGACATAAAATGACCACTCCCCCATATTAAAATGCTCAAGTTTCAAGGTAAGCATGCATATCTTGTAATCATTTCCTATGCATTTTGTATAGCCAGAAATAGTTGCATTCTTACCAAAGCTTTTGGCATGGATGGTGTCACGGGAATCAATTGCCTGGATTGTTTGATCGCCAATTCTTCAAGTCTCTGTGTTCCAACAGATAACTAGAACAACGAATATCATGGATTAGCACACTAGAGAATGAAAATCTCCCATAATAAAGGAGGACAGGGCCTACCTGAGGGGTAGTCTGAGCACGACTAGGACCCTGTGCCACAGCTTCTGCCATGTTGAGACTGGTGGTTGAGCCCAAAGCCACAGATGCTGAACTGGATGGAGCAGCTTGTTGCACAGACGATAAGGCAGTTCCATTGCTTCCAACTAACACAGGAACCTCTGCCAACGCTGATGTCCATTTTTCACCAACTATCAAACCTGAGGTACCAACAGGTAGGCTCTGAATGGCAGTACTTAAGCCAGGAGATGGGACTCTTCCAACCTCAGGAACAACTGCTCTTTCATCTGCTCCTAAGGAAGGAAAATCTTTCTCAAAAGTGGCTTTTTTTGCCCTCCCACCAACAGGACTTCCCCTGTAGAGCAAACCATTAGCATTCTTTCCACTCGCACTGCTCAAGTCAGTTACAACCTTTTTAGGCCAGGTATCACCACGTTTTCCAGAAACCATCGACTGAGAACGCCTTAACCCATCCCGCTCATATTTACTTAACAAGGAATTGCCCAATGGATCTGAAAAGTCCCAATGCCAATGGTCCGCCAAAACTGACTTGTCTTGGTCACGGGAATCATATACATCCTTCTCCCAGTCCCTATCGCGCTGACTCCTACCAAAACTACTGTAAGACCTAAAATTACCAGAACTGTTGCTACTGGAACTCCGGCGGAAATACGACGAGGTAGTTCTCTCAGAACTGGAAGATCGCCCAAACTCATGACCATTACTATTCACAAAAGACTTATTCCTTGCAACCCTTGATGCAGCGTGATCATCTAGAACAGAAAAAGCAACGTTAGGAACCAACTATTGAGTAGGGACAAATGATTTTATTTTACAGATTAAAAATATTTACCTGAATGTGATATAGAGCCGGCACCAGTCAAGTTTCCAGTGTTTTTCAACCATTCCGGTACTAATGTGGGCTCACTTCTTTCCATATCTACTGCTAAACATTATCATATATGACTAATAAATGGAAAGAGACTCGACTTGTCTTCTTATATTAATGAAGACACGTCCACTGCCGTGTGTCAATGCCCGATTAGCGCCGTGTCTCCACACCGGAACAAAACTGAAGTCCCTTCACGGAAAAGTTAATAATAACTTTTTATACTACATCTAATATTCCCATATACTAATCCCACTTCTCTTCACAGAAACACCCTAATTTCTCTGCTCCGATATTCAATATTGAGGATGCCAGCTAGCATGTCGGAAAAATGCGTATCTAATCCTCCAAGACATGCGCATACGAACAAAAGAATGTAAATTGTCCTATACAGGGTAGCAAGGTTTTTTTTTTCCCTCCTCTCTGTACAATGATATACTCTGTCAAGTCAATTGCGGGCACCTCTACACAGTTAATCGATAAATCAAAGCTTCTGTGACCATTCCACTGTTGAGAAACAGCGTTAACAACAGCCTCTTAAGGCTCAATGCTCAAGGAAAACAGCCAAGGGTACCTCATACACCGATAACAAGAAAATCAGGACTACCCTACTCCAGCAAAACAGAGCGAATTTTCAAACAGACTCCATAAAAATTCCAGAAAAAACTCAAACCCTAGACCCTAAAATCCATCCGAGGACAAAAACCAAATCCCAGAAAATCCTAGGGTTTGAGAAGTATAGTAACACCCAAAAAAATTCAGAAACAGTCCCTGTATTTCAATGACTAAATAAAAAGGACTGAACCCAAATATTTGGATTGAAATCAACGAAAAATAAAAATACCCTCAAAATCCTTCGGTATGAGGGGTAAAAACCCTAGTCCTTCGTGCTCGCCGCCTTGAGTGGTACTGTTGTCACAGACGCTGAAAAATATGTTTGTTCCGTCGAATTTTCTAGAGAGAGCAACAAGGTGTCGTGGTTACACAAATTTCCTGGGCTCTTTGTGTACTATGTTGCGAGTGAGGAGATTTTATCTGTGTGTGTTCGAGAGCGAGAGGAGATTAGAGATAGAGATTTTGTATGTATATGCGTCTGTATTTTGAGGAAGTTTTTGTATGCGTCTGTGTTTTTTGTGCGTGTTGTGTGCTATTATGTGTTGTGAAGAAAGTCCGTTTTATATTTATATATGTATAGCCCTATTTCATTTCCACTCTCCCTTTTGCTCACTTCTATTTGTATATGAAATGAATTACAAGTACTTCAACTCTAATCACTATCTACATTTATGCTAATCTATATCTAACACCTATCTGTATTTTCTATTTTTTTTTAAATTAATTCTTGGCCCCTCTTTTTTTTTTTTAATTTCTTGACTTTTTAAAAGTTGGGACATTTTGTAGGTGAGGTCATGTCCATTTTAAACGAAACATCACAAGATATATTCGAATGGCACATGGCTCATGAGATAACACGTCGTTCTAATGCTCTACATTTATACGATTATCGTCCGCTTTGGCTAAACCCTCACATATTTACCATTAAAATCTCTACTCGTCTTCATCAGAAGCAGATGCTTTGATAATTTAATATTACAAAAAACAGTTCAAATATTTCATTGTAGAAATATTGTACTTATGATACATATATATATATATCACATGAAAATCATATTTTTATGTATTTAAAGA
Organism: Sesamum indicum; assembly: GCF_026168435.1. Taxonomy (NCBI): domain Eukaryota; kingdom Viridiplantae; phylum Streptophyta; class Magnoliopsida; order Lamiales; family Pedaliaceae; genus Sesamum; species Sesamum indicum. The sequence continues at coordinate 28,173,571 of NC_142664.1, forward strand.
AATATTTTGTATTAGAAGCATACACACATATAGAAAAATATACAATTATATGTATGTCCCCCTAAATTTGGCTAAAAATTGGTGGGGTGAATGTGAAAATGATTTGATTTAGTAATTTGCTTTGTTAGAACATAGAAATAAGAATCCTCTCATGAGTTATAGGAAGAGGTGGATATGGAAATTTGGGTTGTGGTGTGATGTCAACTCTTTTGAAGAATCTGCACAGATTTTGTGAAATATTTGGAAGATTACTTTTGTTCAAATTTGGCATTTAGTGAGAAGAGATGGTTTTGCCTAATGGTTGCAATCATGAAATTTCCAAGACAATTTTTGACCAATAAATTTGATCAAATATTATTAAATATAAGAAAAGATTGACCAACCATTTTATTCAAGTCAAAAAAGTTTTATTTATTACCACTCTTCAGAATTACATTGTAAATAATGCACAAACCTTCTAAGTAATGTACATATAGGCAATCATTTAATGAAATTCATTTTTGTGTGTGCCGGCTTATACAATTATTAAAATTTCAAAAGAATATATCGTTCGTTCCTCAAAAGAATTGTCGTTTTAAGTTAACACTAACAGTAATATGATGAAAATTTTGAAATTGAATCGGATTAAATCACGCTCGAACCAATTAAAATTTTGCATGATGTTTTCAGTCTTTGATGATTTATCACAACAAGCACATTTCAAGCCTGTGATATGGCTTGGAAGATATGATGTTGACTCCCTTGTCATTTTATCTTTTGTATATATTAAGTTTATTGTATTCCACAAGGTTTTATCTAATTATTTCTTAGATTTAGTAAATTTTTCAGATTTTATATGGCATGTATCAGTTAACAACACGTGCCAAGACACGAGAGAATATTATGTATGTAAAAATTAATGAATATGAAACTATAAATGCTTCGGAATTTGTAATATAAAATCGAGTAATTACTAAATCATCTAAAACCTAACATGTTTAAGGTTATCTTATAATTTTATTTATTTATTTATTTAATTAAATAAATATAATGAAAATTTTTATCAAGTGTTGTTTAATCACTGGTTTAGAAGAGAAGTAGAGTCTCAATCCTAGCCGTAGATGTGTGAAGGAAATAGGTTGCCAAAGTCCCACGCAGCCTGGATTGGTGGACTTCTTTTTGTTTTGAATAAATTGATTATATTATATTACATATTTTAATTACTAATAATTATAAAAAATAATATATGATCTATCTATACTATTTATTATTATTTAGGAGCATTTTTTAGTGTCTCTATTATTTGATCTGTTGTTTTTTATTTATTTATTTAGAAATATTTCACTATTTTTTTATTTTTCTCTTTCTTCCAACTTATTTTCTCTTTGTCCTCAAACTATTAGTGGTGAATAAATGTAATTTTTCTAATACCAACAAAAGATAAATAATAAGTATCAGGTAAAAGCTTTATTCACAACTTAGGGATAAGCTGTGGGGCAAATACAGAAATTTTATTTTTATATAAATAATAATAATTATTTGTATTTAAGTTTTAATCTCTTTTTTATTATTGAATTGTTATTTAATTTTTAAATATTTAATAAAATTGACCACAAATTACAATGGATAAAATTTTAGGTAAATTTAATTTTATATAAATCTTAAAATATATTATCATTTTTTATATTTGAGATAATTTTATCTTTTTTTTTTATTTTGAATTATTGGAATAAACCTCTTAGGGGAGATTTGAGATTGTTTTTAATTCTTAAGAATAATTATTTATTTACCGTTTAAGTAATAATTATAGTGAATAAAATTTTAATTAGAAATTATAAAATTTAGCTTTACAGGAATAGATAAATAGGCATATTAAATATTATATGAGTTATGTGACGATCCAAAAGTAATATTATTTATTATTTTATTGATTATTTTTGGTGGATGATAATTTGCTGTTAAATTCATGTAATTTTGTTTTTAAAAATAAAATGGTTGGGAATTTTTGATTTAGTTGTCATCTCAGATTAAAGAATACAGATATAAAAAATAGCTTTATCTATATAAAAATATATAAAAAGTAAAACAGAAATAGCTCTGGAAATTACACGATTTTGAAGCCAGGGTTGCAAGCAACTCTCTCAAGGGTTTTGCAGCGTTCTCTCTCTCTCTCTCTCTCTCTCTCAATGGGCAGCACAGCGGTGGCTGAAAAGACGGAGGAAGAACTCCGCAAGGAGATCGATGAACTCTACCGCCAACAGCGTGAGGTTGTATATTTATACTTATCTGTATTTGAATATCTGCTTGTTCAGTTTTCGCTTAATAGTGCAAACATTTTTTCTTTTTCTTTTTTTTTTTTTTTGATTATTTCCTGTGCTGCAGATTACGGAGCGGCTTCGCGATCCCAGGGGAATTCGACGGGGTGGATTATCCGGCGCCGGACCGCGCAATTTTGCCGCCAATGGCGGCCGCCAGCGTGGCTTTGTTCGACCTGTAAATTCCTCTCTCTCTCTCTCTCTCTGACCTTTACAGTAGCATAATCTCGATATTTTGCTTTCTCAGTTTCTCTAATCTCTTTTATTAAATGTTTAGGCCGAGAGGAACGATGCGGAGGACCAGCCACCGGCGAAGAGGAGACTCTCCTCGGCTGTTGTGAAGGTGTGGAGAAGCTCTAAAGTTCAATTCATAGTGTGTTTTGGTTTTTTGTGTCGAGGAATTGGGGCGTGAAAGTTAGAATTAGGAATAAAACCATTGGAATTTGAGCAGATTTTTCGTTCATTCATATCTCACGTGAGCAACAGCATTAAAGCCTCTATGTGTTTTAAGTAAAATTATGCTTTCCTTTTTTGTTGAAGGTTGAAGATGGGGAAATAGCGGAGGAAGGTTCTGAAGCTGCAACGGATGTGCAGAAGAATGATGTAGCCAGTGAAATAGGGGATAGTGGAAATGAAAATGCAAGCCAGGGTGAGAAAAATCCATCCAATTGGTCTCGGAGAGATGGTAGTCAGAGGTCATCTAAGATGGTAAAAGAGATTTGGCTTTTTGCTTGAAGTTGTTGGAAGAGTGTTATGTCAAGTTTCCTGCTAAGCTGAATGAATTCTTGTTTGCTCTGGTTTTTGCTTGATTAATTAGGATTTTGAAATCCCTCCAGCGGAACACATACCAAGAGTATTGCCGAAGAATGAGGACCCTAGTTTGGTCAGCAGGAATAAGAGGATGTTAGGTCAGCTTCTTGGGACTTTGGAGGTATTCACTTCTGACTTTTTGTGGCCTTCTCATTTATGTTATTTCGAAGACGCCACATGCTTTATTCAACTAGCTTCTAATATACGGCATGCACCCTTTTTGAGCACCCTTCTAATATACGGCATGCACCCTGCTCTTAACTCTTTATGACTAGTTTGTGCTTTTAGATAGAGCAGCCAAATATTGTAAAGAAGCTCGCAACTAATTCGTGTTGGCTTCTTCGTGTGCTATTGTTTGTGTTCTATTGGCTGTCGGTTATGAAAAGAGAAGAGTTGCATCTAGCTTTTTGCTACTTGATGTGATGCTATTTATGTAATAACGCTGTGGTAGTGTCAGTAGATTTCTAGTTTTCTGCTAATACTGAGGAATGGGGATTGTTGAGGGGGCGCCTCTGGAGTCTTTGATGGAGGACCCACTATATGACTGTACTGCTATTTTTGGATAGCTTGGGTCGAGAATAGTCATCCATATGTTAGTTGATATTTATTTCCTGTTGGTGTTATGACTTCAATCATAATATACAGTCTTTGAGGGTAGATATCTTAATCTATGGTCTAATTTCTGCTGGTAAATGACTTCTCAAATTTGAGAAAATTGTTTGAATTTTTCTCATTGTTAATTTGATAAATTCGTAGAAACACTCTAAGGTGCATGAGTCGATCAGGGATTGATATTTTGTTCCTTTGTATGCAAACCTCTCCATTACCAGTGTACACTGATATATTCTTAGGGATGAGAAATTAAATTAATTTTATGGTGACTTGCATAATTTGTAGTATTGCGTTGGTTAGGACTGGACTTTAGGGGCAGTATTGTGACTATTGTCCTAATTTTCACTTTTTTTCTTTTCTGCACATGCAGAGATTCCGGAAGGAAGATATGCAACTGTCAGGTACGGAGGCATACATGAGGAGATCCGATTCATTGAAGAGGGTGAGCATTCACATCTTTTTGTTACTTCCTGTTGTTCATCTGCAACTTCCATGAGAAGAATGCAAAATGTAGTAAGTAGCTTAGGTTCATGAATTACCAGTAACTATCTTGAAGACAACCACCAGTTTTAACATTGGTTAAACTTGATGAACTTACAGTTGGATATTGGATGAATTTATTTTGTGTATATATGAGATTGCTAATCTATTACACAACTTATTAGCTTAGTACCCCCTTTTTTGGTTGAAGTTTTAGTGTTTGCAGCATCTTTTAAACACTGGGTAAGACTGTCACTTTGAGATAATTTTAGAACATACAAAACCTACGGTATTTTCTCCCCCCTCCTTGTCTGCCACCCTGTAACCTTTCATCCGCAAACCCTCATAACCTCATTACCATGCTTACGTAGTATTTGTTGATATTGGCAATTGCTCCAACCTTAATTTTTTCATGTGCCTCGTAAACAACGGCATTGTGTATTAATTTCTATACTTCTTCTCCACTTGGAGTAAAGAACTTCAAGTACTCCACTTATGGCATTTAGCCCTGCTTTAGTGCTATTAATTTGCTTTCACTTACTTTTCCTGTTGTTATCCAATTCAAATCTCTAGGTGGTTTCTCTTACTGCTATCATGTACATAACATTTTAAACAATAGAAGTACAAATTTGGTAAAAGCATTACAACTAAATCTTACCTTGAAGGGCCATTCTCCATGGGGTTTTAATTAATTACTGGTGCTACAGCAAGCCCTTGTACAATTTCAGCATATATGTTTTGGTTAATTATGAAGTAGATTAAGATTTAATTACATCAAGGACTGTCAGCACAGATATTAGATGCAACTGCTTGCATGTTACTGGGAAGTAGAGCTGAGAGCTTAAGCGCTCTTGTGAATGATAAGAATTTCTTATGTGCATAATATTTACCTGGGATTTTCATGTTTGTGTAGGCTGAGCAACGCGCACGTGAAGAGAGTGAAAAGCTGAGGCAACAAGAGCGTGAACAGATTGCAGAAAAGCGGAAGAGGGATTTGGTTTGTCGTTACAATTGATTGATTCATTTTATATCTGTGCTGATGTTTTGTGTTTTACACTCAGCATTATGCAGAATAAGATCCAACTTCTGAAATATTTTGTTTATGCTGTTACCCATCCCATTGTCAGACTCTCAGAGCACGTATTGCTGCAAAGGCAGAGGAAAAAAAGTTGGAATTGCTGTTTCTTCGGTGGAGTGAGCACCACAAAAAACTTGGAAATTTCATAAGGTACTTTGGTTTGGATTTGAATCTAATCTGTGGATGTGTTTTGAGTATAATTGAGCTTTGACTATATCACTGTCATTCGGTGCAGGTTATTTCTAATTTTGGTCCAAAAGTGTCCATATTCACAATTTTATTGACATCAAGATAAGTGACCATTCATGTGCAGAACATTGAAGCAGCTTAATGACCCATAGTTTCCTGCTTCGAGTTTTGGTTGATTTTGTGAATTTTTATTTAATACGTTTGACATTTTTCATTTGTTTCTTTTGCTTGTGTATCTTCTAGGACCAAGGCAGAGCCTCCAATTTATTACATGTTCTCCAAACCTCTGGATCAAGCAACTTTGACTGAGCAGCAGAAAGAACAGGTGAGTTTCTCGTCACATAGCAGCTGTTACTTGTTAGAACAACATTTCTTATCCGTGAGGAGTGCTGTTACCTTGTCTTCATCTGAGCAACACTGGCTTATCTGGGAACTTGTTCATGTATTGTTTGTGTAATGTTCTTTTGGCTATCCATTTACACTAAATCTTGCCGCAGATGTTTCAAGAATGGAAGGCTGCTAGGAGAGACGAACTATCACAATATCAGAAGCAGATTGCAGAGCAGTATGTTGCAAACGTTGACAAGGAGCTGGAAAGGTGGCAGAATGGAAGAAAAGGTAGGAGAGCAAATAACGATATGGCAAACTTACAGGAGACAATGGACAAAGAACTCGAAACCCATCAGCTCGAGCATGGGCCAAAGACTAGAAAAATTCCTGGCCAAGATAACAATGAAGACGAGGATGATGTGGAAGACATAAATGTCGGCGAGGATGATATGATGGATGATGTGCTTGGCGTTGATGATAATCGAAGGGTTGACGAGACAGTGAAAGTAGAAGAAGCAGGTAACGGTAGCCCAATCGAGGAGAAGAAGGATGAGTAGGGCAGGGGAGCAAATATTTAATCTTTGCACTTTTCTGCTGGTGTCTTGCATCCTTCAGAGCGTCTGGTAAGTTAAAAAGAATTTGTGGGTGCCTAGGATCCTAATTGATTCTCTGAGTCCTCTAGTATTGCTTCACTTGTGAAATATTTTGGAGGAATGGAACGTCGAATTTTACTGAGTTTTTAGATTTGTTTTTCTGAATTAAAAGTTTCTATTATTCTATGGATGGATGTTCGTGTTGTTTGTTATGGTTTCATTGAAATATTGCTTTCTTAGAAAGAGCACCTGACGTTCGTAATCATTATTGGCGAAAGATGCAGTTCGACCTATGTGCAGTGGAGGTGTGTGCGCGTTTCTTTTTGTTTGGGATTTTTTTGGTGTTGAGAAAGTGGAATGAGACTTTGGTCCGATAAAAATCCAGCCGATCGGCCTTGGGATGTATGAGGCCTTGCAAAAAGCGGAACTGGTTCGCTTTGGGCCAAATACCCAAAATTCATAAAAATGTTATCTAAGCCTTGGATTTGTTCACATTTTCAAACGACATGACGCCAGGTCCTTAGCAATTTGTTTCAATTTTTTTATTTTTTTTTAATTAAGTAGAAAAATGGTCATCATATCGACAAGTTACTTTTGAAAAATTAATATTACGATGACGCGGTTTTAATAATAATTTTGTGGAGAAGGAGAAAAGTAAATATTATTTTGGGTAAATTATACTTTGTAATTCAAACTATGCTTATTTTTATACTTTGTCATATATGATCATCTTTTGTTGATTTTTTTATTAGAAAAATATTGCATGTTGTGCATATGTGAAAAATATCACATGTAGTGTGATGTTTTTCTAATAAAAAAATAGTTATAAATGATAAAGTATAAAATTTAGATGGTAAATTAACATAAAAAAAATAAAACATAAAATATCAAAATATAAAAATTGACACTAATTCAAATAACAATATGTAATAAACCCAATTATTTCTACAACGTTGAAGGCCAAAAACAATCATACCTTTAAGCAAGAAAAAGGTATTCAGATCAACACATATGCTGATTATTCAATTTAGATTATGGGGTAAATTTTAATTAGTTTTTCCGCACAATTACGATAATTAATCCAATTCATTAATTTTCGTTAGATTTTCATTTATTTTTTATAATAAATTGATCATAATGCACTTGCGAATATTTTTAATTTTGTTTTTTCTGATGGATTAAGTTGTCAATTTTTCAGACTTTTCCATTTCCATAAGAATAAAATTAACAATTTTTTGATTTCATTCAAAAATTACATAATTTTATAAATTAATTAAATATATGGAACTACAACATGTAAAAGTTATATTATAATAATAAACCGTTATAGAGTGTGAGTAAAATTAAGGTAATATGCACAACATAGGAAATTTCAATAATTATTAGGTCAAAAAAAGAAAACAAAAAAGCGAAGCGGATGATGAATGAAATGAAACATTCATACATAATAATAGATTAGATCATCAAACTTATGTTGTTCTGACTATACGCGACATTGACAACACTACGTTAAGCTCCATCAATCAAACTCCTAAAAGGTTAGAAACTCTTCTCCTTGTCGGTCTTTCCCAACCTCAAATATATATATACGTATCTCCACTCCACCTCCAAAGATTAAACTCTCCCACATTCATTACAGTTGGTGTTTAGCAGAGAACGCAAGAATCGATATGGGTTTCAAGGAAAAGGCTGTGTGCTTTCTTCTCCTCTTTGCTTCAGGTAAATTAATGTATTTGCATGTCTGTTTATATCTCTGTCTACTACTGCTACTACCATATTGGCATATTCTTAACTTTATTGTTTCTTTCTGCAGAATTTTTGATAGGCATAGCAGCCGCTGCTGAGAGCTCTCAGTCTCAGACAGTCATCGGAATCGACCTGGGCACCACATATTCTTGCGTCGGAGTCTATAGACATGGCAAACTCGACATCATAGCCAACGACCAAGGAAATCGAATCACCCCTTCGTGGGTTGCCTTCACCGATACGGAGCGGTTGATCGGAGAAGCCGCCAAGAATCAGGCGACCCTCAACCCTGAACGCACCATCTTCGACGTCAAAAGGCTTATTGGAAGGAAGTAAGTTCGATATATATACTTGGAAACTTAACAAGTTTCTGTTAGAATATGACAGAGGTGTAGTAATGTTGGGATTTTTTACGGTGGGTTTTGGTAGGTTTGATGATCCAGAGGTCCAGCGAGATATGAAGATGTTGCCGTACAAGGTTGTAGGGAAAGACGGCAAGCCTTACATACAAGTCAAGATCAAGGATGGCGAAGTTAAGGTGTTTAGTCCTGAGGAAGTCAGCGCTATGATACTTCAGAAGATGAAGGAGACAGCAGAGGCCTATTTGGGCAAGAAAATCAAACGTGCGGTCATAACAGTTCCAGGTATAGTTTCAAGGTTCTTACGTTGGACAAGATCTGCTTCTGTCTTTGATAAAACAAGTGAAAGTTTGTTTGGTGTTGCTTGTGCAGCTTATTTCAACGATGCACAGAGACAAGCAACTAAGGATGCAGGGACCATAGCAGGGCTGCACGTGGAGCGGATAATCAACGAGCCGACTGCGGCTGCAATTGCCTATGGTTTGGACAATGAAGGGGAGAGGACTGTGCTGGTTTTCGATCTGGGCGGTGGTACGTTTGATGTAAGCGTTTTGAGCATCGACAATGGAGTGTTTGAGGTACTTGCAACTAGTGGAGATACTCATTTGGGAGGCGAAGATTTCAATCATAGGCTTATGAACTATTTTGTAAAGTTGATCAAGAATAAGTATGACAAAGACATTAGCCAAGATAAGAGGGCTCTTGGCAAGCTTAGGAAGGAATGTGAGAGGGCCAAGAGGGCTTTGAGCAGCCAGCATCAGGTGCGCGTTGAGATTGAGTCGTTGTTTGATGGGGTCGACTTCTCTGAGGCGTTGACGAGGGCGAGGTTTGAGGAGTTGAACATGGATTTGTTCAAGAAGACGATGGGGCCGGTGAAACGGGCTTTGGAGGATGCAAATTTAAGCAAGTTTGATGTTCATGATATCGTGCTTGTTGGAGGTAGCACGAGAGTTCCTAAGGTGCAGCAGCTGTTGAAGGAGTTTTTTGGTGGGAAAGAACCGAACAAGGGTGTGAATCCAGACGAGGCTGTTGCTCATGGAGCGGCCGTTCAAGGCGGATTGCTTAGTGGGGAAGGCGGCGAGGAGACGGAAAGTAATGATTCTTAATTGAAGACATCATGTTTGTGTTTTGTTTTGAGGCCATTTTTGTTTAATGTTTATTTTGTGTCTTGAAATTGTTTTCTGCAGAGATTGTGTTGATTGATAGGACTCCTTTGAGCCTGGGGATTGAGACAGTGGGTGGAGTTATGACAAAACTCATCCCAAGAAACACAGTTAAACCAACCAAAAAGTCGCAGGTTTTCACTACTTATCAAGACCAGCAAACCACAGTTTCAATCAAGGTATGAGAATTGGTACTTGCAACTCTATAATGAGCTGAAGAGGTCATGTCTGAACCGAGTGATCTTAACGTTGTCAGATTTACGAAGGAGAACGGGCACTAACGAAAGACTGTCGAGAACTAGGAAGCTTTGAACTGTCTGGTATTTCACCTGCTCCAAGGTAAGTAATACGCTGAACATTGAGGAACTAAGTATGTGTCCTGTAATTCTTACAACACATTTACTCCAATATTTCTCTTGCAGGGGAGTCCCCCAAATAGAAGTCGCATTTGAGGTTGACGTGAACGGCATACTGCACGTACAAGCAGAGGACAAAGCAGCCAAGAAGTCGGAATCCATCACCATCACGAACGAAAAGGGACGTCTGAGTGAAGAAGAGATTGAAGAGAAGGTAAGGGAAGCAGAGGAGTTTGCAGAGGAGGACAGGATGACCAGAGAGAGAATCGAAGCCCGTAACAGACTAGAAACATACATTTTCAACATGAAGAGCACGATCAACAAGTTGGCAGAACAAATCTCGTCTGAGGATAAAGAAGAGATCGAGAGTGCTCTGAAGGACGCCATGGAGTGGTTGGACGAGAACCAGCACGCAGACAAGGATGAGTTGGACGAGAGGACAAGAGAGTTGGAAGCTTTGTGCAATCCTATTATAACGAAGGTGTATGAGAAAAACGGCGCAACGGATGCTGATGATCATGAGTATGAAGAACATAACGATGAACTGTGAAGCATACGTATATAGCTAGGTAGTAGATAGGGATGTGCGTAGTTGGTTTTTTCATTTTTATTTTTCTAGTCATTCTTGATAACAACCTTGTTATCTTCATTGTTTTTTTTTTAAACTTGGGATGTTAATTTACAAACCTTTACATTACAAATGTTTTCGCATGTGTCATGTTTGTGTTTATGGTAAGAAAAGTACGTAGAAGAATTGAGTAGAGCAGAAGCAAAGAATAACTACTACTACCAACATTCCTTCATTGATCAAGAGAGCCCATATATGCATGCTATGATCATCAATCACTGCACACACACGCAAAACACTGGAAACAGAAACAAAATGGACATTGCCCGCATCGTGTTCGCCTTATTAGGGGCCTCAGCAACATTAGTTCTTGCATCCTCGGAACTCCGGAAACTGCATCATAGAAAAGCTACGGTGGAGAAACTGAAGATAATAAGAGAAGCGTTGCGAGAAGCAGAAGAGAGAGTAGTTAGGTACGAGGAAAGACACGATCAGATTCTCACCCAGTTGTGCTCTTATTACATGATCAATCAGAGCCTGGAAGAGGCACTGTCTGGGGCTCGACACGCCATGAACGAAGCCCTGGCCTGTGCCGTCGCACTCAGAAAACTGCAAATGGAGATTATTATTGCTGCTTACTCGTATTCCCCATGAATCTAAGTTTATAGTTTGTTCAGATATTGATTTGGTGATTTGTGTTTTTTGATGGGTATGGTATGTGATTATGATGTGTGGAAGTTGTAGCAAAAATCAAGAGTTGCTCGAGTATATATATGTACACATGGAATACGTATATATGTTTGAAATATAGGAGCTTATCCAGAATGACGTATACATGGATAGGAATATTTGTTGGCAAGCCAGTTTTAGTCTAAACAAATGAATCGTATTAGAAATTTTCATTTGGACATGGACTGAAATGATAGTTGGAGTGAATGCTTTAAAAAGATTAAGTAAAATCTGATATCCATGAGGTAATATTATTTTTTCAATTAATTTCACAAATTTCTTATTTTAATATTTTTTTATCATTTCTAAAATATATAAAAAGAAGAATATACATACATACACATATATATATATATATATATATATGGAGAACACATTGTTGTTTTTAACTAATGTATCATATATATTATATGTATAAATTTGAAATATTATATTTTTTTAATGAAATACGTTATCAAATAAATAAAATTTAATCAACATCTACTATTAAGTAGACACAATATATGCATAAGGTGATATTCGAATCTATGACCTCTGAAATTATAAAATCTCAATTTTACCATTTAAATTAGATCTTATTGGCACATTTGAGTTGTTTTTAATTACATATTATTATAAGTTTCATAGGAAAGAGATTAAGACTTTTTTTTTTTTTTTTAGCTTTTGTATTATATATATATTGTTATGGTATTTAAGTTTTTAATTAAAATTTTAATAAAATCTTTCATGGAAAACTATAAAAAAAGGGAGGTCTTTGTCAAAAATTGAAACCTCAGGTGGTGATGCCAAAGACCAAAATCTCGGGAGAAGTGGATGCAAAGACACCCCACGAAGTATATTTAAATGAATTTAGATTTGAGAGAACAATTTAAAAAAAAAAATAAATGACTACATATTAAATGAATTTAAAATTTATTACTATTCAATAAAAAATTTAATTCAAAATTAGAATAAAAGAATTTAATATTATTAAAAATATCCAAATTAATCTAAATTTTTAAACTAATAATTTGATATCCATAATTTTAAATTCCAAGCATAAGCCTACATCATTTAATTCAATAATATTACTATGACACCTAACTTTGATGGTTAAAGAGTTATTTTTGGAAGGCAACATTTAACTAAAATAATACTTAAGTTTCCTCAACATTAAATAATAAATAAGTTACCCACATAATTAAATAAGCTACGAAAATTTTCACTTTTCGTCTTGTAAATTATTATTATTTTTGGTAAAAACCTCATTTTGTGTCCTGCAAGGCTAAATTTAGTCCATTAGCCGATCAAATGTTGCGCATTTGGCCTTTATATGTTGGGTGTACGAATAATTATCTTATACTATACAAAAATTAAAATTTATTTATCTTTATATTTTGAATTAACTAAATAGATGGATTGTGTTTATTTTTCTAGGTGAAAGATGTTGTTTGAAATTTAAGATTGATGTCTTGCAATTAAAGAATTTACATTTAAGTTCATAAATTTGGACGAGTGTGTATTATAATGATAGTCTTTATTTGTATTTATTGAAAGCGACAATTAATTTGAAATTATTTATGTAATAATCAACTTTAATTATTTAAATATAGTGTGGAACTATAAAATGAATCATAATTTTAAATAAAGAATGATTCCAAAAATGAAGTAAATAGATGTATGAAATGTGGATTATAAATATATCATAATGGTAAACTTAAAAGAGAAAATAAATAGATATATGTAGAAAGCATATATGATTAAATTGGAGGACTAAAAGTGAAATTTTACCCAAATAAGATGACCAACATGCTAATATAAGGATAGTACACACCAACACCATCACAGAATCACCGTCACATGCATCCTTTTCTATTCCCACGCAAGTCCCTCTCTCTCTTTCTCTCTCTTAAAAAGCAAGCAACACTCAGAGAGAGAGAGAGAGAGAGAGAGAGGCAGAGAGTGTAAAAGCAAAAAGTAGCAGAAGAGGTGGTGGCCACTGCCGTGAGTGGTGGTGGGGCTTATCCCCTTTCACTATTTTCCGAATTCCCTCCCTATCATAAAGAAAACCCACCAAAACGCCACCCCAGGATGACCTCCAGACCCATCACCACCTCCGCCAACGGCACTCACCACCACTACTACCCGCCCACATCCTCCTCCTCCTCCTCCTCCTCCGCCTCCTTCCGCGGCTGCTGCTGCTGTCTCTTTCTCCTCTTCTCTTTCCTCGCCCTCCTCGTCCTCGCCGTAATCCTCGTCATAGTCCTCGCCGTCAAACCCAAAAAACCCGAATTCGACCTCCAGCAAGTTGGGGTCCAATTCGTGGGCATTAGCCCCACCACCGCTTCCTCTGCCGCCGTCTCCCTCAACGTCCACATGCTTTTCACCGCCACCAATGACAACAAAGTTGGAATCAAGTACGGCGAGTCCCGGTTCACCATCATGTACCGAGGAATACCCCTCGGACGGGGCACGGTTCCCGGATTCTATCAACCTGCCCACAGCATTAGACGGATCGAAACCACCATTGCCGTCGACCGTGTGAGCTTGCTTCAAGCCGACGCCGCCGATTTGGTGAGAGACGCCTCGTTGAACGACCGGGTCGAGTTGAGGGTCGTCGGTGATGTCGGGGCGAAGATCCGGATTCTGGGGTTCACTTCACCCGGTTTGCAGGTTAGCTCTCACCTCAAGCTAAGCTCATTAATACCTATACAAATCCGATTTTCACTTTCTTTATTACCTTCTTTTTATGACACTATAAATCTTAATTTTCGTCACTACAATTCCATTTTCTTGAATTTCTACTTATGTAACCGAAAATTCATAATTAAAAATCGGTTTAATCCAACACATAATAGCTATAATATCATACCTATCATATAATTAGTTTAAATATAACAAACCGCATTAAATTTTTGATGTAATTCATGGAAATTTTTGGGGCATGTGGGACAAGAGAGTGTGTCTCTTTTTCTACGCTTGCTTTGTCTCCTTGTCCACCTGTGGGTTCTGCTACCATGCACATTTTCTTACACTACTTGTGCTAAAATGCGCTGGCAATGGCGTTTTTCCCAGAACTGAACTTTTATCTTCAAGGCAGGGTATGATTGAGGTTAGGTAAGTTGTTACCTCTGCTGTCAAAGTGAAAAGCAGTAGCAGTACACTGTCACTTTCATGATTTAATGATTGCAACTCTCATATTATTCTCTCATTCCAACCAAAACATTTGACAATATTGTTCATTAATTTTTCTTTAAGAATAACTTTGACAACATTTTCTTTCTCAAAATAGGCAGCAAGTAATGCAATGTTTCTCCTATGTAGTACTAATACAACAAGAGATTATTACAATTGTCCTATAATTTATTGAATTTCTACCAAAATCTATCTAGAATAGAATTTTTGGTTGAAGCTGAAAGACTAGTAGAGGGGCAGCGTTGGGGTAGGGAGAGGAAGAGTGGCCCCAGACAGTGGTCGCGCTCACTAATTTTCTTTCCATTATTGCATTGACGGACGGTGGGCGTCTCCCAAGATTGTTCCCTTACACCTTACTAGCGCCCTACACCACCCCTTTGTGAATTTTCTTTTTATCAGATTTGATCCAACACAATTAATTATTTATTATGTGACTGATAAAAATTTTATATTAATTACATAATAAGTATATTATACAATAAATTTGACTGTGTTTAATTTATTTTCAATTAGTACAAAATCAAATATATATTAAATTTTTAAAAAAACACATTTATTTTTTTTATAAAAAAACTACCTAAAAAATAGAACCAACTAAAGTTGAAGGGTTTTCATGTTTTTTCTTACTTTTCATACTTTTTTGGGTGTTTGTTTTTGCTTTATTTATTTTTTTTTTGCCACATCTTAAGTTGTGGACAGTTTGTCATGAGCCCACTTATGTTGACTTTGTGTTTGTTGGTTTCTTGAAAATATTTGATAGTCTTATGTTGTGTTTTTGTGGTAGGCTGTTGCAGAATCTGAGATGTGGAAATTTAGCAAAACATAAATCTACTACTAATGAAGCACGCGGGCTTTTAATTTGGTGTATCTTTGAAAATGTATTTTCAAAAGTAACTCTGTTTAAAGAGAGAATGCTAAATTAGGTGTTTTTTCTCTTCTGTTTTTTTCTTCACTCTGACTTTTTCGCCTTTCTTTAAGGATCATTTTTTATGTACTCAATTTTATTTTTACTTAAAACTACTTTTTCCACTTATCATAAACTCAATAAATATGTTAAATGATTAAAAAACTTCATTTTATAAATAAATGAAAAACTTAATAAATATTTATAATTTTATATTTTAAAAGTTTAACCATACGCAAGTGTGCAAAAAACGCTAGTAAATAAATAATTGTGTAGCATGGTTATGGCCATCAAAATCTGATAGCTCTATATATGTTAGAGTCAGGAAAATTAGGTTATGGGTATGGGGAATTTGTGTGGTATATGTTTAAGAGAGATTCAAGAAAAAGTATTGGCAGCAATGCATGTGGACTCGTTCAACTGATATATATATATATATATATATATATTAGTATATATTAATTATCTTCTGTTACGAAATTGTGTGTTCTCCTCAGACTGTTGATGCTAATAATTGAGTGGAGTGGTGGGTGTTTGGAATTGGACAGGTGACGGTGGATTGTGCAATAGCCATCAGTCCCAGAAAGCAATCCTTAATCTCCAAGCAGTGTGGATTTGATGGCCTCAGCGTATGATTCAGACTCACCAATTTCCTCCAACCACACACTAATCTCACCCTCCTACTCACCTTCTCTCAACAAAACCCTGGAGAATTTCACAAAGTGAATTTCCCACGTGTAAAACAATTGAGAAAAGAGCTGCCAATTTGGAAAGATCTCATGAGCCGCTCTCTGTTGTCAGTGGAATGCCTACTTATTATACTTACTACTATGAGAGCAGGATTTTTGCGACCTTTGGTTCCTCTCTGTTGTAATTAATTAATTCAAAGTTTTGTCGACTCTGCTTGCTTCTTCATGTCTCATTCCCCGTACTCTGATTTACCGACTGTCTGAAGAGGGGAATCTGGTACGGGTTGCTTTGTGTATGATAATTGAATGTGCCTCCACATCCTGAGTTGGCCAGTTGTGGGGAGTTTAGGGTTTCAAAAACACCATAGCTCGGGTTCAACTTCCAGCCCGACATCCTTTGTGGGCTGTTAGACAGCCACCTGACGTTTTCTCCTCAAAATCCAACTTTCAAACATAAAAGTTGGTGTAGAGTTTAAATGATTTTGTATTTTCTTTAAGGGCCAGTACTAGAATAGTATATAACTCTTATTGAACTCGCGGAAATAAAAATTAAGATGAAAGAAAACAAAATTCATGCTGTAGTCCATTGGCAACGAAACCATGTCACATAACTTTCAAAACCAGCATACAAGTTGGAAAACTTCAACCATAAAGAAGAACCCAGTCCATAATAAAACTTAGCTGTCTAAGACTCATGCAAAAATGATTTAAGCAATAAAAACTAGTATCCCATATTCTTCTAAGTGAACTCCTACGCCTTGAGACGACCGTAGAACTTCTGCTTCTCCTGGGTTGTCTGGAAGCGGCCATGTCCAAATTTGGATGAGGTATCGATGAACTTGAGCTTAATTTCTTCAAGAGCAACACGAGAAGTCTGGTTCAGGAGAGACTGACGAAGGGTTACAACCCTTTTCTTAGGACCAACACAGCAACCCTTGATCATCAGGTAATCATCCTTTACTACACCATAGTGGGGGAATCCACCCATTGGTGTAATATCTTTCTCAGTCCTGTCATCATTCCATTTACAAGAATTAGCTATGAAGCAAACCAAAATCCTCTGAATATTTGAACTTCATAATTCATTGTACTGGTGATTAAAGACCACCTGAAGGTGTTCAGTTCAGAAGCAAACAAAATGTAATTCAAAGAACACAATTAGAGAAATCAAGTATTGATGTGAGCCTCAGTTAGTATGCCACACAATCCTATACCAATGGACCAATAAACAGAGCTTTTCAATATAACAAGACATGACAGTTGCCAACATCTGTATAAGTGCAAGCACTAGAGAACTACTGAAAAAGGAGAGATGCAGATGAAAGCATGATAATTAAAGTGTGGTAATGAACCTGTCAAACTCAGTACTGGCAGTGTGTTCTTCATTCCCAGCCTTGCCAAGCTTGTAGACCTTCTTGTTCATTTCAGTACGGTGATGGTAGCCATTCTGACCAGCCCTAGCGACTGTAAAGGAAACTCTAGCAGGGTGCCATGCACCAATACAGGCCACCTTACGAAGACCCCTGTGGGTTTTGCGAGGAAGACGAGTGACACCCCAACGTGTAACCACACCTTCATAACCTTTCCCCTTGGTAACACCAATTATGTCAATCATCTCATCCTTCTGGAAAACAGCATCCACAGGGACCTGTTTCTCAAAGAAACCATAAGCAAAGTCAACCTTCTGGGCAATAGTCCCACCATTCACTTGAATCTCCATCAAGTGTGCCTTCTTTTGTTTCAGTCCCTTCATCTTCCTTATCTGCATAACATACAAACGGTATATCAATAAAATTAAAATTAAGTAGGCCTGGCATCATGACTATGAGATGTTAAAAGTCCATAACACAAAGTGGAACTCAAGGCACTAACATATAAATAGAATTAAGGAAATTAAGATCGGTTACCTGCGTGTGAGCCAGCACACGGATAACAGATGCATATTTTTTCAATTTCTCCAGCTGGGCCTGGATATCCTTCTTCCCCTCATCAGTCTCCAGCTTCTTTGAGTACTTGGTGAAGGCCTTCTTCTTAGACTTGAACCAGTTCTTGTAAAACCTCCTCTTTACCTCCTCACTCAGATGCTGAGCCCAAACTGTGTTGAGGCAACGAAGACCACGAGGAGTCTTCACATACCCAACCACACCAACAATAACCATTGGAGGTGTTTCAATGATAGTAACAGCCTCACAAGTCTCCTTCTTGTGAAGTTCTGCAATAATCATTTACAGATGAGAATTTTTTCAAGCTTCCAAGAATTAGACAAATTCAAGAAACTGGAGATAGCCTCAGGGAAACACAAACATTGATAAGTGGGCCGCTAGAGAAACAAGGATCAAAATTGACTTAAATTGCTAAAGAGTTTTAAGAACAGAGTAAATAAAGAAGTCACTCATAAAGAAATAACTGGAGATGGGATTAAAGTTTGTGCCCTATAGAGCATTTGGAGATGTGATCCAGGGGAAATGGCAAAACAACATATGGAGGCTTCACTTGAACATGGAAATCTCAGTCAATTGTGAACCAGCAGAAGTAAAATAATGACGGAATAATTTACTTGATCCAGGTTTCTCGACTTCTCTGACAATGTGGGTCATTCCAGCCTTGTAACCCAAGAAGGCTGTCAACTTGCAGGGCTTGGTCGGATCATCCTTGGGGAAAGCCTTAACTGCATTTTCAATGAAGAGTTAAAGATCAATACCAGTAAGAGACTAGTCAAAGAAGGGAAGATGAAAGGCAACAAAGCAATTGCAGTTTACATAGGAAAATATATAAAAGATTTGGCAAAATAGTTATGCCGGTCATATACCATTCAAAATATATAGTTTTTGGGAGCCTGATTTTTCTCTTTATCCTCCAGATTGTAGGACTAATATGCAATTGTATTCTCTCTTGAGGTATTGGAACAAAATTCCTATCCTTATACTAGAGTATCTTACACAACTGTTTTCTCAGACATATACCAGTAAAAGAAAGGGGCATGGCTAACAGCGGAAAAAGCTTTTTTGTGATAGCCAAAACTTCTACCAACATGCACATTTGACTATTCTTACACCATCGCACATCAAGAAGCAATAAAGCGTTTTACAACCATTCATGGAAAACATGTCCAGGCAACAATAACCAAGTACAATCGAATATGATGGTTACCCTTTCCCCTGTGGCGAGCAGCCCTCTTCCTCGGGAGGAAACCGAGCGATCCGTGCCTTGGGTGCTCAAACTTCCTGTGCGACATCTTCCACCTCCTTCAATCTAAAAGAACAAAAACGACCACAACTGTCAAAGAAAATGAATAGAATGAACCGCACATGATTCAAGCAAAACATTTGCTCAGTTCACCACTGTACTTCCAACACAGAGACTTCTAAACGAATCACGCATTACAAGCTAAATCTCGTCGATCATCCAGACAAACCGAATTATACGAAACTGAGACCACCATTTAACGCAAATCCGTGAAATAGTAGTGCTACGGGAACAAAGAATCTAAAACTGGAAATCTCACACGCTCAGAATTTCGAACTAGTTAGCGTATATCACATCCACATAGAAAAACTCAAAACATGAGCAAATGGAACATAACCAATGCAGTAGCAACGATGAACCTCCAGTGTATGTGTGCGTGTGTGCGTGAGAGAGAGAGAGGGAGAACGGTGAGAGAAGCAACGGCGCGAACCTGAATGCTGCGCCTGAGGTCGAGGCTCTACCTGCTAGAACAAAAACCCTACTTCACAGGGCCGCATGAATTTATAATATTCAGACCGCAAACTCAAATGCTCTTCCCATTGGGCTGCGCTACTGTCTGAGGGCTCATTTTCATTGGGCCCATTCCTATCTAAGCCCAATTACCCCATTACATTAAGAATTAGCACTTAAGAACCAAAGTGTGGGAATTTAAATGCTATGCTGAAAATATTTTTTTGAATAATTTGTTTGCTTTTTAAGAATATGGAGGTAAGTTGATTATTAGAAAGAAATATAAGTATGTTTTATTTTTATTTAATTTTTTATAATGGGTAATCCATAAAGATATTTGATCTTACTTTAGTGAGGAATAAAATTTTTATTGGTGTCAAATAACATTTTAAATTATAATTATTGATATAAATTTTTATGTATGCAAAAATAATTTACGAGACAAGAAATAATATATACAAAATGAACTTATTAATTTAAATATAAGGTTTTAATTTAAATAGAAGGTGTTGTAGCTTATAATGAGAATAATCCCATAATTATCTTCTCTGGATATTGATCTACGAGTTTTAAGTTTATTTTTTGATGGTGATGTATAATCTTTTTTTATGTTTGATGTCAAGGGAAACGTTGCATAACTTCGTTGTAATAGAAAATTTTTAGATTTTAGTCTTTTATTTATTTGTTGTGACATTTTATATGATGTTTTTTGTGAATTCTATAGTAAAGAACCCTTCTTATGGAAGTGCGTAAATATTTAAATAGTTTGGACTTATTTTTATTAAGTTTGAATATCATAAATTTTGATACAAATTCATGGACTACATTTGAAATCCAATTATTATTTAATTTATTTAAAAAATTTAATGTGAAAATAGTGTCTAATATTTATATGTAATATAGGTTACTCATTTCAGACAACGTTTGAACAGTGGAGGAATTTGTATACATGGATGATATTATTGTATAATGGTTGGGTGATTAAAAGAGTATTTTTCTCTATTTAATTTAGGTTTCTTATATTTTTAGAAAAAAAAAAAAAAAAAGAAAAGAAAGAAGAAGAAGAAGAAGACTACCATCTCGGGCGAAGCTCCGGTTCCATTAATGGATTTCTCGGCACTCACCGACGCCTTGGCGTCAAAATCATACGACCAGATCGCTAATATCTGCGACACCCTCATGCTTCAGGTCAGCTGTTCGAGCTCTACATTTTACCACTCTTCTTTCCCTATTACCCCCCTGCAAACCCTAATTCTTGTCTCTCTCTGCTCTTTTTCATCTTTTTACGTTTCCAGGCTGCATCGGAGGGCATCGCTTTAGGGGACGATTGGCCCTATGCTATTCATCTCCTTGTCCACATCTATATTAACGACATGTAATTTGTATCCCCTGCATAAATTAATGTTCACGTGTGCATTTAGTATGTCGATAATAAGGTGTCCTGCTGGTGATTGTATTGTTTGTTTTGTAACTTTTGTTGCAGTAATAGTGCGAGGTTTTTGTTTAAGGTGATACCATCCGCAGTGAAAGAGAGGCAGCCGGAGGTATTGGCTGCTTGGAAAATTGGGCAGAGGTTGTGGATAAAGGATTATTGCGGTGTTCATGAGGCCATTCGTGAGTTCAATTGGAGTCCAGAGGCTCAGAGCGTTGTGGCTGCATTCTCAGGTATTGCACTTTGACTGTATAAGAGTATCTATACCTCATTATTTGCAGAGCACTTCTTTTCTTTGTTGTCCAATTCCTTTTTTTTTTTTTGAATAGTCTGTCATTTTTTTGTTGTTTTAAAAAATTCAGCAATTTTTTTTGGTTTTTTCCCTTTTCTCAACTTTCAATTATGTCGCCCCGTCACTACCATTTCTTTTTCTTCCCCTACTTTCTCTAAGTAACTAATCACGACCACTATCTTTTTAAATTTTTATTTATTTAATTAAAATATATTTTAAAAAAGTAACAATTATATTATTTATATTTAAATTAATTGTACACACATCTGGGTGTGCCAGATTAGTTATTAATTGATTGATGATATTGTTATTAGTTTGCCTTTTCTTCCGGAGTTTTTTCACTTTAGGATCCTGAGGTATATTTAGGTTCAATCTGAAATTGATTTTGTTGTTCGGATAACAAAGGCGAAAGGGCACTGAGGAGATATGACTTTTGGGATTTATCTGCTTTTACAGGGTTTTTTGTTAGATTTCTATCCGCTGTGTATCTGTGAATAGTTATTTGCTATGCAGATAGAAGAATGGATCAGAAACTTATTCATACCAGTTCTGGTTTAGGACAATTTTCAGCATCTCTGGTACTTTTGATACCATAACATTCTATTGGTGACCTTATATAGAAAGAATGATGAGATGACTGAGACAATGAAATGCTTGTCAAAAGTTTTGCTTAGCTAGTCAAGAAGCATATATCAGACTTGCTGACCACAGTC
The DNA here is from genome assembly GCF_026168435.1 of Sesamum indicum. Lineage (NCBI taxonomy): Eukaryota > Viridiplantae > Streptophyta > Magnoliopsida > Lamiales > Pedaliaceae > Sesamum > Sesamum indicum. The sequence continues at coordinate 28,195,778 of NC_142664.1, forward strand.
GTCTCGAGAGCATCGAATAGGATATGACCTAGAGAATGCACAGAGTGCCACTTTGGGTGCTGTATTTATGTGACTTTGCAAGGTTCATTCTTTTGTCTTGTCACTTGTAGATATATATGGATATGATACAGGCAATATAACACATTTGTGTTTTCTCATTAGACAGATGATTGCTTACTCATACCCAGGCCTAGCAGTATAGATAACCTAAATTCCTGACTAGATAACCCCAAAGTAAAGAAATGGCTATGACCTATTATTTAAAGAAATATCTTCGAATCATTATGTTATGTACTATTATTGAAACTTTGGATCGGAATTGTACATGCATTTCATGACAAATAGGGAAGACCCTGGTGAGGGGTGTGATTGTATCATGACACCCTCTAACACACTGTTTCCAGGCTCTCTCGATATCACGAACGAAGATCTCATTCCGCAGTTTTAGAGGGCATTTAATCTGCCTTTACCTTGGTTAAATGTATCTTTTCAGTTCTATTGCTGTTATCATCTATGGTCCTGAACAACAGTAATTATTTCATTTACTGTTTAACTTGTGATTACCGCAGAACTTTACACTAAGAGGATGTTTGAATTGCTGCTTTCTGCTTATTCAACCATAAGCATTCAAGATACAGCTCTTTTCCTTGGAATGAATGAGGATGATGCAGCAAACTGTAAGCTTCCATCTTTCTTACATAAGTTGTAACCTTAAAACTTGTCTGATTGAATTCACGTGGTGAATTGTTATCAATGATGCTTTGAAGTATTGGATACGAAAATTCAGCAGGGAAAAAAAATGCTGACATAATTCTTTTGAAGTGGTAACTTCATGAAGATGTGAGCTGGCGGATAGCTTTGAATGCCCTCAAATTTGTTGTTCTTCATTTTCTTATTCTATGGGGGTGGAGCCTGATGGCATGTTAAATGCGGGATAATATTTGGATCACTTGTAAGAGACCTGATGCTGTTTTATCTGCACATAATAGCCACATCTTTTCCCAAATAGAGATGTTTATTCTTTATCGACTGTGATCGAGCCGGTTTTGTGATAATCCACTTGGTTCACTGACATACCTTTTAGAATTTGAAAAGAGTTCACCATTGATTTTCAATGTCACAAATCCTTATCTTCAAACTCTGCTGAAACCCCTTCAAATTAAACTCTAGTTGCAACTGTAACTTGTTAAACCCTAATCCAAGATTTTGGAGAATACTTCACTGCTATTGACTTGTATTAACAACAGCTAGTTCTGTCTTTGCAGATGCATTACAACAAGGTTGGACTATGGATCCTGCATCTCGAATGCTCACCGTGAACAAGCAAGCAGTTGCAACAGAGCAGAAGCTGGATCCCAGTAAATTACAACGCCTGACTGAATATGTATTCCACCTCAAGCACTAAGCGCAGAAAGTTGGAAGCATGAATTACGCGTAATTAGAGCTCTTGCTATAAATGGCGAAATGTATCAAAGGTGTTAAAAGCATGGATGATAGAAGAGTAAATTAGATTGACAGTGATGAGTAGCATCATCTGGTATAGAAGGTGTATCGCGTGTTTTCACCACTTCATCTATTACGGTCCATCCTTCCCTTTATTTGTTTAGATCACCTCCATCTTCCCTTATTAATCGATGTATTTTTCAATAACCATATGCTCGAAATAAAGAATAATAGGAATGAAGGAGAAAACACAAAAGCAACAAAAATGGAAGTAGCAGCTTCAGACATACCCTATGCATTATAGTTATGGGGGAAGGGACGTTGGATGCTTACGTTACGTATCTTTTTGACTTTTATTATCAGCACCTAATTCTGGTTATAATTATTAGCTAATTATGATGAGAAATAACTCAGCCAGATTTTGGAGGGTGCTAAATTTTAACAAGTTTCTTCCTGACTTATTAGTTTGAAACTTCCACGTACAGTAAAACAACATTGCATTTTGTGAATATGATATTTTTTAAATACATAGAGTACGTGATTTTTTAGACGTATTTTATATATAAAATATAATACTAATCTGTCATCAACTGTTTCAACATAGTAAACAATTAATCCCACTTGATGCCGTACTTCATTTTTTCTTGCATCTTTAATTTGTTCTTGAAACCCAAAAATTAAACTTTGCAAGAAGTATATATATATAGTTGAGTGCAAAACACAACAAACATACTTATAGATTGCATCTTCCCAAGTGTTTACTTCTCCCTTAGGATCGATATTTGAGGAGGTAGGAATAGATATTGGAGTGGTGACTAATATACAATAAAGTAGAACAAAATTATATTATTCATACAAAGAATATACAGCGCATCGTATAGTACGTGTATGGATCTCAATAGATTAAGCAGTAGTACTGCTGCTGCATGCATGTTTTAATTATACAAATACCCTTATTTTCAACATCTTCTTATTCAATACCAAATTACTGCTCTACATATATTCATAAGTTAGTATAAAAATTCAATTAAAAAGTGGTGCAAAAATCAACCCTTTTTTTAGCTGTAATTAAATAATGAAAACCAAACACAACCTAACAAAATCAAACTAAAAAAGAATAAAAGTGAAAATAAAGCTAAAAAATCTGTCTCCTGCAGGCCACTATTAGCATTCGAATATAAAGAGGGATACAGTTTCTACTTATATAAACATACGTAGTAATAGTATACATGTGTTTTCTGTATATTAATACATATACGTACAGGCTAAGGAGATACGCTCAAGCTCTTTTCTAAATCATTTTATTTTCTTGAAACCCAGAAAAAAAAAAAGAAAGAAAAAAAAAAAAGAGAGAAGAAGAAAGCCTTTCTTCTTTGGTTTTCTAACTTTTGTAGCTCGCGAAACATCATATATAGTGATAGGATGTACAAAATTGAGGGGGGCAGTTTTGTCAGTTCCTAGATTTCTTACCGCGCTTCTTGATTACTGCGCCGGTGGCGCTGTAAATATCGTCTATCGATCGGAATCGCTTTGTCCTTCGCGAGAGCGCCTCCGCTTCTCGAGTAATATTCTTGGAGGATATCTCGTGGGAGTCACCCACGCTTTCTTCTCGGCTATGCTCCTCCACCGTCTTGGCCGTGCCTCCGCCGGTCTCCGCCGAGTCGCCGCTGAGTTGGATGAGCTGAATCGCGGCGTCCATTTCGGGGGCTGTGAGGGGGGATTCGAGTCCCATCTGGGTTTTCCAGCTGCTCTTTCTTGCGGGTGGAGATTTCTTCTTCAATATTGGATTTTTGTATTTTGATTCTCGATATTGTTGTTGTTGCGGGTCGTGTGTTGTGTTTGATGAATGAAAAGGGCAGTTTGGTCTTTTACTCCAATATTATTTCTTTAATTATACATATTTATTTCTTAGAGTGGGTCAAACAGATTTTTCCAGGGATAGAAAGGTCATTTTGCAGTTGAGAGGAATCCGTTAAATTTGAAATCACCGCCTTAAACCCTACTGCTACGGCAACCAAGTGCGCGCGCGTGAATTGACTGCGGATGGTGATGAATGATAACGCCAGAACAAATTTCCTAACGCCAGAGACAATTCATGAAAAAATGACTCAACTGCCCTCAATGAATCCTCGAGCTTACGCTTTGGTGTTATGGTGTTTGCTTAAAATTATCTTATTAGCCTCCAAATATACACAATGTCGCAAATACCCACTAATATTTAAAACATATATAAAAGACCGAATTAACTTAAACTCGTTAGTAAAATCGTAAAACCGATACTGATGCGTTCTTCATAATTATTGGAACTTTTTGAAAATTTTTATCCCATGAACACTAATATATAAACCCTAACCTTAGTTGGAAAATGTAAAGTTGCTAGTAATCAATCACGCTTTTATAACAATTATAATGATTGATAGACGTATATATCTCCATTGTTTATTTTATTGAATAGTATAGATGCATGGGGGGACAATATTGTTATGAGGGACAAAGGTAATTTATAATTTTAAATTAATATTCACTGAAAAATACTTTAATATTTATGAATAATCGATTGAAAATTCTATCCCGATCCTAAATATAATCAACTATTACTAGCCATGAGGACCCATTGAATTGTGAGGAATAATTATGGTATTCACAATGTACAAAGCTAATAAAGAATTTAAGAAAAACAAGAAGGGAGATCTTTGGTTAATTTGCAATCTAAATTAGTTGTTAAATGTTTACAAACACCTTGCAATAATGTTTTCTTTCCTAGAAAATATTTAGCGAGAGATTGTGTGAATAATGAAATATAAAAGAAGTACTAGTAATAACTGCAGTTGCACAGATCATCAGATTCAGTCACGCTTCTGCAGATAATACGCAAAGAAAAAAATTGAAATATTAAAACATGAGAAATGTAGGATGGCTTAATATAGCGTACAGAACGAACTTTTTATCAACACGTCAGTTACAGCAACTCCAAGTCAGAGGAGTTAATTTCTACTGAAAAGAAGATCAATTAATTAGGGTCAGTCACTCAGTGTTTTTATTGCATCTGCTGACTTTGGGTAATCTTATTGCATGTTTTGGTGGAGAAGCTTCAAAGACAATAATATATTTTTAAAAAAAAAAGTCTAGACCTTTTAATTTGAGGGTTGGGGTCATATTTGGAAGTTCACTGAAGTTCTTGCTCTGGCAATATCAAGTCGTGGATATTATATATATTTCTAAGAATAATTATGAGTTTCCGACATTCACAAATACATGTAATTAAATAATAAGTTTTGCATTAATCGTTAATTATTTTCTCCGATAATGCATTTCGATTGATGGATTTAAATTTGAAGAAAGAATTTGAAGAAAAAATTTCAAATAATTCTATTTAAAAAAAATAAAAAATTATTAATATTTTAATAAAATATAATTCAAAATTAGAATGAATGAATTTGAAATCATTTAAATTTACAATTATCTAAATAAATTAATTAATATGGTGCATGGGAGATTTTGTTTATGTGGAATGAAAGATTACGAAAATCAAGTTCTGTAAATTAGATAATAATAATTATCATATTTAAATACAATTAATACTTTTAAAATTTTGATGCGTGTCATTATTCATGTGATCGATTGTAGGAATGATAATGGTCCATATTAGCAATAGGATGTGTTTTGAAATCATAATTGGATTGTGAAGTAGATCTCGGATTATAATATATATTTAATTTGGATTTGGACCCAAAATTTTTAAAATGTTATATATATATTTAGATGAACATATTTATACAAAGTACATCTTATTTGTACACTTACATATATAGAATTAAAATATTAATACTTTCATAAGTTAAAATAATAATATATATAAAATAATTTGTAGTTTAATATGTATATATAAATAGAAAAAAAAATTTAAGTCTTAATATTTCACTATATATACTTGAATTTTGACGGAAAATTAGAACGAAAGTTTTAAATTTGTTATATCTATATGATGATATTAATACTTTATTGTTACTATTTAATATTTAATGCAAATAATTACTACCCGTGCGTAGTATATATAAAATCATTATGAGATTGATATATATATATTTGATAGTCATGACGAATAACAACCTCTCTTAATTAACTGATCATACTTTAATTAATTAGTCTATTTAATTGGCTTATTATTGTAAATCTCATATTTTTGGCGTCATTAATTAGTCAAAGAGGGATAAGTAATTTAGGGTCATCTGGGAGTACTGTAAATATTGAGTGAGTTTTACCCTATTTGTTCATACTCGAAACAAATTTTATCTGAGTGTACGTACAAGGGCAGGCATACGTACTCTACTACCTTCAATAAAATTAAATAAATAAATACGGGCACGAATGGACGACATTTAAGTGTTGATTTTTGTACGTGAATGTCATGAGTTTGAAATTCATTGTGACGGAAAACCTGTCATTTTATATGGATACCTATATTATGAAATAATGGTAGTGGTCTGTAAAAAGAATAAAAAGACAAGATCAGGATTCGAGTAATTTTATATCAAATTGGACTGCAACACAAATATACGAATTGGTGCCGCCTACACCATCTAAGAGAGCTCTAGAGGACATGTAGCTCCTTACAATCCCTGATAAATGTCTCTTTATAAATACCAATTGACTCAATTTAGCAAGAGATGCATTAATTACTATAAGATCTAACTCTGTTACCCGTTACAACCCTAAAAGAATTTTAATTTAGACATCAAAAAATTTTAGTTAAGTATCACCTCAATAAATCTAACAATTTAAATAGCAGCCCAACTCATCATCTAATTCAGGGTCAAGGAGCAAACCCCATCTCCATTGACCATCTTAGCTGTCCAACTCAGATCACCACCTCACCTACGACCCGGATCAATATATATATACGTATATGTATACTCTAAAATACGAATTAACCCGTATTTTTCCTGAAATACGATGATCAGAGAAGAGTTAGTTTGAGAAAATGAAGCGGGAGTAGTGATCAAAAGTCATATAATACAGAGATGGTAAAATGCTGATGAAGTGGATCGATTGTGTCAGTAAATAAAGGACTAAGCCAACATATATATATATATATATATATATATATAGGATTATGTTCTTGAAGCATATATGTATACAACAATGGTAGAAGTTGGGGATATGTATATCATTCATGCACCATCATCATCATGCATGCTTTTTATATATATAACCCAAAATTCTCAACTACTTATAATACACAAAAATCAATTACAAGCCATACATATATAAGCTCAAACCCTTTCTCATGGAAATTCATGATGTCCAGGTTCTCTCTCACGCACAAACACACATATACACGCACATATATATACATGCAGGGTATGTACAGAACTATACACATATATATGTGTGTCTGTGTACGCTATTAAGAAACAATGGAATTAAACTAATTAATACGACGCGAATATAAAGAAGAAAAAAGAAAAAAGAAAAGAAAAGCACATAAATGGGGAGACAAAACAATAAAAACTAAGTCCCTTCTGCAGAATATTTACACAGGTTTTACGTTCCAAAGTTAAACCAACAAGAGTACGCGTACGACAAAGACATAACGAACCTACGACAAAACATAAGATATTCCACAACCACCCCCTCAATACCTCTTTATTTGCATTCCCCCCCGCCCCCCATGAAATTCTCGACCGCCACCTCGGCCTCCCTAGGTGCTCCGCCAATTAAGGGTTGGTTTCCTTATAGATGTCCACAATGGACCTGAACTTCTGCCGCCTCCTCGGCAGAACCTCCCCCAGCTTCACGTTCGTGCAAGGACTGACGAATTTGACACGATCATTGGGTTTTCCAACTTCATTTACTGTGTTTCCAGCTTGAAATTGCCGGCCGTGGCCGTTTCTTTTCATGTGGCGTGCAGACGCGCGACTGAGTCTGATTAACTGGGCGATCGCGATCGTCTCCGGCTTGGTGAGGGTGGTTGGATCCATTTGGGATTATTGGCCTAATTTGGAGTTGATGCGAGTGATAGTGTGGATGAGGGTTTGGAGGTGGAGGGGGAGTTTGGATAGCCAGAGGGATTGACCGCGCCCAAAAATTGTTATGGTGGGACGTTTATATAAATGAAATAAAAAGTTGGCGTAGGTGCACCGGGTCTATGTTAGAACAACTAAAGGAGGGCATGGAAGTTATGACTCAGGACTCAGGAGTTGGGATTCTGTGTGGCGGCGGTGCAGGAGTGCTTTTGCGGCGTCCAGTGAGCTGCGGACACCCCAAAAGCTAATATTGACGTGGAAATTAGTATGAAACTTATATATGCATGTCATGGGTATGAGTAATGTAACCTATCTTCAAAAAATTCTTGCCCAAATCAATTTACCCCTATCTTCCTATAGTTTAATTTCCCTTGAACAATTTACCAAGTTTAATTTACATTCCATTTTAATTGTCTTGTCATACATTATGTAATCATTACATATATATATATATATAATATTTTTTAAAAAAATATTAAGTTGAATGATAATTTTTTAATTGCTATATTGGGATAATTAAGGTTGTAATTCACGGAAAATCAGTTGTGTCTTCTTATAATTAAGACACGTCATCATTAGAGTCGAACCAATTTATTTTTGCACGAATTAACTTGCAGTAGTTAACCCATGACTTGATCATAAATAATGAACTTCGTCTACTTTAAATCTCAGTAGGACTACCGTTATGAGTCAACCCTTTGTGTAATAGCTACGAAAGATTACTATGGTGATCGACTGATTTTATCTTTCAACCCAAAAAAGAAAAGGAAAAAATTTTAAAAACGTAACGCGTTACTAATTATTTTGAAGTGAACTTTTAAAAATGAGTCATATTTTCAAATTAAAAGTCCGTAATCTTTTTCATTCTTGAATTCCTCTTTCTTGCACATTTACTAAACAGCGCGCGGATGATGTGCAATTTTTTCAAACACTTTAATATTATGTAATTCTTGAAAATCTCATACTGAAAAATCAACGCCATAAATGAATTTGTCATTTGATCAGTGGAATTAAATGCTACCAAAATATTATATCATATATATATTTTGTTATATATTCTTTTTCCTAACAATTTTGACATCATAAAACTTTCCACATCTTAATATTTATTAAATATGATGTCACAATAGAAATTAATATCTCTTGAAATTAACGAATAATGTCGGAATCAATAAATTGCGTATTAAATTAGTGAATAATCAATATGAAATTCTGGGTATGTAAATATACTAATCCGGAATAGGATATAATTCTGTAATTTGTTAAGTTTGTAAAACAATTACTATTTACTTTTTCTAATATCACAATAATTTCAGACAAATTTATTCTAAAATCGCACAATTTAAAAAGCTGAAGGACCATATGTCAAATTACAGTTGTAATAAGTAATCGGCTGAAATGTCAAAAAGCATATAACTTACGGACTAAAAATGCAAACAAACCAATTTATAAAGGGATAATTACTTGAAGTTTGATTGAGGAATGGAAATTTCAGCCGCCAAAATGAGCAATAAGAAGGTTACAGTGTACATATATATATGATTCAAAGACTATATAGAGACCGTGATGGTCCTGGTGCTGGACCTACGACCCGGTAATTGACTTTAAACCAAACGGGAAATGGTCCGAATCGGAAGTCATGAGGACCAAGACTAATTACGCGTGAATCCCAAAATTATCGATTGGACCTGTCTCAATCAAAACTAATAAGTGCAATACTCTTATAACGTGATTGGTATACAGTTTAAAAAAAAATAATCAATTACAGAATAAGTGTAGCACGCTTAAGCTATGATTAGATTGATTTGGATAAAATTTCCCGTATGAATCACAACACATAGCACGTACCACGCGCTACAGTTGATGATGTTTAATAAAGTTGAAAAAGCAAAAAAAGACACGCCTTATCTAACATTGGTCGTGCATGCATGTTTTATCGATCAACCACTATTTCTTTCAAACATACGTCTTTTTTCTTTTACATATTTTTGTCTTTTTTTTTGTCCCCTTCTTGGACGGGAAGTAATTACTTAGTTTTATAATAGTTGTAGGAAAGATAATTAGTGTAAGTGAGCGATCAAATGTATTATATATATATATATATATACATTATTGTCGCGGACCAATTTAATTAGTTAAGTTGCAGGTTATGATAGCAAATTTTAGGAAAGGTGGCTAAGTAGCTTTAGTCCAACAGAAAGTTATTGTCTGGACACGATTTAGACGAATCAAATCAATTATAAAGTAAGCGTGATACATTTGTTATGTATTAATTGATTATTTTTACCGAACTGTATACTAATTAAATGATGAATGGATGATTTTATTTATGACGTAAGTAGCATGCAAGTTCATAGCCCAATTAATAGTGCTCCAATGCGACTCCTCTTACTTAACAACTGGTAATTCTCAACAAACAGAGTCAAAGAGAAACCCTCAATATACAATACGAGTTCATATTCGAATCCCAACTCACTATGGATAATTAATACGATAACCAGTAGTTGTCAGAAAGTCGAGTTTGAATCCTCATCACAGTCTCACTGAAGTGCAAAGTATGATCAAATGGGTATACGAACTACCACAAATAAATAAGCTTGTGTTTGGATGGATTCGATTCCATAACTTCCCTTGTGATAAGACTCTTAATTGAGCTTATCAATATCAAGAACATGAGACCATACAAGAATTTACGTGATTGATGTTCGTTTCAAACATGATCATGACTAAGTCAAGAGAGCTTAAGACATCGGCTGTCAAAACAAAAACCCAAAAATCCTACCCCTCAAACGCATCTTGTTAATTCATGGCGGATAGATGATTGACACATACGTTCCTTTCTTTCTAAAAAATAAGGGTGTGGTACTGTGTCGATCGATCGATGGATCATTCCGCATGGCATGCAGGCTTCTGAAATAACACAGAGTTGAGATGGGCGCTGCTCTTCTTAAATCTACAAACGTCGTACGTATTCCATTGCAGACGTCGACAGCAAATTAAAAACGACAAAGCTTGAGCAAGAATTCTCAAGTGTTTTTAGCAGTAGCTAAGAATTCAAATCCTAAAACCAAGCAAGAAAAGAGAAGATAAAGTCGACCCCGTATACGGTCGTCTGTATTCCAACATAGTACTTACATACCTACGAATACATGTACGATCAGAGATTCTTATTCTCATGAAATTAAACCCACATCAGACCTAAATCAGAAGAACCCCCTTTCTCAAGGGAAGAAAAAAAAAAGAAAAAGAAAAACATAATCTAATTTTCCATTTTCCAGCTATTCCTATTTGAAAGAAATCGGGCGCTTTCACCCCTCCCTTCCCTGGATTTCTAACCTTGCTTCTTCCTTATCGGCTGCAGTACCGCACTGTACAGATCGTAAATTGACCGGTACCGTTTCTTTCGGCGGCGGAGCGCCTCCACATCTCTATTCTTGACGGCGGAGGATATTTCGTTGGAATCCCCGACGCTTTCTTCTCCGCTGGTTTTGGCCGAGTCGGCACTGAGTTGAATAAGCTGCAGAGCGGCGTCCATTTCGGGTTGGGTGAGGTGGGACTCCATCTCCATCTGGGTCTTGATGATCTTTCTTGCGGATGGAAATTTCTTCATTTAATTTTGTATGATAGACACAGAAAAAGTGGAAAATGAGAAAAAGAAATAAGGGTAGAAATACGCATACGGATATTGTGACCGAGCGGGGCACGCAATATTTATACCTCAGGTTTTCTCTCTCCCTTTCTTTTTCTTCAACCGTGTCATTCTAATAATAATATTACTTAAATATGTTGACTCAGCTTTCCAGTTTATATGTATGTATGTATACACACATCAATATATACATATGTATATTCATTTATCAATAAAAGAAAAAAAATAAATTTTTCGTCCCATAACTCAATATTTTCAATCTTATTATTTATGGAGTTCATGAAAATAATCCCATAAAATGACCAAAAGCGCAACATGTAAGTCGATGGCCGTTATTTTTTCAAAATGGAGGAAAATGATTATGTAATTTGCATGTGAGTTTTTTCATCGATTTCCAACTTAAGTTGGTGGGATGATTAAAAATAATTTTTTTAAATTTATAGTATTATTTTCAAAAATCCTTTAAGTAATAACTAAAGATATCCAGGGCCCAAATTATTAGACAATACATACAATATTCCCGCAATAAAAATAAAAATATGTTTGAACGAGTTTATAAACTTTTTAAAATAACTTCTAAGATGAGTTCATAAAATACTAAAAATGTTCGGCTATAGTTTTTTTTTTTAAAAAAAATACTATACATTCCAAAAATAAGATATCATATAGTAACTTATGAAATCTTAATAAAGAATAAAGATTTTATAAATAGTCTTCTATAATCATAATATTTTTAAAAAAATTTAATTAAATATTTTGTAAAATATAGGATTTTATAAGTTTTGTTAAACAACTTCAATAAAATAATACCCTCTAAATCACATGAATTAAACCCATATCCATAATCGAATAATTCATGGCATAAAAGCTAATATTATTGACGACAATGACATTTTAAATCATACACAAACTCACATACACATTTGAACTTGAAAGCGACTTTAAATGTAATGTGGTATGGCGCTGCACCTAAAAACATCTTCCTTACGCAACGAAGTTGGGGTTACTTTTATATATATATATTTCTAACTATACTTATTCAAAAACTTAAAGATTAAATAACACACACACACACAAAAACAGGAAAAATCTTAGAATTACCAACAAAATTAGTACAATACCATCTCTGTCTGAAACTAATTTTTAGCTATTGACATGAATAATAAGTTTTGAACAGCTTTTGGTACGTCTACATACGGAAATAAGATAGAATTGAAGTATGTCTGATCGGATCCAAAATCCATCACATGGAACAGGTTTAGTCAGATCCAAAATTCACTAGATAGATTTGAAACAGGTCTGGTCGGATTCAAAATCCACCAAATAAATCTAAATATATCTGATCGGATTCAAACCCCACCTTATCTACTACTAATAGCATCTGAAATTTGTAGTACTACTACGCCCTCGTCCTACACCAACACATTTCTAAGAAAAAACAAAAAATCCACTCCAATTAGGCCTTTAACAAAAATTCACTCCAATTGATTTTTTTTTGTCTTATTTTCGATAAATTTATGCAATTAGAGAAAGGAAATTAATTAGATCTATTGTTTACAAATTATTTATTTTTTTATAAGAAGTAAAATACGTATTTTTAATTATCTAATTATTCAGTATATTTAATATTGAATGTAGCACCAGTACAAACAATTATATTGGAAGGGAGCCAAGATTTTGGGGTAAATTACAATGGGCTTTTTTAAATTTTATTATAATTATAAATATTTTTTTATTTTTTGAAAAGTTATAAATATTTTTTAAAATTAATGATCGGTTAACAAATATCTTCCACAATGCTTTATTGTCAAGGGAGTTGTAATATTTTAAATAATAATAAAAATATTTATAATTTATAATAAATCCTATTGTAATTTACCCAAAATTCTGGTAAAGGACATAAATAGAAGAGAGACGAAAGGGGTATCGTGCACCAGTCGCATGCAAAAGTTCTTCCCCTAAGTTCGGCAATAAAGTGAAATGACTGTAATCGGAGTTTAAATTTGTTGCGTCGCGGTGTACAAGTCCACTTCACATTGTCCATTGAGCTGTGGCCACTTTATCTGTAGCGTGCATGAAGTACGTCCCGATTGCATGAACCCGCATTAATTAGGAGAAGGCTGAAATTATTATTTTATTCTTCTTGCAATATTAAACGACCTTGTACCTACACTACAAATACGAGAATGCTGTATTTCTGGGACTTTCTAGAATAAAATTGTAGTCGATCATACACTAAAAATTATAATTTTAATAACAAATTGATAAATTCCAACCTGCTCATTTATATTTATATGATCATGAATACTTTTAAAAATTATCGATAATCCTTTAATTCGGATTGGAAGTCAAGATCTCTCAAAAAGTATATCAAACAAAGTTTGAAACTTGAGAAATGAAATGATCGTCGGGTTTGCTGCAAAACCTTTAGCTAAGACCTTTTAATACTTAACTCAAAGACTAAAAGAAGATCTATAATGTTGTTGAATTGTAATAAATTTGTTTTACCATAAATGAAGTGCAATAAATATATTTATAAGATCACATGTATTTACATACCTCGTCCATGTAGAGCAATCTCCAATGAAAAGCTATCAAATAATCTATGGTTCATATAATGGTCAGTCGGGTCCCTGGAGCGGGTTGGGTCGAATACGAAAGGACTCGGGTCCTTGTTCTTGCAAGGTATTTTGCTTTGATAGAGGGGCATTTATGTTGTTCTACCAATAAATATGGTATATTCCCATCACTTCTGCAATTTGATTGAAAGTGTAGATCAATATCCACATAATGGTGAGACTTGAACTCATGATTTTTTTTGTCATAGAACTTCAGTTTTGTCAACTAAGCTCCATCTCTTATTTTGAATTTTATTTTGTAAATGATTAAATGCAATTTTGGTTATATATCTTTTGTATTTTAACGTTCTACTTCTTTATCCTTTTAGTTATATAACTTTTAATGTTTTGCCATTTTGGTCTTCATTGATCGGAGTTTGCAAATGCTGAATAAAAACTACACCCCCTATATGCTTTTTTTAATTTGGGATTTTTATTCTCGTTGATCAATTTAATGGAACCAAATTATGAAAAACTAAAATATCAAAATGTAAAACATATAGAACCAAAAAATTGCTTCCATACTCACATAAATTGACCAATGGAAACAAAGGTCCCAGATTAAAAAAAAAATGAATGCAAACTCCAATGATAAAAAATGTTAAATATTTAAAAGTTCTAGGACCTTTTTCTTTTTTGGGTATTCTAGAAAGATAAGAAATTATATAAAATACCAAATATACAATATGAAAATTGCATTTAAGACTTTTATAAAATATCGATAGATATCAAATTTATTTAAAATAAAATCATTTTCCTAAATATTTGTTTTAAATCAAATCGTTGCGTCCAAATATATGAGCTGACAGATATTTATTGGAATCAAATTAATTGTATGTCTTTCGCCCGAAGACCAACAAATGTCTGATGAGAATGCTTAAGGAAGGAGTTTCTGATCTGCAGAATGCTTACACCATCACGTTGATCCACTTGTTCCTCAAAACGCGTAGTGTAAACCACTTTTCATTCTAACACACCTTCTCACTTGTTCTAACCATCTACCACCATTTAAGTTAATATCTACAAAACGTTCTATAAATTTGACTGCATTTATAGCCATCAATTACATCACAAGTGTAATACTATTTATCATAATTAAGTCGTTCTCCTTAATATCATAAACTATAATCTCGTATAATTAATCTATTTAAGAACAGATTATGGTTAGTTAAAGATGGGACTGAATCCATCCGGGCAAGGCTCATATACGAGCAACATAGTCGAATTAGATACAAGAATAGAAACTGGAAACCTACCCAAACAAACAAACAATTAAAAGCTGGTAATGATTTGACTCATCTATCGTATAACATGCTACGCCTTGGACCATTTTTTAATTTTTCTTTGTTCTCGGATTTGTGGTAATTGTTACCTACTAATCGTTGCAATTATGTTTTTGTAATCATACAATCTTGTAGACATTATACCCATTATTTAATACAATAGGCGATTAAATGATTTTCACATACTTACATATTTTTCAAAATGAAAGGTATTTGATAGTAATTTATGTCACTGGATATGCAAATTAAGCAGCCAACGTAACATATTTATAACCTAAATAAACATAGAGACATAGCTAATGAGTAATAGCAACATGTAGAGTGTGACAAACATTGAGCATTCCAATCTGATCAAAACTAGTCATGAATTCGAGCAGAAGTGCAGCCTGCAATCCGAACTAAACCTCGCTAAAAAATCTATTATAATTTAAGTGAAGAAGATATATAAAATGCAGACACATTGGGAGGAGGAAAATTAAATAAAATATGCAGCAGAAATGGATAATAGGCGTGAAACTTGGGTGCATGGATTTGCTTCCTTCCAACTCCAACAAGAGCCCATTTTCATGACTATTTCTTGGATATTCATTCAACTTGTTGTTTCTCATAAAATATATATATATATATATAAATATAGATGATATACCTTGTGGGGTTCTTGGGCCTGTGGATGTTTACACATAATACATGTACACACAGTATGTGATGAATTGGAATTAGTAATAACAAGAGGGTGGTGTGTAGGAAAAACAAGGGGAGTAGAGAATACAGATGAAGCAGGAATTAGAATGTATAGTATGTGTATTTGTAGTCATTATACAATTTAATGTCAGGTCTGGGGAAGATTAACTAGAACCTTCCACTGCATAAACATAACTAAACATCAAACTTAAATCTATATATATACACTTTAACGGATGGAGATCGGAATTTCGACAGTGTCAAATTTCTAATCCCCACCAACAAAGGAACTCAAAAAAAGAAATATTAAACTTGTTATTATATATTTATATTCAAGACCTGGCCCTCTTTTTGGGTCGATTGTTGATCAAAGGCCGAGTCTTCGTGTAGATATCAAGTAGCGATCCGTACTTGGTTTTCCTTCGGGGCAAAGCTTCTTCGTCGGAGCACTTCTCTTCACCGATCGAACTGGAAGATAAGACTTCGCCGGCGCTTCCTCCTTCTTCTTCTTCTTCTTCATCTCTCTCGGGCTGGAAATTCACCCAGAATACACGAAAATCAGCGGGGGAGGCGCCGCTGAGTTGGATGAGCTGCAGAACAGCGTCGATTTCTAGGTCTGTGAGGCTCGATTCCATTGTGCTTTTTTTCTTGGTGTGTTTATGGATTCAGTTGTTCTTGGAGAGAGATACAAATATATACATACATACATACATACATAGGAGGGGGGAGAGGAAATGGTGGGTGCTTAATAGACCAAGAATTTCTGACCAATGAGGTAAAGTTATTTATTCTTGCCTCATTTTCGGCATTAATTGACTGTATTACCCTCCCAAGAAGTCTTTATTATGTGGTTCATAAGCAGAGTTTTCTGAGGAGAGAAAGGTAATTTGGGGTGAGGGGTTGCATAAAAGTATTTTTTGCTAAATAAATGCTTGGCTTAAAATCACCGCCTTAGTGATTAAGACATACGCAGTCCGTGTCCGTGTCCTTAGAGTCGTCGGATAAGAATAATTTTTATTTAATTATATAATATTTTTTTTATATATATAAGAAAAGAAAAATAGAAGAAAGAAATAAAAAAGAAAAAGGGGGAATGGAAGATCTAAGAGGAGGAGGAGGAGGAGGCCCATGATATCTTATTATTATTATCATTATTAGGAATAATTACATAAACACCCTCACATTTATTGCCTTTTTATATAAAATACATCAATTATTTTTAATTTTCACTTTAGTTAAACTAGAAAATAACTAGTTTAAAAAAAGTGCAATTTTATATAGAGATTTAATAAAAAAAGTTAATAAAATAATTTAAATTTGTATAAAAATCAGTATAAATAATAAAAAAAAATATAAATAACTAGTTTAAAAAAAGTGCAATTTTATATAGAGATTTAATAAAAAAAGTTAATAAAATAATTTAAATTTGTATAAAAATCAGTATAAATAATAAAAAAAAATATATATATGGAGTTATATTACTCATCTTCATAAATATTACTTTGACACCCCTTCTATCTTTTGATAATTACAGAAACACCTTAAGGGTATTTTTGTCCTTAAAAAATTATTTTAAAGGTTGACCTAGTCAACAAGGGCATTTTTGAGTTTTAAAGATTATTAGGGGTGATTTCTGTAATTTTTCAAAAAGTATATAAAATAATTTATGTAAAAAAATAATAGGTGAGGAAGTATAAATGTAATTATCTCTTATTATTATTATATGTTTCTTTGTTGGGTTCGACAAACGTTACGTCAGCATCCATTTTGTCAATTTTAATTAAACCTGCTGGTTCCAATTTCACCACTTATGATTTTTCTTTTTTTTTTTTTTAATAAAAGTGAAAACCATAAATTATTATTATTTTAAATAAATTAATTATAATCATCAATGTAATTTCAATTCTATCAGATTTGGGTTTCACGTTCATGGAATAATTTGTTGAGGTGGAATGGGAATGGGAATGGGAATCCAGAAGCACGGAGTAGTTGAAGTCGCAAAAGTGGTGTTATTAGTTTTAAATGCCATATAAACCAAGACAAGAAAAATAAATATTAATTGTAGGAGGAGTTATTAATGAAATGATCTAATCTTCATTTTTAATTAATTCTTGAATATTAGCATTTGTAACATAATAATTACATATATATAATCAATCATTTCACTCAAGTACAACTAAAAAGGAGCTAAAACCAAACAATAAATACTTGCCCTTTCTTTATTTTCAAACAAAACATACAACTCATCACATTCAAATTGCATCAGGAGTTTCCTGTACAGCAACATAAAATGCCAGTATACAAGCATCCTTTCGTCTATTATTTTCCACAACTCTAGCAATAACTGGTTCAATATTACAACCTGACCAAGACAAATTCAGATACAAGTTGATAACATAGATCAGTAGTCGGAACTGTTTAAAGCACAGAAAACCAATGATCAAATCTAGCAGCATTCGAGTAGAATATTCAAATAAAACTTGTTGTGTACGTTGACGTTATCAAGTGGAAACACCTTCCAAGACAGCCATCTTCATAGAAACTGCATTGCCAGACGGAACTCTTTTATCTTTTTAGCTATCTTATTGATGGAACTGAATCCTTGAGAAGGTAGGAGCTTTTTAATCACATTTGCAAAGACTCAATTCTCACCCTAAAGGGGATAACATCCTTCAAGAATAAATCAACACCAGAAAGTTTGAAATATGTTTCAGAATGAGTGCAGCCAAAATGGATGTCATGGAACTATTTTGGACAATGTTACTTGGTACAACAATATTTGCGGCCCTTTCCTCGTGTAGGTCCTTGCTATCTTCTAGGCAAAATATCATGTGAAATCAATAGAGATGAAAAGAAAAAACACACTATACATAAATCGATGAATGAAAATTTTTAGGCCTCCGCCAAGCTAGCACAAAGCGTTAGTCGTTGGAAGCACTCAGAAGCCAGAGAAAACATGTTGGTAAGAGCAAAATCACCTTTCACCTTCTTGGACGCAAAAGGTAGAATCAGCAAACTGGGGCAGTTGTCTCAGTGCAAAGAATGTAAGCCTTCCTGCAGTTGAGAAAATTTTTGTAAATAAAATGTTCGCTGTAGGACGTGATTCTGGAAGGGTGGTAATATAATGCAGCAAAACTTGAATATCAGAGTGTTCGAGTACAAAAATAGGTAAAAACATCTGGCAAACAGCACTAAATTTAATCTAAAAGAAAAAGACAAACGTAAATCGAGCACATTTAGCTGAACTTTTGAGGTTCAACCAGTTGAGTATGTACAAGCCAAAGTTCTAATCATACATAAGACAAATATAACTCCATAAACAACCCAAAAAAGAACTGTAAAGAATTGCATGGCACTCAGGCAACTTCCATACATGCAGTTAGAAACAAAGCTACATTAGACGTGTGTGGGACGGGTAACTTCCTTATGCATACGGTTACAAGGAAGTAACTGACCCAGGCACACATTAGGTGCTACTAAAAATCTATGCATAACTAGACAGGTTGTCTCCGCTCTAGACATATTGAGATTACAGATTCAAGTTTTTGCCCTGACCCAATTAAAAAGACAAAGCACCCTCTAAGTAATAAAGCACCAAGTGGTGATACTAACAAGGAGATGAAATCAGATTTGACCTTTAAAAACCCCTGACAATCGATCTTTTAAACATAGAAACAGCAGCTCTTCATGTAAAATTTGCTGGTATTTTCATCCAGCAGCAACAACCTTGAAACCCAAAACATTAGTAACTTGTCTATAAGATACTTTTCTCATTATAACAACTAATTGCGATCAAGAAAAGAACAACCATAAGCAAGCATACAAAATATCACCTAAAACTTTCTCATGTTTAGCATTACTAACCAATTAATGCAATAGCTGACCTAGTATCTTCCAATCTACGGAACTCAGAAACAAGAAAATAAAGGACAAGAGTGCTGAAACAATCAGAATTTAGTGCCTTGTGTTGATCAACTAATGGCGTCTGGAGGCATGGACAATGAAAAATGAGGAATTCAAACCTTCAGAATAGCATCAAAACTGCTTGTGCCTCTTACTATGAAAGCCAATTTCATATCGCGGAAGTCTGCTGCGTCTTTCATTGAACTATAAAAGGATCCTAGTTGGAACTTGAAGCGCATATCAGATCGAGGCAGAATGGAACATGACAAGATATTCTCATTTTCTTCGTATCTGGCAGGATAAATATCGCACCAGCACCCTAAAGAATTTTCACCAGTATTGCACCGAAGGAACCCATCAGATGCAATCTTAGAACACGAGGAGCAAGCAGATATAAAAGCTGGTGAGCAGAAAAGGAAAAACAGATCATAAAGATGCTAACACTAACTTTTGTTTTAAAAGTACAACGGCTAGGAAATGTAGCAAGGAGAAAGCACTAAATAAAGTGCAAAACAGAGGCAAAGACTGAAGACAACCTTACTGCACAATACTTTTGTCACATGTAGTGGAGAATGGAGGGCCTGAACCAAGCACTGAGATCCATGCAACTCGATCAATCCCAAAAGTTATGCCAACTGCAATAAAATCAGAAAAAATAAACTGCATAACAGAACTAAAATAATTCTACCATAAACTGCAAGGAGGAATAATGTCAGACCAACTCATTTGCACTAAAACTCAACAGACTGTAATTAGCTTCAAAGATGTGCAGATCATAAACAAAAGGTAGAGTACAAATTAGTTACCATAAGCATTGGGAATTGATTAGCATCAAGGCAAATAAGCTTAGTAAGAACTTTAAACCAACTTATAGATCGAACCACTTCTAAGTAGTCCAGTTGGGAAGTGCCGAAGGCTGGTCTAGACACTGACTTTGCAGAAGGTCAAAAGAACCAAAATACACAAACTAAAGAACTTCCTTATTACAGCTGTTACAGTACATCAATTCCTTTTTACACTCCTTGCAATTGAGACAACCGTGATTATTGAAAAAACTGTAACTGATGAAGAACCAGATAAGGAAGTTAGGACGAAGGCATGGTGATAAAGATGAAAAAACATTAAAGTAAGTTTTCAGTCCTGAAGTTGCTCTTGTGTTGGCGGCTTTAAGTTAAATCAAGTAAATAATTTACAATCACATCTCCGATTACCCTCTACTCCACCAAAGAAATAACAAGGATTCCTTATTTGCTTGTATTGTCCACTGGAACCAGTGGAGTAGAATTGCTCCACACGAAACCTCTATGAAGCTGGAACATTCTGATTTTCTTTTACAGGTATCTCCGAGGAGCTTCAGTTTACTATGTAAATTTCTTTTGCCCTCTACTCCAAGTCTTGACTCAAACCCAATCCCCGGACAAATGCCAGGTGTTTGGCTAGTGTCTAGGAAATATACTACCCATCTTCCAGCGTCTGCAAAAGCATGTCACAACAATATTTCAGAGAACATGGCTCTATCACTGGAATAAACTCTCAAGTCTTATGCATCTGCAAAAACTAGATTGGCACTTGCTGTCAAGACTTTTACCCTTTTTCTCTCAGTCCAACTTTCATTCAATAATATCAACAAGAGGATAGGAACAAAATATCTTAGCATGTGCTTAGGCTAACATGTCTATCCTCTAGTATACTCTATCATCCAGGGAAGTGGATTTCTGTTGAAGATCTTTCCCTTGATTTCCATACTTGTTTAGTTATCTGCATAATTTTCTTGGCCTGTATCCTATTCTAGTCAAAGACGAATAACAAACGCCTCACCTGGATGAAAATGCAGCACTACATAACAAGAGTAGAACAGCGAATTAGAAAAATGGTGATAACTACCTCAACAGAAAAGCCAGAAAAGAAATTACCTCTAGTTCGCGCATCCACAGAACAATTTTCTGAAATCTAGTTTCTTCAATGGATGTTTCTGATTGAAGGGCCTCATCCAGTTGCTAAGCCCAAAACAAGCACAGGGCACAATTATCTTTTCAACTAAACAGCCACAGTAATGTCCATGTTAGTCCTAATCGGTCCGGTTCTTTCCGAGGACAATGAACCTAAGTGTACAACGTTTGACGCCTTTTCCTGTATTTCATTTGCTTCACGTGCCATGCCTGCCTTTCTAAGGCAAGATATCAAAGAACTTATTGTGATATTGTCCGGTGCACAACCGATGGACAACATCTTGTTATACATTCCTATTGCTTCAAACATTCTCCCTTTCATACAATGCCCCAAAATGAGAATGGTAAAAGTCATCTTGTCATGGACACATCCTTTCATCTCCATTTCCTTAACAATTGCATTGGCCTCATCTATATTGCCAGCCTTGCAAAACCCATCAATAACAGGGTTGTAAATAAATGGTGGAGGGACAATGTCTTCCCTCCAGTTCAACTGCCTCAGCAAATCACGAGCCTCGTTTAATCTATTTTCTTTGCAAAGAGAGGTAATCAGAATGGAGAAAGTAAATGCATTAGGAGACACCTTCCTCTCATTCATTTCATCCCAAAGCTTCATTCCTTGTTCCAACTCTCCACGGCGGCAATAACAATCAATGAGAGAGGTGAAGGTGACAACATCAGGATGGAAACCACAGTTAACCATCCTTTCATACATTTTCAAAGCTGAAGCCACCTTGCCCTTTTTACCAAAACCATCAATAATAACATTAAAAGTAAACAAATTTGGTCTCGTTCCATAATTAATCATCTCATCAAAAAGAGCAGCGGCTTCCTCCATCTTACCTGATCTGCAGTATCCAGAAATAACTGATGTGTAAGTCACAACATCTGGTGAAAACCCAGATTGTGGTTTAACTTCTCTCAGTAGCTCCTCTGCTCTATCCATATGACCAACTCTACAGAACCCATTAATAAGAGTGTTATATGTAACGAGATCAGGATGACAACTAAAACTCCTCATAACATCCAAAAACTCAAAGGCCGTGTCAACCTTACCAACCCGGCACAGTCCTTTTATCACTATGTTAAAACTTTGCGTATCAGGGCAAAAGCTTCCTAACCTCAAAATATGACCTCTAAAAAATAAAACAGCCTCATCAACCCGATTTCTGTTTATCAATATGCACAAAAATTTATTATATACAAATGAACTAACTGTTTCTCCTTTCTCATTACAGATTTCAGCTTGCGCAATCAAAATTTCTTCAGCAACCCTAAACTTCCCGGCATTACCAAAAGATGAAACTACGAGATCCAAAACCGCGCTATTGGGCCAAAACCCATCAGCTTTCATGTATTCGAACACTAGTTTAGCCGAATCATGGAGGCCCATTCTGCAGAGCGACCTCAAGAGCAGATTGAAAGTGGACTCCAAGTGAAGTAGATTGAAACTCAGCCTCGAGTAGCGGAAAAAGCTAAATGCTAAATCTGGATTATTCAATCTATTGTTAATGTGATAAACTACGCCGAAAGCCACAAAGGGATTCAAACTCTCCCGAAAATAATCAGTGTCGAAAAAATTCAGCGAGTGAGAGTGGTGAACGCAGAGAGTGCAAACGACTTTGATGAACCAGACAATGGATGCCGGAGAAGAGTGCGATGACTCTATGCGGGCGTGACCATGGAGCAAAGCTGTGGAGAAAACCTTAGAAATCGACACCCTCTGAGCCCAAAATTGCATTCTCATCAATCAAATCAAAGATTGTCTATTGAACAGTATAAATGTTGCGGAAAATAATAGATGAAACCGCGCCGCCGTCTTCATGCCATTTTCTTGTATTCCGGAGCGAAATAACAGATTGGAAAACAAGAGTTGGGTTCCAAGAGCTATGGATGGGTGGCTGATGAGGTTTGGGTATGTGAAAATCTGGTGGGGTTGGCGGGGCCGAATTAGGGTTGAGGACGCCCGGCGGAATGGTCACCCCAACAAAACACAGTTGTACTAAATATTATTCTCAGGTTGTTTCTCTTCAGCACAATGCCATACAAAGCTTAATCAAACCAACACACCAATATATTATTATTATTATTATTAAATACAAAAGAAAAACTTATTTTATAACTATTGTGGTAAAATAAAAGACTAAGGGTCATGTAATGAATATAGTGCCTCATTCATCTATCTTATAATAATTTGTACAAAAGTTTTAGTGATCAATTTAGTGAATATAATGTTGTCAAACTCATGCATATAACAATTGAGTACTTGTCCATTCTATAAATTTTGGCGTATTACTTAAGCTGTCGAGGATACCATATGATAAATATACCTGTTATACAATATTTATAAGTCATTTATGAAAATTACATTTTCTCAAAAAAAAAAAAACACAAATCTTCATAGAAAATATTAATGTGCTTAGATTTATTTTCGACGTTCTCCAATTATTTTTCACAATTTGAATTTTGCATCAAATATTATATACTGATTTTTCAATATGTACCAGACATTATGATATATTCTCAATTATTATTTATTTCTTATATATATATTATTTATTTACATATACGCGAGAAATATGTTCTAAATATATTACATAAATTTAAAATATAAATAAAAATATATAAAGTATATGCTTTATTTATTTTTTTCTTCTAAAAACTAAACCAAGCACGTACTTATTGATAATAAACATATACTTGTAATAATTCTAAGGTTTATAAAATTTAATTAATTGTTGGTCCCAAATTTAAACTTTGCACGTATCATTTTGACCTAAATTAATTTATTTAAACATAAGTTAGAATAAGTAAAAAGATGATGCAAAGCCAAAGCCAAACCCTTTCTTTTCATCGTTCAGCCGTTCCCTCCTCTTATATGCTCTGCAATTCTGTTCTGTTTTTCACTCTTCTTTTGCAGTAACTCCCCACCGCACTCCAACTTCTCTTGCGCCGCCGCCCACCAAAGTCTAGCCTGCGTTGGGCCCACTTCCCCACTCGAGCATCATTTTACTTGAGAGATTTAAGTGCGGCTTGGGAGCAAAGCTCCCGCATTCGAGGCTCGCCGGCCGTTACCGGCGACTTACGTGACTTCCTTTACCACCTCCGCCTTCCCCAGAGAACTGTAGTTTTCTTGCTTTCTGTAGTCCATAATATTTGGCATTAGACCCTGTTTACTCCAAGTAAAACACGAATGATAAAACCCCTGTAGCCGTTAGCTCTCTCATTGGCAGATTGAATTCGCTGAGGTAGATATGGCGGTCGACAAGAACAAACTTGAAGAGGAAGTCTGTGTTCTTCGATTTTATAAAATAGTCCTGAGTTGGGATTACCTTCGCATCCTCAAAGAATCAGATGTATTCATTTCACGTTCCCTTTCTTTTTTCTTTTTAGTTCCTCCTTCATTCTGTATACACTTATGTTATAGGCCTAATATTTGGTGCAATGCATATCAAATTTAAGTACTGTTTGCCTTAAACGCTTAACCTGCTGCTTTTAGACTAGCTATGGGCAGATTATCTACTCCAATGTTTTGCTGTTGAGTTAATTGAGCTTTTTTGGTAATTGTTTAGAAGAGAAATCACAATAAGAAGTCTGGGGATGGAGGTGCTGTGGAGTTGAAGGAGGTGAAGAACACATATAAAGATGTTGATGAATATCTTGATACGTTTGAGCCTTTGCTTTTTGAAGAAGTTAAAGCCCAGATTGTTCAACGAAAAGACGAGGAAGAAGGTATTGTTCTTTGCTTTTCCGACTTCTTTTTTCGTCTGTTGAGGTTTGTGTGTGCTTCAGATAGAAATTTCTTACTTTGAAGCAATTTATTTAGTTTCGCCAGGCTGAGTTTGAGGCTTGGCATGAGAAGAGAGTTTTTTTCATGCATACAAGTCTTTGTGTTTCTCTCCATATTTTAGGTATTTGAGATACTTTTTCACTGTTTGGTATAAGTCTTGGTTCAAGTTTTGAGATCATTTATTTTACATTAGTTTGTTAATTAAATGCCTTGTACATATAAAACATACTTTTGAATGTACAGAAACTGAATGGCAGCAAGCAATCGTGGCAGAATGCAGTGAAGTTAATGGATTTCATTTACCTATGGTCATTTGCTCTGATGCAGAGTTGATATCTCAGAATGATCTACTGTTGCTTTCAACTAAGAAGGTACATGGTACTAATTTAAGATAATTGTTTGTGGCCCCAATTTGATTTGGCTGGTGCCATTACATTGGTCATGTTGTAAACTTGTGATTTTTGTTCATATGTAAAATTCTCTTCTGTGAATTGCCATTACTAATCTTGAAAATGGGATCACCTCTTTGTAGTTTGGTGAGGGCAAACAATTACCTACTACATATGCCTTTGCATTAGTTGAGCATCGTCAACAAGATAAGATAAGACTTCGCTTATATTTGGGTGGAGAAATCAAGAGATTTAACACAGATGCTATCGAGACCTGCCCAAGGCTATTAAATATGCTTCCTATTGTTACTGAAGTGCAGAAGTATTTCTATGTTATGAAGGTAATTTCCTGATTTAAGCAAATTGTATTATTTTTATGTTACTTTTACTGCCAAATTGTAGGATGCAAATGTTAATGGAGATCCCTGCGGTCAATTAGGACATTGGGATGTTTATACTCTTTATTCTGGTGATGATTTTTTGGCTATTGAATATTGGTTATATATAATATCATCTAATATATCCTATTACTTACATATACATGCCAAATTTCTTAATTCTGTTTATTTTTATCATCATGTTCTGTTCCAGATCTGCAGCTTATCAACTATAGTCCGTGAATATGTTGCTATGCGGTCCATTAGTTCTCTTCCTTTCAAGGATTTAATATTAACAGCATCTGAATCTGACAATTCTGCCGAAGATCGTGCCTGGAAACTATCTAGACCTCTGGCAGAGTTTATTCAAAATAATCACAATAAATCGCAGCTGGAGGCTATATATGTGAGCTCTCAAGCAACTTTACCCTCATTTGCGGGACCCTCAGAAATCTTGTATTCTTTAAATATGCATCCTTTTTTAATTATCATCTATATCGTAGCAAAATTAGTAATTGAGCTCCCTCTGAACTTGTTGCAGGCAGGTCTTTCACGGAAAACCTTTGTTTTGATACAGGTTTGACTTGTACCTTTATGCTCCTAACTTGGGAAAACTTGTCATCTTTAGCAGCTTCTCCTAATTTTAGCTTTAATGGTTTTCAAATTTAATTTATCTTTTAAACTAAAATTACATGCAACAACTGCAACGTTGCCCATATTTTTTATTGTAACTTAAAAACAATCATGATGCTCTCTCGATTTGCTTTTAGACTTTGCTTGAACTGTCCAAACAATGGAAAACAGCTTGAAATATGTCCATGTAACAGAACACTTGCTTTTAGGGCCCCCCTGGGACTGGAAAAACGCAGACTATTCTGGGGCTTCTTAGTGCCATTTTGCATGCTACTCCAGCTAGGGTACACTCCAAGTAATAATTTCTCCATCCATTATTTCCCTCAATTTCTCATTTTGCTGAGAGTCAGTAGTTAGAAGAACGGATGCATTTCATATATAACCTTAGTTTGAATAACTTGATCTATTTACTACATGCAGGGGAAAATTGGTTGGAGTAAAACGTGGGCCAGAATTGCCTATTGAAGAAAAGTATGACATTGTTAGTTAATTATGTGCTGCAAGCTTTCCATAAGATTGCTCTTTGTGCATGTAAAACAAACACACATGTATTTCTTTTTATGTTTATGTGCATATCTCTCTGGTCGTGCTTCATGGGGTACTTGTAGTCAAGTGTATTAACAACTTGAGCTCTCATTGAGTTCAGAAAAATTTCAAGGTTTGAGTTTGAGCTCAAGTATAACATTACAAGCTTGTGAGACCTAGCCAATTTCTTAAGCTTGAAAGGGAGCTCGATTCTTTTGAGCTTCAGTCATGAACTCTATTTAAGCTTCAATCTTGATTTCTGGCTTCATTACGAATGAAATATTAAAATTTTGGACTAATATGTGATAACTTATTATTATTTTAACATAATAATTTCTACAAATTAATTTGCCAAAATAAAATTTTGTTCCGCATATAAAAGAGGTTAATAAGTTTATATCCTAAAATCAATGATATAATCTAAATAAATGGATGAATTTAATATGATTAGTGAAAATATACGAAGTCTAAAAGATTGTATTGGATTTCAGTTATTTGTAGAAACATATAGATTTCTTCCTGTTATATTATTTTTTTGTAATTCAAGTTAAAGCAATATATTGAGGCTTAGGTTTTCACTAACTACCCTTTCCTCACACTCTGTTTAATTCTGCTTTTAGATGCAGTGGTAACAATTCAAACTTGAATAAAGTTATTGGAACATAGTTTTGTTCTGGATTTTTCATGTTAATCATTCATTATGTTTTGATATTTACAGGTACAATCACTGGGAAAAAGCATCTCCATGGTTATCTAGCATTAATCCTCGAGATATGATCATGCCTATAAATGGTGATGATGGATTTTTCCCCACATCTGGAAACGAGTTGGTGAGAATAATTTTCTTTCTGTCTACATTGATTTTAAACTGTCTGCAACTCTAGGTCCTTAAAACTTTTCAACTCCATCTAGAAACCAGAAATGGTTAATTCCAGCCGAAAATATCGTGTCCGAGTACTAGTATGTGCTCCATCAAATTCTGCCCTCGATGAGATTGTCCTGCGTCTCCTAAATACTGGTTAGTTGTCTATCTTGTCCATGACATTTATTTTATTTAGTTCGTCTTCTATTTAGTGCCTTAGTATTCGATTGTGATGCATAATTGTCTCAACTTTTTGCATTGATAATCTTTTAGAAAAATTATCTGTACATCTCTTAGGGATGTAGTAAAATAGGACAGTTCTGAGTAGATTTTGGGAAAAGAATAGGAAGACCTTGGTTCTTCAGATAAGAGAAGCCCTTTCTCCTGCACTGTTTGGTAGAAAGAGAAGGGAGAGATGAGAGGACAGGCATTCTTAATCACATACTTTCATACAATAAATACTATATATGAGAATAGTGAAAACTCTTGGCGCAATTGCTCTTCAATTCTCCTTTTCCTTTCAGAATTTTGATGCCTTATGATTTGGAGCTTTATATTTGCCATTGGGCCAAATCTTCAACATAATATAACTATTAGGTGAATATCTTAAGAGGTGAATGGCGTAAAATTGACCTCTCTCAACTACTTGTGACTCTGGTAGAGAATAGTTATTTGTTTTTGATGTATTTGCTTTCTACTTTCCTAAAGTTCAATTAAATTTCAGTTGCTAGAACACATTTTACTTGTTAGGGTTTCAATGAAGAGAAATGAGCAATTCATCATTGCAGGCAAGAAGTTTTCTTTGTTTCCTAAATGCTGATGCTTTCGTGGTTTCATTATAGGTATTCGTGATGAAAATGACCATGCATACAACCCTAAAATTGTGCGAATAGGTCTCAAACCACACCACTCAGTCCAGGCAGTTTCAATGGATTATTTGGTATGTACATGACTATTATTTGTAACCGCCTACCTGTTGGTTGATGTGACTCTTTAGAAAATTAAATATTTACTGAAGTAAAAAATTGTTCTAGGTAGAGCAAAAACTTGCAGGTGTGGACTCACAAAGTGGTGACAAGCAAAAGCAAGGTGGTGTAGCAAAGGATAAAGACAGTATCCGTGCTTCTATACTCGATGAAGCTGTTATTGTATGTGGTTTCTCTTTTTTCAAGTTATTACTGTAAATATATTCGCTCAACCAACATACATATAGCCAAAATATATTTAGTGATTAGCTGAGTGTTGCCAGGTCTTCTCCACTCTGAGCTTCAGTGGATCAACTCTTTTCAGCAAATTAAACCGTGGCTTTGATGTTGTTGTAATTGATGAAGCCGCTCAAGCTGTAAGTCACTGCTTATCACGAAGCTTAAAAGTATGTTTATATGGGTTTGAGCATATGCGACTTGATATTGCTTTCTAGAAAATGGTATCTATTTTATGTTTATGTTTCTGTTATAGCATGTGCAGTATGCCCCCCCCCCCCCCCCTTCCCCAGCCGCTTCTTATTGGCTTTTGTTAATTTCGAGAGTGGAAATGAGCCGAGCTTTCATTAAGTCAGTCACTCGGAGAGTCTGAGCAATGGAGTTTGGTGTTATTCTATTTCTTCTTTATTTACTATGTTATTTTCTTATAGAATAAGAACCGTTCCTAATGAGCTGAAGTTGTGAGGCTAGTAAGAACAGTTTCTAACTGCTTGACCTTCTAATTTTCTTGATTCCTGTGCTTTACATTAATATTTAGATTGTCATAACTAGTCTTTGGATTTTGAATGGAACAGGTGGAGCCAGCAACCCTTGTTCCGCTGGCCAATGGATGTAAACAAGTATTCTTGGTATGGTGCTTTTTAGCTTGAAGTCACTACTGTGGAAATAATGACAAATCTATTTTCATCTGATGATTCTGATTTGAAGTATTTCTAATCCCAATTCTGAGCCTCAATTCCTTGATGCCATGCTTTATTTAATTCACAGGAAGAAAGAATATGTTACTGCTAATTTCCCTTTCGATTACTTCTTGAAAAGGTCGAACTTTAATTTTAATTGACGAGATTTGATTTTAGGTACTTGAATGATAGTTAATCATAGTGCAGCCAACTCTCATATCTTGGATTTAACAATACTAAGCAAACTCCATAAAATACCATGCCAAAGACTATTTTTTATGACCAGTCAACAGAAGCGGCATTTTGTTTTCTTGAGAAGTGGGATGATTGCTTGGACAAACATATTGCTATCTCGGTTTTGAATATAACGATCTTCATAATTATGCATGTTGCATTTCAAGCCAACATGCACATGTTGCAACAAGGGCTGATACCATTGGGAATTTAGGTTTTCTTTCAAGAGGAATGCTGTGTGGTCGCTCTTATTCAAGCGTGTTATCATGTTACACAAGTACTTTTCCTTTAAAATATGCAATGTGCCCGCAAAAATATATATATTCAAAGCTTTTATGAGTTTTTTGCTGCTCTTTGGTCACTCAAGTTCTGACTTACCTCCCATTAGCTTATAAAAGTCCAGATGCTGACCACCTATGATCATGATAATACTTGTTTCAATTTCTCGTCATATTGCCATACTTTATGACTATGACATCCATATTAAAAAAAAAATGCTGATTGGCTGATTTATAATAATTTAATAGAACTTTTGGGTGTGTGGACTATGGTGTGTATGCATAAGGATGGATATTTTACATTTATGGTGTGGATGTATGGACTATGGTGTCTCTTGGATGGTCATCATCATGTAAATTGTTGATTTATCGTTATGTTCTAGGTGGGGGATCCAGTTCAGTTGCCTGCCACAGTAATTTCTCCTGTTGCAACAAAATTTGGGTAAGAGCAGCACCTACTCCGACAACCTTTATCTTCAAACATTATGATTTCTGATTTTACTGGTTATTTTCATTCTGGAAATTCTGTAGATATGGAATGAGCTTGTTTAAGAGACTCCAGATGGCGGGCTATCCAGTACAAATGCTGAAAACCCAATATCGCATGAACCCTGAGGTCCTATCTTTCTTTCATTCTCTTGTCTCTTTTCTTGTGTGCTAATATACATGTTATAGAGGACTCTAAGAAAAGTATAGAAACTGCATGTTGCAGTTTCAGAAAATTTTGTGTGCTGAATTCAGAAACACAAAACCACAAAATTACAATCTGAACCTTATACATTCATTTTAGTCCAACTTATCCAAAATTTTTGAACAACCACTTGGCTCTAGTGCACAATACTGGACACGATTTTCAACTCGAAGTTCTTTAGATTGGAAGGGTGTGGTGCCCTTATTCCTGTGACTCATTTGCAAGGATTTGTCAGTCTGAGGAAAAATATACTAGTACATGCTCAGTTATAGTTGAATTTTGTTCATGCAGATCCGAAGCTTCCCTTCTAGGGAATTTTATAATGAAGCACTGGAAGATGGACCTGATGTGGAAGAGCAAACCAAGCGCTCATGGCATAAATTCCGCTGCTTTGGGCCATTTTGCTTCTTTGATATACATGATGGAAAGGAGTCCCAACCATCGGGAAGTGGTTCTTGGGTAAATATTGATGAGGTTGAATTTGTCCTTGCAATGTATAGTAAATTGGTAAGTAGATATCCAGAGCTTAAGGTGAGTTCCCGACTTGCAATTATATCACCATACAGACATCAAGTCAAGCTCTTCAGAGAAAAGTTCCGTAGCACTTTCGGCGTGGAGTCTGATAAAGTTGTGGATATCAACACTGTTGATGGCTTTCAGGTACTTTTTCTAATTGTCAACTCATTTGCATAGCTTTACAGGTTTACTGTTGCTTGGTGTATTTGCATTTGGCTGCAGAATTTGTATGGTGGAGACATGAAGCTTCTTTCCTGTCATCATAATTTTTCGTAATTGACTCAAGTGTTAAGTAAAAATCTCTTTAGGGACGAGAAAAGGATGTTGCCATCTTTTCATGTGTTCGGGCAAGCAAAGATAAAGGCATTGGGTTTGTCGCTGATTTTAGACGAATGAATGTTGGTATTACTCGAGCAAGGGCTTCTGTTTTGGTATGGCTTAGTCTAACTAAATTCCAAAAAAATTTGGCTGGGACTCGCTGAATCATCTTCTTTACTCAAGGAGTTTTTCTTTATGGTTCTAGGTTGTGGGTTCTGCATCAACACTGAAAAGAGATGATCACTGGAAGAACCTGGTTGAAAGCGCAGAGCAGAGAAATGTATTATTTAAGGTAAATATAAAAGCTTTTGTGTCCCTAGACATTTGCTGCTCTGGTATTTGTTTTTCTCCAATTTGAAAATTTTGCAGAGAGGTACCATCACTCCAATGAAGTCCTGCTATATTCTAAACGTCCCTTTACAATAACCCCAGACATTAACTAAGCTCAAATCTCAGGTTTCCAAGCCATACAATGACTTTTTCAGCGAGGCCAACCTTAAGTCAATGGAAGTGAAGGAATCCATGGCGGAGAAACCCGAGGGCCCTCCGGAGGAAATGGATGTTGACGTGCCTATTGATGCTAATGCTGGCAGTGCTGAACAAGGACAACCAGAAGATAATGACTGGGGAGATGCCGGAGAAGGAGAGGCTTACGAAGGGGACTTTGGTGGTGAGGACTAAGACCTAACAAATTCTTTCGGCTGCGATTCGGCTTTCGTGCAAATTATTTCCAATGATTTGAAGTTCTTCATGATTGTAGTTTATTGTCATCTGAAAAAATGGCTTCTCTTTTTGCATTCAAGTATATATAGAAGAACATTGATAGTATGTATTTTTCTGTTGCTTATTTGTAAAGAAGTTGTCAAGGTAATGGTGGTTAATGGTATTTTCCCAATTTATCTCAGTTTAAGAGATTCTACCATATATTGAATTTGATTTCTGATTTCTTTGTGATGGGAAAAAATGAAGCTTGAGATCTAAACATGTCGAACTTTTGCACAAGTTAGAAATTAGTTTTTTTTTTTTCTCTTCAATTCCTTTGCTTTTCAAACCCCTTTTTACAATGAAATTTGGAGATATTTTTACTATGCTAGCAATAAATGCTATGGGGTGTAAATATTCTATTCCCTTACCTACTATTAAATTATGGATACAATTTAATACGGAGGGTTAATCTAATAATAATAAAATAATTTAAATTATATGGCTTTGATCTCTTGTTGTGGGTTATGGAAAGGATTTGATTTCCTTTTGCATTACCATTTGTCTCCATCACTTTGTTTAAAACAACTTAAACCACAAACTTGAGTTTTCTTGATTGTTTAATAATTTGGAAACATTGTATGTGTACTTTCTTGGCATCTAACATGATAAAGGGCACAACTGCAAAGGAAGTTGCAGGTGAAGAAATTCTCCTTTTCCCAGATCCCGTACTTGTTTTTACCATACCAGATTCCATTCTTGATGAAAACTTGCTTTTTCTGCCCTAAAGTTTGCAGACGACAACAAATGAAAAATTGCACAAAGAAAAGGGAAAAACATGAGTGCTTAGTGCTAGCTCAATATTCAAAACGGTTATTGTTAGTAAATGAGGATAAAATAAATAATAAACATACCAAGATACCAAATTAATTATAAACACAACAATGTGAAAAGGTATTTTTGAAGATGTTAATGGCTTATTTTAATGTTTTACATAGGGGCGGTTTGGGTTTAGCTCTATATTCATGTAAATTACATGTTAAAATCCATTTCGACTCCAACTCCTATAAATAGCTGCTGATTTCTTCACTTGAAACAGTTGGAGAAGGCAAGGTGTAGTGTATTTGGAGGGGAGAGTTGGAGAAGGCAAGGTGTAGTGTATTTGGAGGGGATAGAAGTTGTTGAATTCCCAAATGCGTAGCAGCTATTTGTAATTTGGTCCTCAAGTTTGTGGGTGTTGGCATTAAATACGGACCCATATCTCTATCTAACAATATCTTTAATCACTCTTAGTCAACTCTTCTTATCACAAAACAAAACCCCTCCAATCTCCAATCTCCAATCTCCAATCTCCAATCTCCATCCCATGCTTTCCCCTTTCCCCTACACCTTCTCCATTCTTCTATTTTATTCTTTTCTTTAACTATATTTCTATTCTTTATGCACTTCACTCTTCTCTTTTCATATCTCAACTAAATGTAAAACATCAATTACAATAAAATACAATTTCATAACTTATTATTAATGTATAAACAAAATACGAAAATATGGTGTGGGAGTGCTGCACACAGACACAAGCTCTTGTATCATTCATCCGCTCTTGCAAGAAACCAAGAAACCAAGCAAGCCGCCTGATATGATTCCTCCCGTTTGTCCTGTTCTGGACCCAGAGACCTCTCTTCGCTTTTTCACTCTCTCTCTCTCTCTCTCTCGCTCTACATATATATATATATATATGTATATATTGTCACTCGTCGTCCGTCGATTCATCTCTTCTACATTCTTCTACATACACTTTCGCTGCAAACTCAGTCAAGCTGTCAGATAGTGCTTGAGCCAAAAACCCCAGACGACAAAATTGGCGGGCACGTAATTTTGTTGACGGATGGCGTCGTCCAAGGTGATGGCTTCTAGGTCACCCCCCAATCCCGATCATCCACCTCATCCCTCCTTCCCTACCCCATTGAATATTCTCCACCCTGACCAGACCCGGGGTTTCGGCGCTTCCATGAACATTGATGATATGCTCACCAACATTTACTCTCATCCCGACTCATTCGCCCTCCACAACGCCTTCATGCTGCGCGATGGAGCAGGGCCTGGGGAGCCCGCCATGACTCTCGAGGATTTCCTGGCTAAGGCGGGGGCCGTGACTGAGGAGGATGTTTGCCTTCCTCCCACCGGTGTTTTTGGAGTGGAGACCGCGATGTTGAGTGCTGCTGCTGCTGCTACTGGGGTTCCGGTGGCGTGCGTGCAGAATGGGGTGGCGAGTGGCAGGTTCGGGGTGGATTTTCCAAATGGCGTGCTGGCGGTAGGTGGTGGCGCCGGCGGCTGTGGCAGAGGGAAGAGGAAGGTCGCTGTAGAGGAGGTGCCGCTCGACAAGGCCACACAGCAAAAGCAGAGAAGAATGATTAAAAACAGAGAGTCGGCTGCTAGGTCCAGGGAACGAAAGCAGGTTTATTCTTCTTCTTTCTTTCTCCTCCAATGTGTCGCATCAATTCTTATTGTTTACGGTAATAAGCTTGAACAGTATTGTATTTCATCATCTTCTTTTTTTCTTTATGCTTTTCTGGTTTTTCGTGTCCCTGCCAGGCTTATACTCTGGAATTGGAGTCGCTGGTGACGCATTTAGAGGAGGAGAATGCTAGGCTTTTGGAAGAAGAGGTATCGTTTTTCTTTTTAATTTAAATTTGGAAAATTGAGCTCTTTATTTGGCCCTT
Organism: Sesamum indicum; assembly: GCF_026168435.1. Lineage (NCBI taxonomy): Eukaryota > Viridiplantae > Streptophyta > Magnoliopsida > Lamiales > Pedaliaceae > Sesamum > Sesamum indicum. The sequence continues at coordinate 28,231,247 of NC_142664.1, forward strand.
GAAATCTCTCGAAGACAATTGTTGCATAATTTTCAAAAAAATCTTGCTATAAAGTATGCCGTTTTTATGGTAAGTTGATAACTAAACCGTATTCTTGTAAAAAAGATTTATGCTTCATACTCATGCAAATATAAATAGGGGGGTGGCAAGTTGATGATTGAGGAGTTTGTTGAATTCTGTTATTGTAAGATCAACTTTGGCCATTTATACCGAGCAGATTGAGTATTTAGTTGTTGCTAGCGGGAAATTTGAACGGGCGTATTACAATGAAAATCTGTGTATTTTTATTTGTTAAATTTCTTGGTTTTCCTGTACATAAAATTGTTACACGATGGATTGGCTAATTCTGGCATTCCTACCGATGAAGATAGAACATTAGTATGATGTTAATCTGTTAGATTTTTAATCCTGTCACTTTAACACCCTTCCACTAGTCTGTTCTTTGATCGAAACACTCAGATAAACCTCTGAATCTCTGCTCATTGTACATTTGGAATTGCTCCATAATATTGAAAGGCAGGACAAAAATTACATTTAACTTTTGCTGTTGTCTTTTAATCTTTCCAACTGTTTTCACTTTTCAATCTATAAGTCCTTTCTTGTCATTCATAGAAACCGACTGCACTCCAGGTATCTAGAGGGATTATGTGTTAGGGATTCTTGTATTCATTCTCATGCAGTATATTTATTATTTTAAGATCATATATCTGTCTTGAACTTTTTATCATATTCGTGGAGGTTCTAAATAAACTCTTCATCTGCAGGCTGAATTGAACAAGAAGAGATATAAGCAGGTATCATTTTGCTGAAGTTAATTGCAAATGATTTATCCTTCTTCATACAGTAAGCAACTTTAGTGAACTAGATCGGTATAATTGGTCCATGCTTTAATTTGGACCATAATGATAACATGGATAAGAAACATATACCCGAAAATGCTTTGTTGGCAAAAGAACCTTGGCCGAATCTGGGTTTTCTCAAGTCCATCTTATTTCATTTTGCACATGAACCAATGCCAGATTTTCTGTTTCTTTTAACTGCTTTATAAGTAACCTGGATGCTGGTTTGGTTGGCCATGACTATATGATAATGCACTTGTAAATTTGGACCAATCAGATTTATGTGACTAATTTCATTATTTTACTGAAAGAATATGTAGAGTTCTGGGAGATGTGTTCAGCTTGTGTTTCAGGTTGTAATAACAAGTTCTTTTCTTGCTTTATATTTCTAATTAGGCATATGATGTTTGGCATCTCCACGTTTTCGATACGTATACTTGGGCTTTTTAATATGCCTTTTCCTGTCACGTCAAACATCATGAGCAGAGCATAGGTAATCAGCTTGCGTAGGGTAAATTGTGGTACATGGACATCCTCTTTTACGGTAACACACCTATAATAGAGGTCATCTCCCCTGTGGAGAGATAGGTACAGCTCCAAGGTTTATTGAAAGATAGTTTGGTCAACTGTGAAACCTGTGGTGTTGAGATCTCTGGCTCACTTATATGGCTACTTGGATGTGATATCTGGTCTTGACATGTAAATCTGTAGCCTGAAAATCCTTTTTGTATCACTGCAATTACCATGTATTCAGAAGTTCAATTGTGGCTTCGCTGAGGCATTTAATTTTCATTTTTATTTGTTTGCAGCTCATGGAAAACCTAATTCCTGTAGTAGAGAAGCGAAGACCTCCGAGAGCTTTGCGGAAAATACATTCCATGGAATGGTAGGTGAACTTAGCTATACCTGTTGATAAAGGTGGAGGAAAATAGTTCTGGGCCAGCCATGGGGCTTTTTAGTAACATCGTTGGAGTACGTTCTAACATGGACCAATCCAACATACACCTTATAGTTAACTACAAAAAGTAGTTTATATGTTTAGCTGTAAAGAGAAAGCTGATGTTGCAGTTGGGACGTGTAACGCAAACAGAACATCATGCATATAGTTTATGAGTAGTTGATAATTATACCATAATGCAATCTTTGTAAAATTCTCATGTGAGATCGAAGATCAGTTTGCAGGTTATCTTGATCTTAGACGATGACATATTGATGAAACTTTTCCTAACCTTTGAACTTTTACCTGGCGACAATCTTCTGAATTCCAATTAGTATTTTGCACCGGAGCAAATAGTCGATCTTTTCACCGTTGGTCCATATAATTTTCAATCTTGGTTGAGTAAATCCAACTGAAGAAAGGAATGAGAAATAGGTAAAAGGGAGAAGAGGACCAGCAGAAAGGCTGCCTCTAAAGCTGCTAATTATTAGAAGAACAAAGTTGTTCTCACCATCTTGGTTCCTATGAGAGGGTACAACCTTACTATTTGAAGTGATGCGGCAGTCTGAAAGCAAAGGAAAAATTGCAGGTACCCTTTAGACAGTATATTACTTCCTTGAACTGACACTATACCAGGTTTCCTTGTCAGTCTTAGTATTTCTAGAGCACATACCATATATGATCTCTAAATGTAGAATTGATTCAATGCCATTTTAAATAGTTTCTATAGCTGTGTTCTTTCCGGCATGGTGATACCGTCAATATGTGTTTGTATTCGAAAGAGCTCAGCTATTGGACACATATATAATAATATCATCATGTGTTAATAGAATGATTCACAATTTATGTAGGTACAAGTTCAAATGGGCAGCACCAAATTTTCCGTATTGGGCTTGACGATGCTGCTTGTCTGTGTGTTTACCTGTGAGGCCTATCAATTGTTGGGTCACATATGATAACATCATTATGTGTTGATTTAATGAATTTTTTACAAATTCACGTAGATAGCATCAAATTTTCGTAGTTGTGTATTTGTAGTGTTGAATTACATATAATAACACCATCACGTGTTAATCCAACTACTCATTGCTGGATTTGATATCTGTAGTAATAGGATTAATTACGTATAAACTGGTTATGTGTAGTTCTTTATCATATAATTTTCTCTTTTGAAATTATAAAAACAATCACCTCTAAATTTCCGCATTAAAAAAGACTTATTTAGTCTCTTCCGAAATTCAATATAGAATAATTAGTCCAAAACAGTTACTGAAATTGAACATTAACATCCCATCAATTCTAACATTATGTTAACTGTGAACAGAATGATTTGACATAATTGTCGTAACCATGGAAGAGATATCTTGGTAATCCCTATAGGACAAGGAACACAGTACTAACCCTACAGAAGTCACTGTAATAAACCCTTCACTAATATCACATAATTTTAGAATATACATGATGATGAAACCCTCTGGACAGGTAGCAGAACATAGTACATGTAAGTGCACTAGATCATGTACTTGTTTATTCAATTAAACCTTGTTCCGGACAGCCTAATGGCTCATCTGGGCACAGAACATTGTTGTCGTCTAATAACTTAATAAACTTGTACCATCACCAACCAACATCTCTATATACATGCACACAGCTTTCTTGGATTCATAGCCAATAGAATATTATCTTATTAATAATTCCATTCACATCAATTAGTTCTTTTTCCCTTTTTCTTTCTTCAAAATTCTTTACCTGAGTCCTTTAATTTTATAGCAAAGTTATGAGCATTATTTTATGATAATATCAGAGCAAACATCTGGTGAAATGGTCCAGCAGGTAGGTGGTAGTGATGCAGACAAGCATGTTATACTTGAGAAAAATCATGTGTAGCTTGAGTAGGCTTTAATTCCTCAGTCAACGCTATATTGATGGCCACTCAGTAAACTCTGCAGCCTGTATTATTGCATTGCATGTTCTGTTCCTCTCAATTAATGATGATACCACTTTGTACAAAACTAGAATATAAATCATAATACTTATTTGTAATAAAAAAAAATTCGAACTGTTATTTGTTGATTCAAGATCTAACATGGCGAAACGATGCATTTCGATCATGACAAAGTCAAGAAATCTACACAGAAGACACTGAAGTTAATATCAGAACAGGAATATCTGCAAACCCTATAACAAGAATGACAATACCAGAGATCGAAAGACCGAAAACATCGATCGGTAAGGTCCGTTTTTTCCATGGTTGTGGCCCTTCTCTTCTGTATAGAGCCAGAATTACGAATGAGTTCTACAGCAGCACTAAAGAAATGAAACGAAAAATACAACAATCTCCTTTTCTAATCAAGAAAAGGAAGAATATACAACGTTGGAACTACAGGCATGAATAGCTGTTTTTTTTTTCTTTCAAGAACTTCCGTTAACTGGATAATATTATCTTGTATCTCTATTCACAAGCCAATTTGGTGTCGAAGCTGCTCAAGCAGATGGCAAATGCTTGAAAGGCAGATAGGGGATACCGGTAGTCCATTGTGAACATATCTTTGCCAACCTTACCGAATTGAAGAATGATTTTGTCGTGGTCAGACTGCGCTGGCTGAGAAGCCGGTGGTGCAGCAGGGGCCGGTTGTGTGGCAGCAATCAACTGAAAGTTCTTGACGGATGCAACGGTAACGCGTCCTCGGAAATTTAGGCACCAGCACTGTAATTGTTCGTGCCAACGAGGGGCCTTGTTCTTGAGAACCAAGGGCCTTGTTTTACAGTCGTCGTCTTCATTCGACAGAGCAGGGATGTCGGAGAATCGGGAGCTGCTGAATTCGGTAGAGTGATCGAGGGACTTTGAGAAGGAGATGCTCCGGAACGAGTCCTCAAGCGGTCTTGGAAGAAGTTCTGGTTGTCCAGGCACCACTCCACCAGGTTCAACAGATGAGGCTGGTATTGAGTGCATAATGCAGTGCATTCTACGCGGGCCACGTGTCCCGAGCACATTCAACTCGTATGTAATCTGGGCTATGTTGTAACTCCCCGTCGGTACTTTTGGGGATACTTTCTTGGAATAGAACCGACGGCTTGTTCTGCCGGGTGGTGGGATGTGTGAACAAGTATGTGGAGGCTGTGTGTCGTATATAATAAACTTGGTACCCAGAAAATTTGATCTGCGAAAACCAGTAAGCTTTCCGCTATTAATAACATGGACATCTATATTTTTCATCTGGGGAGTTGGGAAGCAATGTAACCATGTTGAGAACAATGTATCTACAGCAGCAATCAGGGATGACAGAGAAGTGCAATATAACCAAATAGTTCTACAAGTTCTTCGATATAACATACAAGTAGATGATATCTAGAAGCAACAGAAAAGTTCATATTCGTAGAACTACTTGTACAGAGTATGTTATCTAAATGTGACAGAGAAGTGTATAATTTCATTTTCAAATTATGCAATAACTTTGTAATCAATTCCAAAGTACATACTAAAATGATTGAAAATGCGTCCATCCGACATGAGGAAAAATCAAGAAGCCTCTCAAAACATAGTATGCAAATTAGCAAATACATAGAAGAATAAAAGTGAAAACCGACAGGACGGCAAATGCTAATTCTACCTTAGTTTTCCGATATATGTGCTACTCGATCTGGAAATGTTGTCTGCATCCATTGAGATAACATACTCTGTACAAGTAGTTCTACGAGTTCTTTTTGCAGAGAGAAGGAACTTCCCATTTTCAACCAGCAAAGCTACAAAAATTGGATATCATATCTCATGAGAACAATTGCAACAGTAGGAATACTCGGGAAAATTAAAATGCATAAATAGAGCAGATTCAAGTCATGATTGGGGAAGAAATATAGAGTGGATAGAATCTCCACAATCCTATTAAATGTGTTGCTCAGACTGAAATCATATATGTTTCTACTTGCTCATTGGAAACAGCAAGAAGAGAAATTCATGAAGTAACCAATATAGTTTGCTTGTTTCAAGAGCGTATATGAGATGACCTCCTTTAGCTATTATCCATTAGAAAAAAAAATCCACCAATTTTATATGAACAATATCACCCAAATAACATCAATTAAACGCACTCATTGTGTTAGGCATATTAAGGCACTCCAACTAAGTCATTAACATACTATATGACAAAGTGCCTTAATAATACCAAAACTAAGAACATGAATAGCAAACTGGACTTTCAAGGGTTTACAAGACACTTACCAGGGCTGAGACACAAAAAAAGATGGTATGTTAAGTTAGATTTGTCCCTCTTTATGAAGCATTGAATAGTTCCATCACGAGACCCTGGCTGTAAAAAGAAGAAATCTAAATTTAGTATTCACAGATCATAGAGGTGTTGCAAGAGCTACTTGATAATGTCAATGCTTGGAAAAACATCTGTTGAAAAGCATTAAGCACCATGAACTGGTCACAAAAAAACACATATCCTTTTGTTATTCTTGTTTGAGGCACAAGCACGAAGATGAAGTGAAGTTACCTGCTTCAATGAGACCGGAAAAGTAAGCTTCCCAGAGAATTCAGGACTTTTAACAATTTCCTTGCACATGCTCCTCCATGATCGGCAAACAGCAGCGCATGCAACCACATGTTTTCGAGCAGGCCATGTGCTCTCACTCTCTTCCAACCTTCTAATTACATCGAAAAGTAGCTCTGGAGGAAGATTAGCCCAACGGCTGTTCTGAATTACCATAGGTTGGTCATTCAAATCATGGAAAGAACCATGTGATTTTCCCCGATGATGACCGGGAAGCCTCACATCAAAACTCCGACGTGATAAGCTCCCAAAACTATCTCTTATATCCCGTGCTATACTTCGAAATGACATTGAACCTCTGAAATGCTAAGTAGGAATCAACGTGAGAAGTTTCCTCAGTAATTTCTAAGCCAGTGCAAATGTGAATTCCAGCTGCAAAAGACCAACAGAGGAACAATTTTCAGAATGATAAGTAACTTGCAAAGAAGAAAAAGGAGAAAGGAGAAAAGCCATTCAACGGGCAAAGAGAAGGGGGAAAAAAACAAAGTTGAGAAGGGCAGTTTCACATAGACCTATAGTAGAGTGAATCCAAATACTTTTATGAGATACAGCTCTTCCAGGTTCTAGAAGTGAGTTTAGTTTCAATACTTCAACTTGCTGAGAAGTAAAGAATAAACCAGCTAACAAAGATCCACCTTTAGCCAATAAACCTTAAAGTTTCCCACTTAAAATACATATTCAGACAAAGGCAAATATATTTTCAAGAAAGCCCAAAAATTTGCATAATTTGCAAGCTTGAACTATGATGAGATTAACTGTTACGCAAACCAGCCCCGTAAAAGAATTCTATCTGGCTACTGTCCTGTATAGAAACTCAACCACCCCGACTAGTTGCGAACTCCAAACCGCAGAAATGACATTTAAGTGTAATAGTCGCCCTGAAAACTGAGCTAACTAAAGATACACCAAGATACTATTTGGAGCTTAGAATGATACCCCGGACCTGTATTTTCTAAGCAGTATATGCAAAGTACAGCATAGCGTAAAACAAACCATAAAGAATCACAATTGCAATACAAAAGAACAAATCTTAATAGCATCCATGCAAGAAGTAGCAAAACCTGCTAGAAGGATTGCAAGAAAGCAAAAAGCTCTATTATTTCTTCAGAGATCTGCAAAAACCAAAACTTTTACTTGAGTATCAAACAGTCAAGCTCAGATATATGCAGGAAACACACATTTTTCGAGAATTGATCCCTTCCACAGTCACCAGCATCAAGTCTTGAACATAAACCCATAACCCTTTTTTCTCAAACAGTATGATTAAAGAAATACATAAAAGAACTGCGTAAAAAACGAAACCCCCCGAAAAAATCGAACCAGTAGCAGAAATATGAACTGAATCACAAGATTCTAAATTTTATTGCTCAAAAATCCAACTAGAAAGTTGTAGAAAAGATTCATCAAATGTGAATGAAGCATTGACTTGAAGCTCAAAAGCATCCACCTTTACCAAGAAAAATTCAAGTTGAAGGAAATGAGATCAGAGATCTAGACCTTAGACGGCCAAAAAGAATCTTCAAAACCCCATCTAAGTATGTATGTGTATGTACACATTCAGTCCCAAAAATTCAGAATTTTTTTTTTCAAACAGAGAAGAAGCAGATCAAGAAAAAGAAAAGGTGGGTCAGACCTAAGAACACACACACACACACACACACACACACACACACATATATATATATGTAAACTCACATATATTCAGCTTCTCTTACTCACGGGTCACAGCTGCACACAGAGAGAGAGAAAGGGTGTCTCATCCGGACTCTAAAATGGGTTAAATCTAGTACAAAGAACCAGACAGAAAGAGAAGGAGGGAGAAAGGTGGGGCGATGAGGGGTTTGTAATGAAGAAAGAAAATAAAAATATTATTCTATGGTGGAAAAAACTATAGTAAAGAAAATCAAAAAAAGAAAGTTTATATGAATGAATTCAATTGTTTAATTATTTGCGAAATGGTTTGGTTACTGGCAGACCAATCAGATTTATTATATTTGGCCACTATGTGAATGTGACCATAAACAAGGCAGCCCTGCAACAGCAAGCAACCTTCCCACATACCACCACTTGACTTTTTTCTTTTTTTATTTTTTAGTTTCTAAATTTTATTTTGATAGTTGTTATATTTATAAATAGGGAATAATTATACTTTCTTTTTCTCATATTTGTTATAATTATATATAAATTTTTTATAATTTAAAAAATTACATATAACACTCATGAAGTTTACTTACATCTAACAAATAAGTCCCTCCATTAGTCAAATTCACCGAATATGCTAATATTAACAAAAGAATAAACAAAAAATTATATTTACCCCTAGGGGTGTAAATGATTCGAGTCGAGCTGAACACATTATTGTTTAAGCTTGTTTGAATTATTATTGAGCTTCAAAATATTAGTCCATAAAAATATTTTATAAAATTTTGAAAAGTATATAAAATTATAATTCATAATTCAAAAATATATTTTGGACAATTTCACCATAAAAATTGAATTAAAATCTAATCGCATCAATCCGTTCTTATAGAAAAATTAAAATCAAAAGATATTTATAAATTTTTAAATAATAATTAAATATTTATAATTATATTAAACTGTTAGGTGGTGGGTACACCCTTCTTTTAAAAAAATTGAAAAAGAATGAAGAATAAGTGAAATTGTAAGAACTTTACCTAAGTCAACTGCAAGCAAAAGTTGACTAGGCTAATAAAAAGGTGGCATCAATCAAATATTGTACATGAAAATTGTCATCACACATATGTAACCAAATAGGGGTAGTTGAATTTAGGACTAATTAACCCTATCCAATTGCTTACTTTATTCCTTGGATTCTCTTGCAACCTTCTTCTTATGTCTCAAATTTCCATTTTATATACTCACAAACCATCATAATAATACTATTTCAAAAGGGATGATCAAATTTTGACAAATGAGCCTAAGTTCAAAAATAATATGAAGGAAAGAGATAGACGTCGACTCGTTAACAACTTATACTTGAATTTTGTTGCTTTATGCTTTTTTAGATGCAATTTGGTATTTGATGAGAGAAAAATAACAGTAATAATATAGGAAATGATAGATAAATCGTATTCTTACTAGTTTATATATTAGCATTATACTTTTGTGAATTGTCGATGAATTTTAAATTTTCTCAATATAGAGTCGTTTTAAATTCTTTCATCAAATTTTAATCTATTCATCTAATGGGAATATATTAAAAATACATCAGAAGAACTAAAATACCTCCCCACCGCACTCGACGCACACACATAAAGGCAAAATACTTACAAGATAAGGATATGTACAAGGCTGATGTTCATACATGTGGATCTGTACTAATGAGGATATTTGATCACTTGAATACATCTTCTGACCTTATTTATTAATACGTCGTTTATTATTTAGAGACGTATTTATTATTTTACTTTTAATATCAACAAACTAATTTAAATATTAAAAAAAAAATTATAAAATCACCCAACAAAGCTAACAATCTTATTTCTCGTCGTGTTTCTAAACACCCGATCAAGACACTTGAAGTTGAGAGTTCAACAACCTGCTCCGCAACGTTGCTGTTTGACTTTGACGAGGTTATAGCTTAGAGCTTAGAGCATTCGTAGCCCAACGAAACTTCCCATAGAAAATAAAAAATGAGAGCAAGTTGAGTAATAAACGATAATTTGTGTTGAAATTCAGATGGCTTGTAGCACTTTGCTTCACTTTCATCTCATTGAATTTTTATTTTTAAGTCTTCCATATATTATTATTTTTTATTATACAAATAAATAGTACAAATTATAATATATATATTAAATAAAATAAAAAAATTCAATCAGAGTTTTGACCATTTAAATAATCAGTATAAATAATTATAAATGATTTAATGCATGTTTCAGTATAATTATTATCAAACTTATCAAGAAAATGAATACAGAATTATTATAACACTCGTATAAATAATGATACAATTATCAATTATTGACAAATGAAGTTTGTTTTCATTCATTGCCCGAAAAACATTACTGAACTACTACATGCAAAAACTAAAAATTATGGTGTTAACGAGATTATTATTTGAAAAAATTCAAGCAATCATCTCGTAGTATTGCAAATGAGCAATTTACCTCCGAGTGTTTTTAATATAGCAATTTATCCCATTGTATTTTTTAAAATGAAGCAATTAATAGACCATTAACTGCATTATTGGCACCTTGAATGACAGCCATGATGGACATCCAATTATCAGTAAAATTCCTTGTGTATCCAAACGCGAAAATTCAGTAAGTTTTTCTTCACTATACTTGTTTTCGACTCTTGTTCCAATGTTTGTTAACCAATTATTATTTCACAATTATTGTAATATTAATTTGTATGTTTATCTCTTTTGAGATCTTTTGCATTGCCTAACATAGTTTCAATAATGATTGTTATATTTAATTTTTTTTATTGTGATATCATGGTACTTAGGGAGGTAAATTATTTTATTTTAAAAAATATAAAAATAAAATTATTATTATTTTTTTTATAGGAGAATAATTTACTTATGTTCAATATTATAGGAAGAAAATAGCATGAAATCCAATTATTATTTCTAGTTTTATCAAAAAAGAAAAAAAAAAAAAGGCAAGAATAGGATGTTGTTGGAGTTTGTGCCACGGAGGGCTGTGATTAATTTTATGTTTTGACTTGGGAAAAGATGAAAGAAAGAGAGGGGGAAAGTAAGGCGTGGTGGTGGTGTAGGTGGGATAAATAATTGCCAACACCCATGCTTTTAATTAAACTACTTTGACCACACAATCACCACTCTCTCTCTCTCTCTCTCTCTCTCTCTGTGAAAAGGTCAATTCATCAGAAAGTAGGGGCGAAATGCCCAAAAGGTGCAGATTTCCTAAATTTATACAATAATTTCTGGTTAATTGCATTTTACCCCTCTTAAAAATATTAATAAGCATAAAGTTTTTTTGAAAAAAAAATAAATTACCACAAGTTTTTATAAGATTTAACATAATTACAAACACCCACATTATTTAAAAAATTATGAATACCTTAATATTTAATAACATTTGTAATGATTTTACGCACGATCAAAATATGTGCAACTACGGCTTTTAGTTGTAACTAATGACTAATAGTCATTGTATAGTCATGGTTAATACTAATCACAATGATTTTTTTATATTTAATCATAATAATTAGTCATAATAAAAAGGCATATTTCTTTTAGTGCTAATATCCAAATTACTATTGAGGTTGGACGGACCCAAATCTCATCAAATTTATTGAACTGTGTGCACTATAAGAAAATAGGTTGATAGCAACAAAAAAAAATTAATGTCGAAATAATTAGCAAATAAAATTCTTGTTGCTAAATTATATTATTTAATACAATAATTTACTTGCTAATATTTAGCAACGAAAATTTACTTTTATTTAGCATTGAATTGTTTACAATATATATTAAATAGTATAGATTAGCAACGAAATATTTACTTGCTAATTAACTCGACACTAACTTTACCATCGATTTTTTTTTCGTAATTATTGAACTATTTTCTTGTAATGGTGTGTGTGCAGACAAATGAATGGCCTTAGATATTGTATGTAAGTCATATGCAATTTTAAGTTAAATTAATCAAAAAATGATTAAAATTATAGAATTTAATTAATAAAATTAATTTGGACAAAACAAAAAATTGTCAATACCTAAATTACAATACTAAAATTATAAAAATTACAATTTTCCCTATAAATCAGGAGCTTTGTTCATAAAAATCCACAACAGAAGTTGCTGTCGGAGTTTGATCGTCCCATGCACCATGCACAGATGCAGCCTCCCTGGTGGCTTTCATGGGCCGCCGCCTGTTGAGGAGGAAAAGGTAAGTCTTCACTGACGAATTTTGATCTGGCCCGATATTTCCTTGCCCAGGTACCTGTCTCATTCTCGATTCTCACCATCGGTCTAGTGCAACAAGAAAAGCTCGTGACGAAGAGGTTTGTGTTTAATAAGTTGCCGCCGCCATTTCCATGTCTGAATCAACTGCGAAAGATCCGAGTCGAGTGGAAGTCGTGTCAGCTAAGCTTGCATCTGGAAACACTTCACAGAAGGGGGGGACCCAAGAAACCCTTCTGCCGCATGGTTTGTTGTGAACCTAATTAAGGACGAAAATGAGTCCGACGTACAGGCATGCCTCTGGAACATGTTTTCGGCAACTGTATACTTGAACAGTTCTTCCTTCCTAGTACTGCCCACGACGGCGAAGCTCCTGAATTGTACGACCCAGTGTATAGACTGAGGAGCGGGACAAGAGCAATAAACGAAGAATACGGAAAATGAGGATATACAGTTATCTGATGGAGATAAGTAAATCGTTTGATCAGGTCGGAAAGGGAGAACTAGAGTCGTTTGGTTTGAATAGTTCGTGTAGGTTTCCGTTGTATGAAGTGGATTGATTACTGGGGGGTGGGGCTGGGGGTGTGCCCCCCGACAGCTACCCGTACAAGAATGTGACGTTTCTTATGGGTACCAGAGATGGAGAAGGGATAGGTGTTGTAATTTTAATTAATACATGAACAATTGATATATAGATCAACAAAAATATTTGGGTTCAATTTTAAAAATAAAATTCTGATTTTATTACTAAAGTTTCAGAATTTTTTAAAGATTAAATTTGAATTTTTAACGGATATATATATATATATAGTAAATTATTAAAAGCAAAAAGTAGTTGACAATTATAATTAACGGATATGATAACATGGTATACTCGAGCTGAATGGATTATTAATTTTGCCAACTCAAAATCTTTACCTTCCAAATATTTAACTTCAATCCTAACAGGACTCGAACTAGGGAGCCTCTCCAAGAAACAAAAACATCCTCATACATTTGCCGGCAATAATACTTCTATGGATACATGTAAAGACCACTTAGAGAGCTTGCCTGAGAATCCCTTTTCTCTTCTTCTTCTTCTTGGTCTTCTTCGTCGTCATGTTTCTTGCTGCAGCCAGCCTTATGGGTCACCGGAAGTGTCTCCACATGCTGCCTATTTTCTTGACTCTCTGGTAGTATCTGATTCGCATTCTTTGATTCTTTACTTTTCCCCCACAATACTATGTATAGTCCACACACGATCAAGATGGCTCCAAATATCCTGTCAAAGAATGCAATGCTGACATTTAATCAACAAATCTTAGACATCTAATGTAAAAAGATCACAAGAATTTCTTGTTACTGCAATTTTGAGTGATGAAAGAGAGAGACATTCCCAGGTGTAGCTTCTCATCCAAGAACAGGATTCCTACAATTGCCACGATCACAAGCAGAAGGGGGTTGAATATGGAAACAAAGAGTGGTCCTCTCATTCTCACACACCATGCAACTAAGGTAAACATCAATCCAGAGCCCAAAACTCCCTGTAGAAAGAATGTCGGACCATCTTAATTAAGCGAATGTTCACGAGTATTGAACAGAATACTAGTTTGTTAAAACAAGTACCGCAACAAGTGCAGCAAGAAGTCTAATATTCCACCCCAGAATCCACTGGCTCCGGTCCCTCTCTACGCAAATTGCATATATAACACTCTGGATTGAGCCCCAGAATGTCATCATACCAGTGAGAGAGTAAGGGCACGGATACTTTTCTGCAGCCTTAGCCTGCTCCATACAATAGAGCCAAGAAAATTGACAAAGATATGTTTAACCGAGAATGTTGTAAAATTCAAATCATACGTCCAAAAAAGGCACAAAAACGAGGCAATGTTCCGTGATTACCAGCTAACCTGAATGATCAACCAGAGTGAATAGGTGAGACAAGTGACCAGGGACAAGAGTAAACCAACAACAAGATTAGGGTGATTCTGAGTTTGTGCTTGTCCACGAGACGATGTCATTTTTAACAGGTTAATTCCTGTTTTGCCGATGTGCAATTCCGGGCCCTTGTAAAATGTGAACACCATTGCTCCACCTATGCCTAATAAGGTCCCAAACACCTTTGCTTTACCTGCTATTGTATTCCATCCCAGCTTCTCTAACCTGAAATATTGTGCACACGAGACATATTGAATATTAGTACAGATTCACATTAGACAATGGAAATGGGATATAATCGGTTAATAATTACCTCAAGCTAATGGCTATAATGAATGTGATAGCTGGAATGAGATTGGTCATGGCAGAGATGAAAGTAGCAGAAGTGAGAACAAGACTTTTCAAGTATAGATTTTGCCCCAGTGATCCCCTGCATTCATGAATTTCCACAACCATATTCACATCAAGATTTGTCTAATAAATTGTCTGCGTTTCGACATTCAAAGCTCAAGCATGTGAATGATATATGAGGTTCCAAACACTAACAGTTTGTACAGACAGCAAGAGACTGAAAAACTCACCCGAATAAGCCACAAAGAAATCCATACAAGGCTACCGTCCATGTCAACTTTGGCCTCTTTTTCCTGAACGGAATCAAGCAAAAAAACAAGAGACATAATTCAGAGTAGGAAGAAAACTTGGTAAAGTAAATCTTTGTTATTTCACCCATATATATTACTTTATTCAATATTAATATCCATGAAACCCCAAAATCAAATAACATATGTTTCTAAAAGCATACTAAAATTGCAATAGAAAATCCCAACTGCTATTTCTGGACCCAGAAAATGCTTCGCATTAAATAACTGTATTCCCACAAGAAATGTATAAGTTATATAAATCCTTTAAACATTAATTTCCATGCATGAGAACACAATAATACGACGAAAGAATTAAACCGAAACTAATGTCTGACCTATACATTCATAAATGAAGTAATAATCCCACACTCCATCCACTTGAACCAACATTACCCAAGCAATATATTCTCTGATAATTGCGAATCACGAATTATTCAAAAATGCATTGTGAATTAAAAAGAAAAAAAGAAAACCAAGAATTTCAAGAACCGACCTTTCTACAACAATTGCGACCGGAATAATGCAAGCAGCACCAAAGATCAATCTGTAGGCGACTAAAACGGAGAGGGTCATGCCGTCGTTGGCAGCCAATTTATAGCCGATATTGACGAGGGATAATAGGGTCTGAACCAAGACCATGATTAGGGTAGGCTTCAACCCATGAATGGTGCTGCACATCTTCTCCCACGACGCCATATCTTCCTTGAGAATCTCTCTTGAAAACCCTACGTACGTAGACAGCAATGTGTATGTATGGTGTGTGAGAGGAAACGCTAAGAGTTAAAGAGAGAGCTGGAGAGGCGATGCATGCAAGTATCTCCAGTTGTGGTTATATGTCAGCCGAGTGGGTGGCCACCCAACTCCGTTGCCAATTAACACGTAACTAGCTCACTTATTGCTCCTTTTTTTTCTTCACCTAATTTCAAAATATTTGATTTTCAGAAACCTCTTCCACTCATATATATATACCCTTTGATTGGAACAATAATTATTTAAAATTCAATATTATTTATAGGGAAAAGTATTATTTTAGTTTGTTAAGTATGCCTAATTTTAATTTTAGTCCGATAACTATGTCCATTTTCGTTTAGATCCAATAACTTACGAAATTGCTTACTTTTAGTATTCTGGCAGATTTTCGAACAATTTCACCCATATGAGTGCATATGAACTAAAACTGTCTTTCAAAAGAATCTGCCAGAGGACTAAAAGTAAACAATTTCATAAGTTACTGGACCTAAACAAAAATGGACATAGTTATCGGACTAAAATTAAAATTAAGCATATTTAGCGGACTAAAATAATATTTTCCCTTATTTATATTTTAACAATTACTATAATTAAAATATATTATAATTGAAGAAGTTAAAAATATTTAAAAAACTTAAAAATAATAAGTTATAAAGAGTGAAAGTTGAAAAGAGAGGGGAAGGGGAGGAGTAGAAGAGTGGTAGTGTGGGAAGATTATAAATAAATAAATTAAATATAAAAAAATATGTAATTGGCAGATAAAAAAAATATTAAAACAGCGATTTCACCTAATAATAAGGTATAGATAATAAATATAGATAAGATTGACACCTCATAAGAAAAATTAAAAGAACGAAAGTCAAAAACAAAAATATTAAATTAGCTAGAAAGCTTCGTATTGACTCATTATTGTTTTATTACAGATCTACTACAAATCATTTTATAATTCTAATTTGATTATAAATATTTCATCACGTGCATTAACATTTGAAGATGTTTCGAGATATAAAATTATTTAACCTACAATAAATTTGTGATAAGTCGAGTGGGGCCAAAATCAACTTTCATCTTGATGTTAGTAAATTCTTGAATTTTACTAAGGAATAAAAAATCTATTTGTTGGACTGAAACAAACTTTGAGAGTACTGGATGCAATTTTTTAAACCACATAAAGGGTCTACATATACTTATACTAAATTTTAAGAGAAGGAATTTATTGAGTTAATTACAAAATTAGTCCTATACTAGAACACTTTGCAAGTTTAGCCTCATGCTTTTTGTAAATAGCCAAATTTAGTCCCAAATTGTAGCACCCTCTACTCGCTACATCTAATTATCACTATTTCATTCTTACTTAGTCAGAACTCATTCTATAAGTAATTCTAATTCAACCCGTAAAATAAATTCTAATATATCAATATAATATTATATATCACAAAAGATAATATATACCACCAAAAGTAATATTTACCCTCACTACATGTTCTCGTGTACATAACCTCAAGGAAAATCATACCACAGCTTTTAAACACAAATCCCGACAAAAGACCAGAATATTTACAACCCAACAATCAAAAACTTTGGCTTCAGAAGTCACGGCTGACCCACCTAATAAAGACGACGGCACCGCTCAAAGTCAATGTGGCTAGTCAGTGTGACCTATCTCCTGAAAAGTACGTGGCAAGGAATGAGCTGCCTACTCAATAAGTATAGCTGATCAGTTTATATATATACACAGGCAACAATTTCACGTACATGCAGTCACATCGACTAACAGTCATTATCAATAGCAACAACAAATATAAGCAGTAATACCCACTCACAATTATAAATCAATCTATGACACAATATTCAACATTATCGTTTATTAGTTAAGGGCCCCACTTACTCTAATTGGTATACATCAGTCAATGGTTTCGCCGGCCATCATCATATCATATACAGCACAGGATACCCGTTGTGTGATATCCCCACACTCTTTTACTCCAGCTGTGTAGCAATATAGCACAGGACATCACAACAAACATGGTAGCCCCACACCACCCCAGTGTGTAGCTAACAAGCACAGGATATTCCCTGCTGCCTCGGAATATCCCGGTACCCTACGCGCCATGGTACCTAGCTTAATTCACATATTTTTCATATCTCAATATCAATCACATTATCATCAATCATATTTTCATAAATCATTGAATGTGTTTCCAATTAGGTAAGCATCATCTTTTATTTCCATTCACAATCGTCATTCTATTCTTTATAATAATCACTTTCTCAATAACGACTCCCAATTTGATTTCATCAACAATCAATTATATGATTATCACATAATTATATCCCGCATATCCCTACATTACCATTACATATCACATAATAATAATTTCACCAATATGATGGTAATCTAACAAATAATCCACAACTAATTATATAAACAATCAATATACAAAAGCCACACATAATAATATAAAGCCAAGTCCACGTTCGCATTCAATAAAGCAATATATAAAATATATATACAATACTACACATATAGATATATATATAAATCCAATTAGCTATACTTACCGTAAATCTCAAAATACTTCGATTCACGAGGAACTGCTCAACCCTCTACTTTGTCGTCACGTCCTATAACAAAATGTTATACGTATAATCAACATATATATAGAATATCATAAACTCTAAATAACCTATTATATAATGTTCGTACATTTCTATCAATCTTTTAATATTCTATTTATATTAAAGTCCAACCTCCTGCTCCATTTCTTTCAAATAACTACCTTTTCTAAGCTCCTCAAATATATATTTAATTTATCAATAAATCCATAAGAATTCATTTAATCAAACCCCTTATATATCCATAACTATCATTTTTAATAACATTCGTAAATTATATTACCATTGAAACCTCATTTTCCTCTTTAATAACATAATATTCCTAAAATATAACTTCCGAAGTATTTCTATGAATTTCCTGTCAATTTACCGTTGCTATACAATTTAATTAAGCAATAATACATAGAATTACATATTTGATTAATCATTCCGATGGAATTGTGTAAATTAACTATAAGGATAATTAAATCTAACAAATCAAATAATTTAATTGCTCAACTATATCATTTTTATAATAATTGTGATATTTAATTTGACACTAATTTAAATAGCCAAAATCATAAAATACTCCGATTAAATAGTTCACCGTTCAATATAATCAACATTTAATAAGTGAACTAATTGAATAATATAATTATATGAATTAATAAAAATTAAAATGTAATTTCTTACCTCTGTTTTTCTTCCTGTTGTCCGAGAGAAAATTGCAATTTCTATAAAAGTGTATGTGTGTGCATTGCTGTGTGTGTTTTGTGAGTGTGTGTGTGTTTTAAAATGAGGAAAAATGGAAAAAGAGGCCCCACCGCCTCAATCAAAATCCCCCTCATTTGTATATATATATATATATATATATATATATATTACTAATATATATGAAATATTATTATCATTTTATATATTTAATTAAACTTTTTTTAAAATACCAATTACATCCTTTCTAATTTCTTAATTACTATAATTTGCCCTAAATATTATAACGAACTCCAATTTAATCCGTTCAAGTGTTATTACATTCCAAATTCAATCTATAATTTATTTACTAATTAAATTTAAATTTTCAATAATTACCAATTAGTCTCCCAATTACGTGAAAAATTCTACGAACGTTACACAAATTTTAATATTTTTGTTTGTAAAATTAGTACCACTGTAAAAATATGACGGAAATGCCCAAAAATAGGGTAAATTATAATGAGCTCGCTTGAGGTTTGACACAATTACGAATATTTCATCATTATTTAAAAAAATATCTATACTCCATTCATATTTGATGAAATTATGTAATCTTTTGATAGAGTTTAGAATTGTCAACTTTATCCTTAATCAATTTTTTTCCTTTACTAAAGATAAAAAATTATAAAAATTCAGACGAGGTGGATGAAAAAATTATTAAAAAAATAGAAAATCTTATAAAATAATTAACAATATAATTTATAATTCACATTGGTATTTTTTCTGTTAGTTTACTATATTAAAAAAGGGAATGAAAATCCATGAATTATAGTAATTTTGGACGACTGTTAAAATCAAAGAATATTGATAATTATTCAAATAAGGAGGCGCCTAACTCCATAAAGTTTATTGTAATTTATCTTAAATATATATATATGAAAGTTTGTGAAAAAATGAAACATCAAAAAGTAAGATGACATAGCAACATAGAGCAATGGGTTAAAAGAAATAATAATTATAATTTTAACATTATTAAAAAAATTAAAATTACTATGGGATCAAAATTTTCTTTAATAGGAATAAATAAACTGTAGGATAAATTTTGAGTTGGTATTTGAAAATTTGTACAACAAAATCTTTATTTTGTAATATACTATAGATACATATATTTCTTATTAATGTTTTATCAATAATTTTTATGCATACATATTTACGTTTAATTCATTTTATGAGAGGAATTACTTATTTTATCTAGCATCAAGGGATACTTGGACATTATTTGGATCTAATTTGAGAAAATATTAATGTAATTTACCTATACATTTAGGGATAATTACACTCTCCCCTTGAAGTTCGGTGCAATTAACTACACATAAATTTTATATAGTTTGAAAAATTACATCCAACACTCTTGAAATTTGCTTTCTCTAACAAATAAGTCCCTTCGTTATTCAAAATTCAATAAATTTATTTCCTAAATTTAGATGAAATAGATTTTAGGAGTCCCAGATATAATTTTTTAAATTAAAAGATGTCTAAGTGTAATTATATCAAATCTCAAGAACAGAAGTGTAATTATATAATTAATTCAAACTTAATGAAAATTTGAATGACATTAAAATTTCTCATTATCTATTCTATTAAATATGAAAAGGGCTTAAATGTGTTAAATTAGACTAAAACACCCGCAACTATGTTTAGTTTTCCACTATTTTTTAATGTTAATTTACTATCAATTTCTTTTATTGCTACATATTTAAGATTAATTCTTTCATCAATTTTAATAAATGTATATTACAATAGTCTCCCTGGAGCCATTTATATAATTACGAATATCTCCTAATTAATTATTTAAAAAATTACAAATATTGTCAAAGAATTAATGATTGTCTAACAGATAATGAGCTATCACGAAAAAATATTGATTAAACGATTATTAATACTAGAGGGTATTTATAAATTTTCATATAATAAAAATAATTATAATTATAATAAATTTTAATAAATCAGGTTGGGATTTATCTATTTTTAAATAAATAAAAAAAAAAAGAAAATGTGTGATATTTGCATGAGAGTGGTTGGATGATTGTAGGAGGGGTGATTTGAGCAATAATAAGTTGTGGTGCACTATGGATTTGAATTATGAATATGGTAACGGTTTAGGAAAGAGAATGAAAGGCGGCCATGTACATTCCTTCAAACATTTCTACGCCGTAGATAGAACCTCGGACTCGGAGCTCCCTCCTCCTCCTCCTCCTCCTCCCTATCCATATATAAACCTCGTACTGCCACTCCCAATTCTCATCACAATAATAATAATAATAATAAGCAACAGCCCGTATATCTTCTTTGCTTTCTTGCGCAATCTTTCTCTCGCGGTGAGTTCCGAAACGCCTCAGTTTCGTTCTTCCACTTCAGAGGGAGAGGTTGCCATTTTTGCTTCGATAATAATAATGGGTGCCTGCGCTAGCGTACCAAAGGATATGAGGGCTGAGGCCGCCGCCCCGGCACCCGAACCGCTCAAGGAGGAGACACCCGCCGTCGAGGCCAAGGCCAAGACGGAGAAGAAGGCCGAGGACGAATCTGACAAGCCTGAGGTGAAGGCAGTTGAGGTTAGAACTTTCATTTCATGTGATGTGTTTTTTGTAATGTTTTTCTTTTTCTTTTTCCTCATTAGAAATTAAGGTCCAAGATATTATTATATGATATTCTTTTTCTAGAGAAAAGATCTCTTAGATTTAATTAATTGATTCGTTGCCTAAAGTTCCTATTCAATCATTTCATAATTTGTTTGGGGCTCTTTTTTCCAAAATGGATGGCAGGCCGAAGCACCAAAAGAGGCGGTGGAGAAAGTAGAGAGTGAGATACCAAAGACGGAAGCTCCAGCGGCGGAAAAAGTAGAGACTGAGACACCCAAGACGGAAACTCCGGCCGCGGAAAAAGTAGAGACTGAGACACCAAAGACGGAAGCTCCATCGGCAGAAAAAGTAGAGAATGAGACATCGAAGACGGAAGCTCCGGTGGCGGCCACCAAGGAGGAGAAGAAAACAGAAGTGGCGGAACAGAAATAATGCGATGCTTATAAATTTATTTTGTGGCTGCTAATTCATAGTAGTAGACACTTGTTAATTTCTTTCTAAGTTTTGTTTTCATTTTCTTTGGATGATTATTTTTTGTTATTTTATTTATAATTTGATTTTTGCTGAGAAAATTAATAAAAAAATAAAATATTTTAATATATGATTTGAAGTTAGACTTTTTCTTTTGTGTCAATTGGAGGTAATTGAGAAATGTCTCTAAATTTCTAAGAAACTGATTCTGAATTGTGATGAAATAAAGCAGAAGCAACAGCAAAGAAAGAGGAAATAAGTGAGCTGATGATTCATAGAGAAATGAAAACAAACCCTCAGTAGTTGAAAAGTCGAAGATTGTAATAAGTAACAAGCAAGAACAATGACCAGACAGTTTCTTTAGAAACCCCCCAAGATAATGCAGAAATTACTTAGCAGCACAAGTTAAATCAGAACAACTTCTTCATGTACTCAGGTACTAGGATGATCATATTCATGGTACCGACTACGGAAATCTTGTCTCAAGCATGAAACAGCAGGTGAAAAATGCCTTCAAGTAGTTACCAAATGTTTAAATGTCCATGGACTTGAGCACATTATGCTGGTTCTATCACATGATTAAGAAAGTGAAAAAGACAATAAAGCTGAGACGAAGGTGTCTAATGAAACAAATCACACGTCACATGTGAGGTTGTCCGACATTCTTAACATATTTCCCAGTACCTCAACAACAGGAAGAGGATGAACACCAAGATTTATGCTTCAACACCAGTTAATCGAACGCAATAAAAACAAAAAGCAACTCAGAAAATGATTCTGAATAATCATTCTATCAAGTTCCACAACTGGAAAGAAGAAGAGAAAAAAGAGTTCAACATATGTTCTGTGCTTGGCATATTTGGAAAGCAAAATACAAAGAATAGCAGAGGATTTAACCACTAAACCAATGGTGCTTACAAGACGGGAGGAATCATAGACATGTTCTTTCAGTCCCGAGCATAACTCCTTTCTCGGCACTTGAGCTCAAATGCCAAACGCTCGTTTTCAAGCTTCATTACCTCGTTTTCTAGCCTCATCTTATGCAGCTCCCTGTCTTCCTGTTGGCAGAATTTGAGCCACTCAAACTTCCTCTTCTCCAGTTCCAACATCTGGTTCTGTATCTGCAACTTTTTCTCTTCCAACTGCAGCGAGCGGGATATCATCCATTGACTCAGTTCCTGCTGTCCCTCGATGACCTCAGGGGGGACATTAATCAAATCAGTGAGCTCTTTCCCAGGTGGATGCGTATCAGCCCAGCTGGGAACTCCGTTGTCTTCTCCATGTTTCTGTCTCTTTGCAGGCATGCTCAGAATCACATTTTGATCATCACATTTGGCTTTACCTTTAAGAGCAGATTGCACTGACTGCTGAAGAGGCACATCATGAGCCAGAAATTTTCTATTCTTGTTATGATATGAGCACATTTCTTGGTAAAACAATTGCTTACAAGTTAAAATCTTCCTCACCTCCTCTTTGGCTTCCTCAGAAATATTCATTGATTCCATCAGTGCTGGGTTCTCAACAACATCACATGAAATATTTCTGCCAAGTAGATCATTCAATCTCTTGAACTTCTTGTTGAGGTCATTGAACTTATCCTCACATTGCTGAGGTGATACAGTATAGCCTCTCTCAACCATTATGTTGGAAATAGCTCTCCACTTGCCTTTTATTGGACAATCTGATGAAACATCATCCCCAACATAAGAAACAGCAGCAATCAAAATCCTAACCATCTCGTCTGTCCAACGAATCCTCTGCCATACTTGTTCAGTTTTCTCTATGCTACCTTCAGGGAGCCTATTTGGACCACATTGACCATTTGGGGATTGATTATTCCCTGCAAATTGGTTCATGCCCTCATCCTTGTTGCCGTCAAGCAACATAACAGGTTGACCAAACTGTTGTATGCCATCAACCCCAAAAGAGAAGGCATCTGGAATTTTCTGTTGATTAAATGAAAAACTTCCGTATGAATAGGAATCTGGAGCTTGTTGGTGGTTAATTTGTACTGGTTCCTGTGACTCTTGAAAATTAAGTGGTCCACTCCTCATCATATCACCAAAAACTTGAAAGATATCTTCCATGTTATGTCACATAACCACCGGTCTCGTGAATCTTTCCAGAGATAACAAAATTAACCACAGAACGTCACACCAAAAAGATACAATTAACAGTAGGCGCATTTAATTTAAGTAGGGACAAATGAACACGCAGAACGCAAGCTACATCATTGATATGGACTAAAAACTAAGAAGTATACCTAGAAACATAAAGAAACAAATCTACCCCTTTTAACAATCATCTGATGATTATGGAGTATATATACCAAGTAAAGCATATGCAAAAAGGTCAGAGTGCGAAATACAGCTAAAAAATCACGGTATGGCTGTTTATCATGCAGATCCTTTCCAAAGAAAATCAGAATTCAAAGAAAATAGAAAGTACCAGGAGATAACAACACCGAGAAAACTCCAGATTTCAAATCCAAAGAACATCTTTTGATCGGCAAGGAATTAATTGCAATTCTCTCATATGGGAAAGCAAGGAAGGGAAGCCAGTAAGAAGTGCTTACAGTAACCACATTGTTAACGTCGTCAATGAAGAAGGGTCCACATAAATTGAATGATAGGCGAGGAAATAAGTGCCAGTTCTTCCTACAACTGGCCAATGGCAAAGCAGCCAATGGGTTTCGAGGTGGTTGGCTTTGGGATTGGGTCTCAATTATTTTCTAGCAATAATCTCAACAAGAATAGATGCATGTACAGTAATTCAGGTTTTCACATCCACACCAAAAGGAGATTGATTGGTAACTATAGAAGATAATAACCTTTTGGGCCTTGAGTATTTGTGTACATGTAATCTTACAAAAATAAATCAATATTTTGGATGGTGAGGGTTCACAACAAGACTTCAGAATGCGGAAAGGGTATGCTGCCCTTTTGCTTGGTCAAAGTACTAGGCCGTTTCAAGTTTAATTAGCGCAAGGTTTCCTGGCTAAAAGCATTGGATTTGCTCAAGTTTGCTTAATCTGCTTTTCTGACTAACTTTACAGATTTGCGCATTAAATATCAATCTTACTCTTCACGGTACCACTTCTAATTAATTATATGCGTTAAAGATCCTTGTAGGCACCAATAGGAAACAGACATCTCATTATGAAATTTGCTAGAGAATATTACGTGATACACTCTCACCTTCTAAAATGAATACATGCAAACATACCAATGCCTGGATGCATACATTTGAATGTGCAAGGACGCATGTACGCAATTAAGCTAAACTATGACTCGAATAAGTTTCAACTCCTTCAGATGACTGTGAGTTGAAACATAGCAAAAGATGTTGGAAGGGGATATTAAATCACTAATTTTGCTCATTGTTTATCCAACAATGTGCTTAGTCTAACAGAGGACTATAAATGAATCAGAAATCATCATGTTCCATTCATTGCATTCTATCAACAGATAAGCATCATTTTGTTACATAGCCATCACACACACTGTGGAGATAGTTACACTTGAAATATTTGCCAGGAAATATCACAAGACTGATGCAGGTGGATGTATTCCCACCTGCGATTAAGTTTTAAACTAGTTTAACAATTCATTTTCCACAAATACATCAGAACTCCACAAATAAGTATCAATACGTAAAGTCCAAGGCACCAAAAAGAAATTCGTATCATGTTTTCCCCAAACAGCTGAAAGAACTAGAAATCAATGGCCCAATGCATCCAACAAAAATTCAAAAAAGTGACAACATATATTCAAATGTAAATAGATAAAGATTCTGTTAACAAACTATGACAAATTTTAATGCTTTTCAAGCCAGAAAATGTATCATCTTAAAGACAATTCCTGAAGAAATCAGCACAAACTAAGTTATTTAACAAGCTAAAACAAAGTACCATAGGTTTCAATTTTCAAACTATGGGCTAGAGCATTATCTTATTTAGCATTTTTAGATACAGCCTAAAGATGTCACAAATGAACTTGCAGTTGCAAGCAAAACTTGGCAAAACAAGTTTCAAGCACATTCAACAATTGTGTCTTCCAGCTATGGTTATAAAACAATTACATGTATAGATGAGGAATATTAGCAAAGGATTTGCTATATAACATCTCTTCATAATAACTTCTCAATGTACTAAATTTGCAGTCAATTCAGATAAAGTCTACCACATAATAACTCATAAAGAGGCAGAGAAGAACTGGATGCACATTTTTAATATTTCCTTAAGAAGGTGGTAATTCCACATCTATGTGTTTTCAATTCAGAAATATAAAACCATGAATTACCTTTTTTCTAACAGAAAGGGCAGGAAGCGAGGATTTTTTTTTCAATCAAAGTCTATGATACTGATCTGATGATACACCAGACTTCACTCACTGAAAAACTTTGCAATGAATGTACAAGTTGAGCAGTGTGCACCTGCAAAGGGTGAAGTGACAAAAACTAGCCAGTGAATGAAAAATTTAGTTGGCATGGCCACCCATTTCTTGGCGTTTAATTTCTAATGCTAATCGCTCATTCTCAAGCTTTAAATACTCATTTTCCAGTCTCATCTTCTCTAAGTCCCTATCTTCAAGCTCACTAAATCTTAGCCATCTGAGACGCTGCTTTTCCAACTCCAGCATTTCAGCTTCAATTTGTAACTTCTTTTCCTCCAACTGAACAGTGCGGGACATGAACCACGGGTTTCTTTGCCAGTCTAGAGTGGTGCCCTGACCAGGCACTTGGTTAGTTCTTGCATGATCATGAGGAGTAGATTTTTTGGTAGCAATAAAATCCATGACGTGATCTGCATCCAAATATTCAGGCTCTCTTGGTTTCTTCCTCTTAGTAGACACCCTTGTTGAACGAAGATCATCATGCAGAGGATGCTTTTCTTCATTGTTATCATTTTGGCTCTCACTTGCATCGATTTCTTCGTCATCATTGATGCTGTCAGACCTGTAGGCCTTCGATTCATGGGACTCCAGATCATCACTATTTCTAAGAGCCAAGTGCAGTGACCTTTGAATAGATTGATCATGAGGAATATACAGCCTATTTCCATTGTGATATGAGCACATTTCTTGGTAAAACAACTGTTTTGAGCTCAATATCTTCCTCACGCTCTCCTTTGATTTCGCAGATATATCCATCAAATCTAGAAGTGTTGGATTTTCAACTACCTCACAAGAAGTACCTCTCCCGAGGATATCATTAAGTTTCTTATACCTTTTGTTGAGATCATTGAACTTATCCTCACATTGTTGAGGCGATACATGAAATCCTCTTTCCGCCATGACTTTGGAGATAGCTCTCCACTTACCTTTCTTTGGCAAAAGTGGTGAAATCCTTCTTCCACCACCACCATTATCTGAGCCAGCATCTTCTCCAAGATAAGAAACTGCAGTTATCAAAAGCTTCACCATTTGATCAGTCCACTTCACACGCTGCCAAGGTGACTCCTTTTTCTCTTTCTCACTTTCATTATTCGCATCGACATGCTCCCCCATAGCATAAGAGCCGTCCTCATCACAAGAATTCTTTGTTGTATCACCCTCGCCATTGCCATCGAGAAACGAAACTGGCATATCAGATTTTCGCCCGCCTCTATTCCTCATGGGAAAGGCATCTTGAGCTTGTGCATCATGAGAAACCACCAAACCTTGAAATGGCTGGGGGACCCTTTTGCCATTAGCTTGCATTGGCTCTTGCAAATTTAGAAAGCCGGAAGATTTTCCTTGCACCAGATTCCTACTAGCTAATAACTTGCCATCCATTCTCAACGAACACAAGAACCTACACAACCAAAAATCAAACTACGATAAAGTTTCTGCTCAACCAACTCTGCAATCCGCAGTCACAAAAAGCAAGAATCTCTTTTTCTATGATTTTGCAACAGTAAGAGAGCAGCAATCTTTTTCAACATATACCTCAAAGACAAAATAACAAGCCAGAATCAACATAAACCCATCAAATGCTATCAGTGGAATAATGCAAAACTACAGCAAAAAAATACCTTAAAAAGCAAGTGCACTTTATTCCATTTCAATCTTCACAGCCTTAACACATTTCGTTCTAATTACATGTAAATTTCTTCATCGCACTTCAATACAAAAGCAACTACATCAACAAAAAAGAAAGAATGCAACAACGAAAACCAAACATTAACAATTCAAGTAATGTAAATAAGACGTTGATGACTACCTCAAAGTAAGGCAAACCCACGAGCCATCCGAGGGTAAACCTTCTATTGCATGTGAAGTTTGTTAATTGTTAATTACTGAGTGCAAGAATGCTGAACCGCTACTACCTTGGTAATATCATCATCTGCTCAGAAAGCCCTTAGGGAAATTGGGTTGCTTTGAAATTGGGCGTTCTGAAACACGATGTGCCCTAAATTGCTGGCCCACTTTCAGGTGATTCTCAGTTGGATTTTGGAGAATTAAGCACATTACTGCTTCTTTGGGCCAGACAGAATTTAACCAAAGTGTAGAACATAAAAACGACATCATATTTACCTCAAGAGGTCTAGGTTGGAGACCCCATAATTCTTAATATAATGTCATAAAATTTGAATTTTTACCAATATTTATTTCACTTCAAATGAACCTACTATAATTTATTATTTTATTAATATTATAATTTAAAAAAACTTTGGTGGATGATTATAAATAAAGATCATAGTGCAGTCATAATGATAATTTGATTTATTCGCTGGCACATACTTATTACTCACGATTGATAACGAGGTTACGAGCTCCATGCTCAATCTTGCATTCCACTTGCCCACTTTCACGCATATTTCAATATCTTATCACTTTATTCTGATTATCGTACCATATTATTTCGTTATTTCAAGTTTTTTTAATTGTTTATTCAATAAATCCAATAATGACTTAAGTATCGGAGTGTTAATTAATCATTTCTTGATTTTAAAATTTCTTTAAAAACTCTTGAACTCTTGTGGTATTGTTGAACTTTGGTATGCATTAATTTATTTTACAATTCTTATAATTGAAAAGAAAGAAATTGTTAAATTTTATCAATAAATTAACTCATTATAGTATTTTATAACCACTTCAAATTTTAATATTACTTATTATTTTTCATATATTTTGTTAAATAATAAGAAAAATAAATTATTTTAAAGAATCATCCACACACGTGACACGTGGTAAGGTAAAAAGAAGACCAGAGTTAAAACAAAGGAAACTACAGTTAAAGGGAGTCACAGTCACTCGACGCCCTTGGGCCTTGGCACATTCTAGTAAAGTACTGACGTTGGAGGGCGAGACCTACGCACCTGGCGCACGTTAATTGACCCAGCCGCATTCCACAAGAACAACCCTCTTTTCTCACTCGTCAAAGCGCATCCTCCTCGCAGCACCCCCTTGCTCCGCCATCTCTCATCCTCCGGTAATTCTCACCGATTTCATCCATTCCCTTTCTAGATCCAATTTCCAGTTCATTATTGATTCGATCTCCGAATCTAGGGTACACTTTTTATGTTTTATGCTTATTTCCGCACTGAGATTGAGTGGATTTCTGGGATTCTTTTGCAGGTTGCTTCCCTTGATTGTTGCCGTTGTTAACTATGTGAGTTCTTTTTTATTTCTTAGGAGATTGAATTTTTGGTTCTATGTTATGTTGTTTTGGTCAATTTCCATGTTTTTTATTATGAAAAATTGTCTGCATAAACGTGTTATTTTTAATGTAATTAACGAATACTTTTTCTCCGCGTGATGCTGGTTATCTTGATCTAAGTTAATATTTTCCGAAAATTATTTAGGTCGTGATTGGAAGTGAAGGTTCTCTGTTTTTTTATAGACTAAATATAATAGTGCTTCTTCAGTTGAATCCGTATCTCTGACTCCGCACCAACTGATTTGCAGTAACTCGACTTGTGTTTGAATATGCCCCAATAGCATTATAAATTGACTGGAATGATGATTTTCCATATTTATCTGCAATTCCACGAGTGTGGTGCAGTTCCAAATTTCCTGGTTGTAATATTACTATTTTTCTTGAGTAACCAGGAAATGAGCTTCTTTGAAGAGGTTTACCTCAGAATTATTTGAAAGAACATTTTATGTTGTAAAAAGACATTTGTTCCTGGGTCATTTTGAAAGCCTTGTGGTTTCTTCTACAGTCCAGGGTATCCCTTATCCTTTTCACAATGGGACCTTACAGGCTTTCCTATGCAACTGTTGAATCCAGCTTTGTCTAAATTTTCTCCGACACCCGAACCCATTAGAATAAATTATGTTCTGTGTCTCAATATTCACCAGACCTTGAAAGAGAAAAGTTTCCTAGAAATAAAACTAAACAATCAATGGAATAGATTCAGTACTGATGTAACAAATTGAGAGTCATAGTATTTTTATGTTTGAGCTGAATTAATGAAGCACCTCCATCACGTAACTTATTTTTCAAGTTTTCTTGTCATTTAGGGCTGATGATGAGCCAGTAGATCCAAAGAAGGAACTTGAAGACCGTTGCAAAGCTCCTTGTACACGGCCACTTAAAGAATATCAGGTGTTTTTCCTATGAAATAATTAGTATATACATTTCTAAGTTATCTGATGTTTCTCTATTTCAAAATATTTTCAGTTGCTTCTACGCGCCTCATTTCTTGCCCCCCTACTAATACATAATATTGTCAGAGCAGTTATCTAGTGCATCTGCATCTTTTGTTCTTTAGCTCCCTCTTAACATACCTATTTGGTTGGAGTTCTACGTGACTTTTTCATATAGAGTAGCTTACTCGCCTGAATGCTGCAGTGTACTTAAAAACCAGTTTTCTATTACGTAGTCAAAGTTGTGTAGGATATTTATTGTTACATCATAGTGTTTTTTCTGTTTGCATCTTCCAATCAAATATTGAGTTTCTTAGGCATTTTAGCATCTGCAGTTTAATTCAGGTATCTGTACAGCATCCTGTCTTCTGGAAGATAATGTTTTATTTTGGTGCTGTTTGACGAGTTTAGGTTAGACTAGAACTTCTTGGAGCTACGAATTTGATACATGATATATTTATAACTTTTAGAGGATTTCTGAATGCTGTGTATTCCCCTATGTGGGTCTGCATGTTTGTTTTGTGCGGCTCACTCAGTATACCCATGTCGACACTCTTACATTTCTAATCATACACGATACTTGGTATTGCTAGTCAGTCTGCAAAGTAACCTCTATGAAATGCCTCTTTGTCTTCTGCTGCTGTCTTTCCATTTTATTTATTATTTACTTATGGTGATAGGCATGTGCTAAGAGAATTCAAGGTGATGAATCTGGGCACAAGCATTGTACCGGACAATACTTCGATTACTGGCGCTGTGTTGACAAATGCGTAAGCCCGCATTTTCCAATTTAAATCTTTCGCAGACTGTGTCCCCTCTCTCTGTATTACTGATTTACTGCTTAAATTGTGCTTGCACAGGTCGCCACTAAGCTATTTTCTTATCTTAAGTAACAGAGAGAGAGGACCACATTGGTATACTCTAGCGCCGGATAACGCTGTTTGATTTTTCAAAGCCAATCATTTTCTTTCCCTTGTGTACT
The DNA here is from genome assembly GCF_026168435.1 of Sesamum indicum. Classification (NCBI taxonomy): domain Eukaryota; kingdom Viridiplantae; phylum Streptophyta; class Magnoliopsida; order Lamiales; family Pedaliaceae; genus Sesamum; species Sesamum indicum. The sequence goes on from NC_142664.1 coordinate 28,262,730, forward strand.
TGAGACAGAATGATGCCTGTCCGGAACTCCTTGGTTACATGAAATTTTGAGATATGGTTGCTTGACGGATCAATAAATGAATTGTGGATTTGGATTCTATATGCTTTAGCATGTTGAGTTGATTGCTTTCATGATGTAAGCTTAATAGTTTGTGTTTGCATCGTTACTCACAGTTTGGTAGCAGTTGTTAGTCCAAGGTTTCACTCACAAATTCGCAACTTTCGCCAAAATCTAGAGATTCACAATTTGGCAGCTGATAGTGGTGGGCTTTAAAGTTGTACTTAAAACAATAATATAATTGAAAGTATTTTGCGCTCTAGTTAAAATGTTTAAGCCACGTATATGTGTTCAATTCATTTCTGAAAGGTTTTCTCTTCTGAATTTGGTTAAGAAAGAAAAGGGAAAAATAAATGAATCGGGTACAAAAGCGATGAGGTAATCTAGTTTCACTATTAGCATGGCCCAGGTGTTGATTTATATAAGTGTTAAAAGTAATGTATATATGAGATATGTATATATTAGATGCAACACAAAATGTAAAACAGGATAAAGGTGCATTTGTTTCTTTCTTTCTGAACAAAAAAGAGATGTGGAAAGAAAGAAAAATATTTGGCTTTTGATGTGGGAACACCACTTTTAACTTTGCCGAAAAATTGGCATTCTCTTTTATTCTTTCTTTCGGTTACTTAGTAATACAAAACTATGTTCGTTGGAGCCCTTATTATATATACAAATCAAAATGCAGTTTATGAGCAAACAGATGGATGTTTTTCACTCCCAAATTAATACATCTTATTTTAAATTTTCAAAACATTTTCTATCTCATTTTAACATATGTATACAAAATAACGTCATTTATTTTATTTAATGAAAAATTTACATATATTAATTAAAATAAAAGATGCAATTACACATTATTAAATAAAATAAAAAATGCATTATAAAAAGGAATATCAATGTTAGTAATGTTGATTGACATACAGTAACAGTTGATTAGTGTGGTAATGTGGATCAATATTCTCAACCGCATACATTAATGAGCACAAAAGTATCCCTTTTTCTTGACTCATTTAATTCCCTTTCCATTAACAAAAAATGTCTATCATCCTGCACTTTGCTACGTACCAAAACAAATCTAGCATTTGCACTAACCAAACCGTGTGTGAATGCATCAGATTCCTCTAACCAATTCTCCATAAAGAAAAAGTATTAGTCCGGCCCGCTTAACTTTTAGTAAGAACGAACCACCTTTTATCAAGAATATAAAATTTTCTGAGTTTTATCAATTTTAAAACTATTGTTATATTAATGGATAGTATGAACTGTTTGTCGATAAAGATATATTGAAATTGAAAAAATAATTAAATAAATATTTTTACGAGAGCATCCAGTTTTATAAATGGGCGTGTGGAATATTAACCTTTGTGCGTGTGCCTTCCATACTTCCCACAGAATATAAAAAATTGAGCTAATTAAATATCAATCTCATTTTCTGCAGCTTTTCTTCATCATGGAAACAACCAAAGCAAACAACCCACAAAAGCCTCACATCGACGACATGAAGCAAATCTTGCCGAGAAACGACGACGTCGAATGCCAAAGCCACCAAGTCGTCCAAGTGGTTCATGATTACTCAAAGCGGGCGCAGTGGCTGAGGGCCGCCGTCTTAGGCGCGAATGACGGCCTCCTCTCCACCGCGTCGCTCATGATGGGAGTCGGGGCGGTCCGGCAGGACGCCAAGACTATGATTCTCACCGGAATAGCAGGGCTGGTCGCCGGAGCTTGCAGCATGGCCATCGGAGAGTTCGTCTCTGTCTACTCACAGTACGACATAGAGGTGGCTCAGCTGAAGAGAGAGCAAAGAGCTACTGGAAACAACAGTGATCTGGAGGCCATGAAGAAGAAGCTACCGAACCCACTGCAGGCCGCCGCGGCGTCGGCGTTTGCTTTCGCAGTCGGGGCGGTGGTGCCGCTGCTGGCCGCGGCCTTCATAAGGAACTACCATGTGAGGGTGGTAGTGGTGGTTGGCGCCGTGAGCGTGGCTCTTCTGGGGTTCGGTGCGGTGGGGGCGGTTCTTGGGCAGGCGCCGGTGCTGCGATCTTCGTTGAGGGTGGTGATCGGAGGGTGGCTGGCCATGGGAATCACCTTCGGTTTAACAAAATTAATTGGCTCAACCGGCCTCTAATATTTTCCCCCTCTAATTTGTAGTATTATAATGTATTTTATGAAAATTAATCAAGGTTTATTAATACTTCAAATACTATATTTATATAAAAATATTTAATTAATAAATATGTTTAATTAAAAAAATAATTAAATTGAAATTTCTTACTTTTCCTAAAATACGACTATATATATACACAATTTTCATGATCTGCATATATATATATATGTAATAGTGGAGTAGTAAAGCACGAGAACTATGCAATTTGTTCCGACGTCGCACTATATATGCTTTAATAACAACAACAACCTATATGTATATATAGGAGAATTAAACAACATATATATATATATATATGTGTGTCATGTTATATCATTGAGTCACAAATTCCATCACTCCTTCACACTTTTGGCATTTCAACAAATATTGCCCTTCAAGCAAAAAACTCCAATGTTTTTGTCTTTCTCCATATTCCTCCAATTCGGGCATCTTTACTTTAAATATCTGATTCAAGTGGAATTGTACATGTGATACGATTATTTAATAATATTATTTTTTATTTGTTTTAACATAAAAGAAAGGGCAATTAGTGAAACTAGCTATATTTTGAGATGGGTTTCATAATCATAAAAATAGCGTGAATAGTTACGGACTTTGTTACAGTAATGCATTATGTTGATTTGAATTTAACTATAAGAGAGAGCAGAGTATTAGAGACGAAAAATTAGAAAAAGAACAAATATTCATTTTTATTTTTGATAGATGAATTTAGTGATGGAAAATAGTTTTGTATAAATCATAATTAAGGTTTGTAATTATTAGATCAAATTAAGAATTAAGTGCATATATTTGAGTTAAATATTTGTTAATCTTTTCCAAGTCCAACTCATTACTAATATAGTGGGCAAACAACATAAGTGGAAACTAAATATAGAATATAATTATAGTAGTACGTATATATATATACCTCAAGTGGTACCATTAATTAATTAAGTTCCAAATTTAGGCAGTTGATGGGCATTTTCTTTATAAATGAATTAATAATTCTTAATCAATCAATATATATTATTATAATATTCAGTACGCAATACATTAATATTTTTAAATCAATCAATAAATTTAAAATAAATAATAAAAATAATATATTGTAATTAACTACATACTTGCATCTATAGAATTTGAACTCACAATGAACTTCATCAATTTCACCGATCAGATAAGAAATCATTAGTAAGTAATTAAGTTAATCTTTGTAATTGAATATAATAAAAGGAGGAGTGTGGCATCCACACGAAATCCACCCATTTTTATTCACTTTATTATTTAATAATAATATGGTGGAGTTATTTATTTCAAATATTATAATAAATAAATAAATTTTACCATAGATTTGCAAAATTAAATAAAGGACTTCGAACTTTATATTTTTGTGATGTCGTTAATATAATTATATATTAATTAATTAATTACTAGTTATTATTTTAAATTTTATAATATTATGAATTTTTAAATATTTTTATAATTCAAAATATTAATAAAATATATATATTAATATTAAATTACATATTTTAACAAGTAATAAAATTAAAAATTACATATAAACAAAAATATAAGAACTAAAATAACATAAAATTAAAATTAATTATATTTTTAATAATATCAATCGATTCCACAATTGCGATTAATAAAATTGAAAATTACATATGAATAAAAATATAAGAACTAAATTAATATATTATTTAGATATTTGATCGAGTGGGATTCCAGCAAGAATTTTCCCTAATTCGTTAACAGGCATGAAATGAATCCAGTAGCATCAATTAATTTTCGAAAACTCATCACATTAATTATTAATTCGACTACGAAATCATCCGTGACGACGATGGAGCTACTCACAACTCAAAACATGTACATCACTCCATTGAACATTCCTTATAATTAAATTATTATAATGAAAAAATTTAACAACATTAATTAATTTGTTTTTATTTCAAGTGGAAGGATTAATATATTGATGAATAATTTAAAAAAGAAAAAGAAAGGGAGTTGTACATGTGGAGTGCACACTTTGCTCAAATAATCTATTACAACATTTCCCCACTTTTGTGTGGAGAGCACACTCTTACGCCTTATATCATTATTCAAAACCCTACCCCCCACCTCCCTTCTGCACCTAATTAGTGCTTTCCTAACCAGCACCACTCCCGCAATCTATATATCACAAACATATATATATATATATATGCTTTATTATAGAAATGTTGGAGAGGGAGCTGCCACGACTTTAGATTAATCACGCAAATTCTAATTTAAATCCAATTCGATTAAATTTAAATCAATCATATGTATATATATAATAAATTTAATTTATTTATAATGTAATTGATGTATAGTTTAAAAATATAACTAATCACATAAATGATCAAACTCACTCTAAATTTAATCGAGAGCAGAATTTTGGGCTTGACTAACTATTGGAGTGGACATATTTAATAATAAGCAGCAAGGGCTTGTGCTCTCCACACTACACTACTCCCTAATTCTTTAATTTCTGCATATCACCACCTTCTTTGATCACACTACGTACTACTACATCTCCCTCTATAAATTCACCCTAACATCTCCATCTCCTCAGTACAATACAATTTTCAACTACATCTCTCCAACACCCTCCCATGGCTGCCCCAAACCAAGTCCAAATCCCCATCCCCACGGATCAAAGCCCACCCAACATCATCAATCACCTTCATGAAGAGGAATTCGACTACTCACAAAGGTCACAGTGGCTCCGAGCTGCTGTGCTCGGGGCCAACGACGGCTTAGTATCCGTCGCATCATTAATGATGGGAGTTGGAGCCTTTAAAGGCGACGCCACCGCCATGATTCTCACCGGCTTTGCGGGACTCTTCGCCGGCGCATGTAGCATGGCGATAGGCGAATTTGTTTCAGTGTATTCTCAGCTGGACATTGAGGTTGAGCAGATGAAGAGAGAGAAGAGGTCTACGGCTGTGACTCATATTGGAGTGGTTGATTATGAACAGAATGTTGAAGAGAATGAGAAGCTACCTAACCCTTTGCAGGCTGCGCTGGCTTCGGCGCTCGCGTTTTCGTCGGGAGCCATCGTGCCGTTGCTTGCGGCTGGGTTTATAAGTGAGTACAAGGTGAGGGTAGGGGTGGTGGTGGCGGCGACCACGTTGGCGCTGGCGGCGTTTGGTGGCATCGGGGCGGTGTTGGGAAGGAGTGGGGTGGTGAGGTCTTGCGGTAGGGTGGTGGTGGGAGGGTGGATGGCCATGGCTATCACATTTGGTCTCACTAAGTTGCTGGGCTCTAGTGGTTTGGAGATGTGATTGCAGGCTGCTTGCTTTATATATTAAATACGTGCTTTATGTTGTTGTGTGTATCGTATGTGTCTGTGTGTGTGTGTTTTGGTTTGTAAACACTTTGAATTTGTTGCTCAATAAATTCAACAATGTTTATTGCATGCATGCATGTCAAATTCCACCTGACTGCAATTTTTATTACATCTTCTATTTCATTTAATATATAAATGATGCGATATAAAAATTATATCATCTAATTTAATTATTCAAATAAATATTATCATATGAATAATATGTATATATTAAATGAAACATAAAATGAAATATGATTTGGAATAAAAAATTCAATTTGAAAAAAACAAGTTGGATTAGGCCATCTAATTACTACTTAAATTATGTTCCACGTACTTATTTTGTCCAATCAATTTAATTTCCCATGGAAATTAAAAGGTATGAAATCAATGATATGTATTATAAAATAATGACACCTAATATTTTGATTGGATGATTAAGTTGCCAAGTTTTATAAAAATTAGGTGATCTATGAAAAATCATATACAGCTCCAATTATGTTTTAAAATTATTTAAAATAAAATATTTATGCAAATTTTATTATTCATTGTTAATATACATACGGTTAGATTCATATGAATTTTGATAAAAAAAAAAAGAATAATGATATATTAATATTTCAGAGAGAAAAATTATCCCATGAGAAATTTTAAAAGAAAGAAAAAAAAAACTAGCAGAAGGTAGTTATGTGGAGCATTATACTGAAATGGTCATCAAATTAGATTGGATGATATGTGTGATGATCAAAATACATTTTTAATTTTAAATTATTTAAAATCAAATTAAAGCGAAAATCAAATTTGACAAAAAAAAATAAAAAAAATCCCAACCTGCCTCTAACAAAGAACAAAAAGCTCGATGAACCCACCATAGGCCCAGGATCAGCCCATACGGTCCTGGGCCGACCAAGCGACTCACGTTGGAGCTTAATTGCAAAACAACCCCTATATTCTTGAGAAACTTGCTAGTTGTACCCTTTATACTTGAAACTTGCAAAGTAGTTTTTCTTTTTCTTTAACCCAAGACATCTCGTAGGAAATGGTGACGCCAAACTCTTGGGTTGTTCCTAGATTGACTTGAAACTTGCTATCTTAGTTAATTTTTTTTTAAATATTCACATAACCCACGTATATGTAAAATACCCAAACAAATATATGTAAAAAATAGTTGGGCAAGTGATTTAAATAAAATGTGAAATATATATATATATATATTATTTACTTAATTTATATTCCTAATAAATATTATTGTATATTTCAAGAAAGAATAGGGTTGGACAAGGAGTTGATTTTTCTGGGGTTGAAAACAAAAAACTAAAAGAGAAAACGGAGACAAGTCCTGAAGAGTAAAAAGGGTTCAAGGGTTTTGGGTTTTGTGAATTGGAGAATAAAACCCCAACCCCCACCACCCAACACCTTCCTCCGTCGTACCTCCGCCACCAGCCACCCTGTCATTTTCGGCGGAAGTCTTAGCACTTAGGTTTCTTTGCACTAGTTCGTCTTTAATTGAGTTGGAATTGGACATCATGTGGTACCTTTGTGTATTCTACCATAGACTGTTGGAATACAGGAAACCGGAGTTCGAATCCCTCGCCGGTCTCTTTGAAGGTCGCAGTGGCCCCACCACTCTGGAATGGCGGCTGCCGGAAGACCACCACCCGGATTCACCTTTCCATTTCGTTAATCTTCCTTCAGAAGAGATGGCCCGCGACATTGCGAGTCGAAGTAAGTGCCTTTACAAACACGCCAACGTTCTTCTATCAGTGGAAGGGATTGAGTTTTAGGATGCGCGTTGAGTTTTTTCCATGTACATTGCAGGTATTCTTGTGAAGGGAATATATGAACTGTGGGGTGAAGGACGGAGTTTTGAGGAGCTGGAGGAGGCTATCAATAGTTATCCGGATGACCGCAAGTTGCTATACTTAGCTCCTGGCACTACTTTCAAAATTACTGTTGAAAGTTTTGGGAAAGCAATAAGCTCTCACGAGCAAAGTGATCGCTTCCAGAAGTTGGCATTCATTCCTTTTAAGGTCTGATTCTGATATTCTTTCACTAAGAAATCGGTAAAAGACAATAATATGCAGAAGATCTTGGATTTGTTAGCTAATTATACAGAGCGCAACCTGTTGTGCTCTCTAGATCAACCTTTAGGCTGTTTACATTGTGTTGGTTAAAATAGTGAACCATTTGTCTGTATGTATCTGGTCTTTTTTTTTTTGCCTTTTGTATGTATCTGTTCTTCGATATGTGTGCTTTCAAGAGGCTGATTTCTGGTGCTGGTCAAACTAGCTGATTCATATTGGTGCAGACCATGCCCTCTGTTATTTAATGAAGCTGTTCATTGCATGGGCAGCAGTCTGCTTTCAATCTCAATGCTGATAGTAAGAATGAGATCGATTTTGTTTATCTGTCGGAAGTTGGTAGAGCTAGATTCTATATTGCTATTGCCTTTTGTGACGTTGTAAGAACATTTATCAAAAACCACCTAAACCATTATGAGTAAGTCCAATTAAGAATTTCTTCAATCAAACTACTCTATCCCTATTCAAATGTTGTCCGGATGCTCCCTTTTCTTTTTCAATTTAGTTTCTTGGATTCCCAAGCTGAGGCATGTTAAGCTTGATCTGCCGTCCAACATTATCTGTTTAGAACCTGATGTCCTATCAATTTCTAAGTGATTATCTTTCAGGGGAAGGTGAATTTGCGAAATCCTGAGCATAGATTCTGTCTTATGGACAATGATGATTATGGCGATAATAATGGGCTTCCTCCCATTGTTAAAAGGAGAATATTTTTTGGTCGGGAGGTAGGTGCTTCAGATAGGAAGATCTTGCAAACTTATCAGCTAAAAAGTCGCAAATATCTTGGCCCAACAGCCATGGATGCAGAAATGGCCTTCCTAATGGCAAATCAAGCGCAAGTCAAACCTGGGAAACTTGTGTATGATCCTTTTGTGGGTACAGGTAGCATTCTGATTGCGGCAGCTCATTTTGGAGCAATGACAATGGTTAGGATCTTTTGTTTGTAATGAAACTCATTTATTTGGCATATATATCTCGTTGTTTACTTAATCAAAACAGGTTTACTTTTCTAGTTTCACTGATTTGAACAGTTCAGGGTGCAGATATTGACATTCGGGTTGTCCGTGATGGTCGTGGTCCAGATTGTAATGTCTGGAGCAATTTCAAGCAGGTTATGTGGATTTTTATGTTGCCTTTTGGAATTACTGGTTCATGTCATTTGAATTGCATTGCTGCAACAGTGTCATTTTTCTTTTCGTCCATCAACCCCATATTTATAGCTGTTATATAATGCAGTCTTTGCTTATTTGCCAAGTAAACAATGCATGGTATTGTTATGATGTACAATTTTATGGAGTTAAGGGTAAAAAATTATAGAGGCCATTCAAGGTTTCATAATGCTACCATTTAGCGTTTCATTTATTTTTCTACTTTTTCTTGAAATGCACAGACCTTACTCTATGTTTCCTCTTTTCACAGTATGGTTTGCCAATGCCATTATCTTTATTGAGGGCTGACAATAACCTTCCACCTTGGCGTTCTGGGTTAAAAGAGGTGACTCATGCCAGTGTTTATGATATTTTTGCCAATTTCATAGTTGTATCTGCAGTGAAATGATATGCTTATCTTCAGCATAGTATTTTTGATGTTATATTGTTAAATTCAAGATGCATCTACAAAATATCCTTCGAGTTCTTTTGGTGTCCTTTTGATGTTCTGACGATTAACTGAAAGGAAAAGGTATTCATTTACCATCAGAATGCACTGATGATGACTCCATCTTAAATGTGAGTGGGAGCAATATGCTGGATATGCCTAATATGAATGAAACTATTACAGACTACAAAACATTGTTAATTGTTCAATCCTTACTCAACCCATTCTGTAGAATAGTTGCCGAGGGTTGATGTTTCTTTCAATTTTGCTAAATTCTACCCTTTCTCTATTTATGGAGCTAGGCCCATATTTGGTCTCATATCTGCTACTAGTCGTTGCTAGGACGATTGTATTGATCATCATAAACCTTAACAATTTTTATCCTGGAAAGTCTTACTCTCGTCAAAGTAGAAAATTCAAGCCTGGCTATGAAAATGTATGAATTGCCAATCAAATGACCATGCAATTCATTATAAACCCGTGTTTGATGAGGAACTTCTAGGATTGAGACAGGAGGCCTGGGCACTTAAGATTCAACTCCTATGTCTCAACAAGAGATATTCACTTATCTAAAAATAATTGAATTTTCTTATTGCCCTTTCGGGTGCTCAAGCCAGCTGAATACAAGATAGTTTGTTCTTAGTGCCTGGAATCTGAATTCATTTGCACTGATTGTGATATTTTAGCATTCCTTGAACCATTTGCTCTATGGTTTCATGGTTTAGTACTGCTTGTTCCACTGTTGGCTTAATATTCCTTTTTTCTTTAGTGTTTGTAAATTTCTGGTGTTTTCTTGCAGGTGTTTGATGCCATTATATGTGATCCTCCTTATGGGGTTCGTGCTGGGGGGCGCAAATCTGGTGGACGCAAGCTTTTGAAAGGTGTCATTGGTCCTTACACCGTTCCCGACGATAAAAGGACTGACCACATACCATCTACTGCTCCGTATAGCTTAGTGGAATGCGTGCATGATTTGCTTGACCTTGCAGCTAGAATGCTTGTAATGGGTGGGCGGCTTGTGTACTTCTACCCTGTTCTAAGAGAGGAGGATTCGCCAGAACCCACTTTCCCAGAACACCCATGCTTTGAATTGATTGCAACATGTGAACAAATCCTCAGCTACAGGTACAGTAGGGTCTTGCTAACCATGGTTAAAGTTGCCCCTTACAGCGAAGAAATCGAGTTGGCTGCTAAGCTTAAACATATAGAGTTCAAAGAAAACCACCTCAAGTGGCTAGAAGATGGAAATTTACATTCGGCGGTTTTCAGCCCTGCAGATGTCCAGATTAATGGAACAGGTGAGAAGTTTAGCTCGAAACCCAAATACAGGGGCAAATATGTTTAGTTTCAAGATTAAATGGTAGCTATTGGACATTATAGACTTGTAAAACATACAGTTAGATCACTGAGAGTTTTTACATGGTTGAATCGTTTAGAATTCCTATTCTCTTTTTTCTCCTAGAGGGGGTGTTTTTGGAGTTCTAATCTGCTAGAAAAGGCTGATCAATAGCTATACGATTGTTAACCATTTTCTACAGGTGCTACTGGAGGTACAAGCCATGCATGCAAAATATGGCATGTGATTGTATTAATAGAACAAAGTACAATCATGCTCAAAAGTATAAGATTTCATGAAAAAAGAAAAACAAAGTGTTGTTTGTAAAAAAGAAATTGTTTGGTTTTAGGATTTTGGGCGAGGAAAAGGAAAAAGAAATGTATTACATCTTAAAGCATATGTAAAGTAGAATCCTATATGGTAAAAGGAAATATTTCGATTAGTATTTATTCATTTACTAAAGTCCAAGATCCAAATGTAGAGTGGGAAAAATGAGTAAAGTTGGTGGTTGGTGTGGTGAACTACGAAAACTCAATGACAATGGGGAAATTTATATTATTACTATACACCCAAAAGGATTAGAATAATAAAGAACAGCCTTTTACTACATATGCATAGTCTATATGAAACTTTGCCAAATCCTTCATTTTCCTTTTCAGTAAATCCATGAAATTAATAGTACAACAATTTTCTTTTCTTAGCTGTTGGTTTACCAAAAACCAAAAAAGAAAAAAGTTTAACAGTAATTATGAATTTCAGTCTTGGATACTCTAGAAAAAGAGTTTAAAACCAAAAGTGAGAGGCACCTCTTTAGACTTTTTGGGGTGCTCTTAGCTGTATTTTTTGAATTTTCTATTTTTATAGTAAATATTATAAAAACAATTTTTTAATATGTGAAGTCTTTATTTTTTTTTCTCTATTTGTCATTATTTTTTATAAATACTTTTAATATTTGATTTGTAATTAAAGTCCTAATTCTTTTACTTTACAAATTATCACTTATATGTCAAAAAAATAAAATTTTTGTAACACTTCCGAAATGTTGTTTAACCAGAGAGAGAGAGAGAGAGAGAGAGAGTAAAGTGACGTGTGGAGGTCTTCTTCTTTATCTACAAGTCATTCAATTCATAACAACATAAGTGGCATAAAAACACAAAGACATGCAAAACTGATGCACAAGACATCGCCATTTCTCACTGTATTCAAACTGACAACCATTCTGATGATTCCAATCTTTTTGACTTACGTGCTTCATTATTTATTATACTTCCCTATATATATATCCCACTTCTGTCTCCGTCTCTCTCTCACCTTTTCTGAAAGAAACTAATTTCTTGATTTTGCTCTATTTTTTTTATTCTGTATATGTGATTTAGATTAAAAAAAATAAAACAAATAGTTATTTCACTGCTGATCAAAGGGTCTAAAACCAAAATTCATTTGAGTTCGTAATTTAACCAATTAATACTATTGAAAAATTAAGTGACAAAATTTTATTTCGTAATGATGGCGAGTATTATCATTTTTATAATACTGATGATTTGTCGCTTACATAAAATTCTTGGGGCAAGTAATTAAGTTTTAAAAATCATATTATAACAATATTAAAATTATTAACACTGATCAAACTTATCACTTATAGTATTTTCTATTATTAATATTCTTATGTAATTGTAGTGATAGTAAAATTACCAAAAAAATTAAACTCAGTAGATATATATATATACACATATAATTAGCAAAACAAAAATATAATGTACAAGATTTAATTATACAGCTTTTAAGTATAAAAGGCCCTCCAGTGATGCCTACAGCTTCCACATCAATATCTCACCCTCGCCCTCACCCCTCAATTCAGCTGCTCCTAATGATATCTTCGTGACAAAGAAATCTAAGATCAAATCCAACTACACAACCTGATGATGATTCAGCCAGAAATGGAACGTTGCCTGATTTTAATGAATATTGTAGTGTTGATGATAAGTTGTTGTAGTGCTTCACATCATGAGGGCGGCAAGCTCCGAGTAGGGTTCTACGCCAAGAGCTGCCCCAAAGCGGAGTCCATCGTCCGTGGAGTAGTCCAGCAAGCAGTCGCTGCCGACCAAAATAACGCCCCCGTCTTGCTCAGACTTCACTTCCATGACTGCTTCGTTCAGGTAATTAAAACCGGACACTTACACTTGCATGCACCACCATTAATATTTACATGACATGATGATGAGTAGTTGATGATGATGATGGTGATGAACATGTGTATTAACTGCAGGGATGTGATGGGTCAATTCTGATAGATAAAGGGTCGGCAACAGATGAAAAGCATGCTTTTGGGCACCAAGGTGTTGGAGGATTTGATGTGATTGAGAGAGCAAAAGCGGAGGTGGAAGCTGTTTGCCCTGGACTTGTGTCTTGTGCCGACATTCTGGCTTTGGCTGCCAGAGATGCTGTTGCCCTCGTAATTATATCATATCACATATATATATATATATTATTCCTTTCATTAATTAATTACCTCCGGGACTTATATCTATGTATAATAATTGCAGGCAAAAGGGCCAAGGTACGAGGTTGAAACAGGGAGAAGGGATGGTGTGGTGTCTGATGTAAGGTTGGCTGATAATATGCCTGATGTTGCTGACTCTATTCACAACCTCAGAGCTAAGTTCTCTCGGAAAGGCCTCTCGGACAAGGATCTTGTCCTCCTCAGTGGTATATATGCTCATCTCTCTGTTTTTATACGTTAATACTAATCATTTGGATTGCACCCTTTTATTGCAATTTCTATATACAAAAATTACATCGTATGTATATAGATATGTAGTGTGTGTATATTAAATAATGTAACAACTACGACAGAAAATTCAATGTTTCGAAAAGCAAAGGGCGTTGCTACTTATATACTATCTTATCTTCCTTCCAACTTCAGCCGCACATACGATCGGCACCACCGCCTGCTTCTTCATGACCCAAAGGCTCTACCAGTTCCCGGCAACCGGCGGCTCCGATCCCTCCATAAACCCTGACTTCCTGCAGGAGTTGAAATCCACGTGCCCGAGGAACGGAGATGCGAATGTCCGTTTGCCGATGGACCGCGGCAGCGCGGAGACGTTCGACAACCAAATCCTGAAGAACATCAGGAGCGGCTTCGCGGTGCTGCAATCCGATGCTAGCCTCTATCAAGACAAGGCTACAAAGGGTGTGATCGACTCCTATCTGGGGCCGCGGAGCTCGTCGTTTGAGGCGGACTTCGCGGCGTCGATGGTGAAAATGGGGAGGATTGGTGTGTTGACTGGATCACGTGGAACGATCAGGCGTGTGTGCTCGTCTTTTAATTGATGAAATCAATTTGGACGGTGTGTGATGTTTCTTGATTTCTTCATGGTATATACTGATTTTGGCCAACTGTAGACGTTTGCGTAGAGAGACTCAAGATTTTAAAACTTTGTGCACTTGAATTGAGTAAAATGGTTACGGGAATCTTTACCACTCCGTATCATTACCGGTAAGTAGGATTATTACGTTGGCCATGTCTTTAAGTATCACTCAAATTTGCAACAAAAATAGGAGGGGTATGGGAGATGGCATGTGACGGTGTGTTGTTTTTGTATGCACAGACAAAATGTCAAAATGAAAATGGAAAATGACAATAGTCTCAATTCATAGCAGAGCAGAGCAGAGCAGAGCAGACTGCAGGGCCAGCTGTTTCATATCTTTTACTCACTCACCATTCTTTTTTTGTTCTTTCCTCATTTTTATTTATTTCTATATATTCTAAATTTCACTATATATATATATATATCCTTCTTAATATATTCAACTATATCTTGCATTATTCACAAGTTATACTTTATGTTCGGGGATTTGACTTTTTGGTCCTATACTTTATGGAGGTGACGTATATAATTCCATAAGATTAAACATTATTACACTTTTCATTCCAACGTTAATTAATTTTTGAACGAAAAACACCTTTCACCAATAAAGGTGGTTCCCAACGCTTTTGTCAAAGGGGCAAAATTGCATGAATTTTTTTTTTTTTTTTGTGGTTGCATCAGTAGCAACGCAACCAGTAGGTTTGTCATAGTGACAAACATTTTTCTTCCTTTGGTTAAGAATGATGTCAGTCGACTCCTTATAGTTGATTGAGATTGCAATATTGAGTAAAAATGTGCCTATATGGTTATGAAACCTGCATGCATAGAATTTAAGTCAGCTTTACAATCCTGTTTGGATTAGTTGTTAATGATTCTTGAGATTTTCTTGACAACCATCTATCGTTTACATTTTTCACACCCAAGGACCTTGCACATTTATTTAAATCCGACCAAATTACCTAAATTTTTAATATTTTATGTGCATATAATAATTGATTTATTAAAAGAAGAAAAACAAATAATTATAATTGGAGTGGTAAATGTGTGGTGAGTTAAGTTGGGAGCTCCAAACATTCGGACAAGCTCCCGCAATTTGTGCTAAGAATTGAGCGATGATCATCTTTTGCAATTATTCAACGGCCAACCAACCAACCAACCAACAGTGCTGGAAGAGATATGATGAATTAAGAAATAACTGGAGGGGGAGAGGAGGACAGATCCATAGCGCTGAGGAACAAAACTTAAGTGTGCTTTCCATAGAGAAGAGAAGGGAGAAGAGAAGCGCCCATCCCATCCTGCGCGCAACTTTCATTTTCTTCCTTGTTATTCTCTAATTCACACTACTCACTTTCCCCATACATTATTCATTCATTCATTCCCTGGATTTTATTTTATTTTCATTTCATCAATCAGGTACTATTATTTCATTCTTCGTTTTTTCTTTTTATCGTTTTTGCCTCCGAAATGCATGAATTTGGACATCATGATGCTATATATGAGGTTGTGCCGTGTGTCGTTGTCGATTTTACTTGTTTGGGGTAATAATATTTCGTTGATTTTTGTATCAAGAAAAGAAAAAAAACACAAGTTATTTGTGTTTTAATACGAAATAGTGTTGCATCTCATGTTAAGGTTTGTTCGTATTTGAATTTGCATGCATGCATTTCTAGGTTTCATTGTAATAATCATGAAATATGGAAACCTATGATGCTAAACTTTGATCAATGTTGGCTCAAGTTGTCTTAGGTTAACAGACGTTGCCATTTCATCGAAACGTACAACCAAGTTAACTAAAAGATCATAATACAACAAATTAAACTGCTATGGCTCCAAGCAAGTTCAGACAAGCCATTGGAGCAGTGAAGGACAAGACCAGCATTGGCCTGGCCAAGGTTGGCGGCAACAACTCCCTCTCGGACCTCGATGTAGCCATTGTTAAGGCCACGCGCCATGAGGAGTTACCTCCCGACGAGCGCTACATCCGTGAAATCCTCAACATGACGGCCTACTCGCGTGCCTTTGTTAACGCCTGCGTCAACACCATTGCCAGGCGCCTCAACAAGACCAAGAATTGGGTGGTGGCCTTAAAGACCCTCATGCTCGTTCAACGTCTCCTTGCTGAGGGAGACCCCGCCTACGAGCAGGAGATCTTCTTCGCAACCAGGCGTGGGACGCGCCTCCTCAACATGTCAGATTTTCGTGACACTTCTGGTAAGTCGTACGCCTGGGACTATTCGGCGTTCGTGCGAACGTATGCGCTGTACTTAGATGAGCAGCTGGAGTTCAGGATGCAGGGCCGGAGAGGCAAGCGGAGCGGTTATGGTTATCCACAGGTGGAGGAGGAAGAGGGTGGTGGAGGCGGCGTCAGCCCAAAGTCCGGGAAGGCCACTCCTCTGCATGAAATGCGAAATGAGCTTGTTTTCTCCAGGGTTCATCATCTTATGCAGCTTCTTGAAAGGTTTTTAGCATGTAGACCAACAGGTGTGTGTATATATATTCCTTCCGCAAATCACTTTCTCTCCCTCTCTCTCTCAATTTACGTCTGGTTATTGCATAATGTATTTGTACTCAGGGGCTGCAAAGGATAACAGGGTTGTGCATGTGGCTCTGTACCCCATTATAAAAGAAAGTTTCCAGCTATGCTATGACATAACAGAAATACTGGGAGTCTTGATCGACCGGTTCATGGAGCTGGAAATACCTGACATGGTAAGAGTCCACGAGATCTTCTCTCGTGTTGCCAAGCAGTATGATGAGCTCGATGCCTTCCACGGTTGGTCCAAGATGGCTGGAATAGCTCGGTCTTCCGAGTATCCTGACGTCGAGAAGATATCACAGAAAAAACTTGATATGATGGAAGAATACATATACGAGAAGTCCACCATGCCCCAAGAGAGGGGCAGACGTGCAGAGCCCCAGCCCGTTGAAGAGGTCATAGAGGAGGCAGAGCCTGAACCAGATATGAATGAGATCAAGGCGTTGCCACCGCCTGAAGGATTCGTCGAAGAAAATGAAGCTGAACCGGAGGAGGTACCGAAAGAAGTAGAGGAGCCAAAAGAGGAGAAGAAACCTCAAGAAGTGGGAGATCTGTTGAACTTAGGTGAAGATGCACCAAGCACTGAGGAACAAGCAGATAAGCTGGCTTTAGCTCTATTTGATGGTACTGGTCCAGCCACTACTTCTCCAGGGAATGCAATCACCCCATGGGAAGCCTTCAAACAACCATCAGGAGACTGGGAAACCGCATTGGTTCAGTCTGCCAGCCATTTGTCGAACCAAAAGGCATCGCTTCCTGGAGGCTTCGACACATTGATTCTTGATGGGATGTACCAACAGGGTGCAACAGCTCAGGCTGTTGCTTCATCGGGTCTCGTGGCCACTGGAAGTGCTAGTAGTGTCGCGCTAGGGTCGGCCGGGAGGCCAGCCATGCTGGCATTGCCGGCACCACCAGCGGCTGATGGCAAAGCCACCAGTTCATCGGGGAACACCGACCCTTTTGCCGCCTCCCTTGCCGTAGCTCCACCAGCATATGTGCAGATGTCGGAAATGGAGAAGAAGCAAAGATTGTTAGTGGAGGAGCAACTAATGTGGCAGCAGTATGCAAGAGATGGGATGCAGGGACAGGTAAGCCTAGCCAAGGTACAACAGAACCCCTATCAGTTCAACGCAGGAGGATACACGAGAACATATTAAAAGCCATTGTGCAACCTTTACACTGAGAGACCAATACAATGTAGCGGAACCTTTGCAAATGTTGTTTTGTATAGTACTTATGTCAACCCACTGAGACAGATGTGGTCGTAAAATCACAAGAGTGTGAAACTCAGCTACAATTACTTAGTAACAAATAAAGAGTTCATTGTTTCTTGCATTTGTTTCTATATGGAATTTATTGCTATTGAATGCATAAACTTGTTCCCTAATTTGGATGACCAAACACTGCTTAAACAGAAGATTCTGCAAGACCACTCTGTTAGCAGCTTTTCATGATCTTTTGCTAAGTCCATGGAAAGATAAGTTTCATTCACCAGTAAGAGATGTAAAAGCCAATTAAGACGAGAATGTAATAATTCTTCGAATAGACCATAAGACATTAAAATGAATATCTTGAACATTGTTATTACAAGTAATACCAGCACCAGCAATGTAGAAAGCAATACATTGTACAGAGAATTTCTCCATATATGCACTCTCAGAGAACACCATATATTGGCAATAACTTCATATCCAGTCAGGTAAGACGACTAGGTAGCCATCAATCTGTTTGAGAAATAACAAATAGGAAACAACGTACATGCACTGCTAGTCATCTGTAAGCTTTAGAGTTAGTTTCATGCCCATCTCAGAATTGTTGCGAACTTTGGCAACTCTGTACTCTAGCATTTCTTAATGGAGACACCCAGCTTCATACCAACAGAGACTAAGGTCTCGAGTGATCTTGAACTGTTTTCCAAGAGGTCCTCATCTATCTTGATTGTATCCTGCAGTATTTCACATATACTTGGACATTAGTGCAACCTTCAATAAGTAAATAATATGAAAAAAAATCCAAAATACAAGAATGTGAATGATCAACCGTCCAAGGAATTGATATTGAAATGTGAATGTAAAGATCCTTTTTATGAGAAATATTCTGTGACGGATCTATATGTAAACGGAAAAGCAGTCCACCGGCAGAAGATATCTTAAATTTTATCAACTTGTGTTATTGCCCTGTGGGAAGCACGAATTTTCCAGAAGGTTCTGATACTAACCTTTTCAAAGACGCAGATGACGGTACTTCCACCAAATGAGAAATATCCAAACTGCAAGTAAAATTAATGAATGAGATACCAAATAAATTCAAACACAAAATTTCTTGTGAAAGAAAACTTAAAGCCAAGTCAATTACTATGAACCTCATCTCCTTTCTTGACATAGTCACCCTCTTTTTTGGAAAAAGTGATACTACCAACCATCGTTGCTCCAATAGCAACAAATGCTACCTGCATTCGAGATATACTCATTTACAGAGTTGATAATAAGTTGTTCTGTTGTCATTATAATAAGTAAATTCGAGTCCCCACAAGTCATAATTTATTATAGTTCAGTAACTTCATACTACATCCCAACATCACAAATGAAAAACCAACTATTCATTTGGAGAAAAAGGTGATTTGTTTTCACAGATCCACATAATGCAAGGAAAAGCCAAAAGGAAAAGAAAAAAGAAAAATCCGTGGAGAGACATCACATAATCATTTAAATTCCAGGTTCTGAGGACCCCACTTACTGTCAAGATAATAACTGCAAGAAGAATCTCCAAGTCGGCTGATTGCGAAGCCAAACAGAATGCCCAAATAATATATTCAAACAGTACTAAATGGAAATAAGTCCCCATGTGAAGAACAAAAGTTCATCATCATTATTAATAAAATTTAATCAAGACAACAAATGTAGAAATTGCCAGTACATAATCCTACAGAATAAGCAGACATGATTAGCCCCTGGTATATGACAAGGATTGTGAAATTACAAATATCTTGTCTTCGACAGAAAACAGTAGAAGAAATCGTTCATAGTGACAAACCTTTCCAAATTCTTTCGTCGATATTAGAGATACGACGCGCTTATTTTCAGTGAACACATTACAGTACTTGCTATTCACTGCAATTGGGTTAACCTTGAAGATGGATGACAGCAAACAAAACGACGCATCAGAAGATAAGCCACAGAATGTCATCAAATGTGTCAGCAAGTTTAAAACTACCGTGTATAAGCATCCAGGTATATCCACAAATTTCTCAATAGTTCCAGATACAGGAACATGGAATCGATGATAATCCTGCAATAATTTGGAGGGACTGAGTTCAGCATTAATGTAGATATTACTTTGACAAATAAATCGTGCTCCAGCATAAAAAGAAATCACAAGCAAGTAAAATTGATGATTTTTCAAGAACTTTAATTAAGTTCAAGAACAAGAGAAACTGAAAGTACCTCACAAGCAAGTAAAACTGATAATTCTTCAAGAACCTTAAATCAAGTTCAAGAACTAGAGAAATTGAGAGTACCTGTGGTGCCAACCGAAATATCACTAGACTACCATCAGTGAAGGCACTGGAGGACACTTCACTCCCTAGAAGACCTTGTATAGAAAATTTTTTTCCCTAGTTTAACAAAAGAGATTCTGAATAAGATGCTATACAGCAGAAAAGCATATTTGAAAAATAAAGAATACTCCTTTCTAGATGACTGCTAAGATGTAGTCTGACCAATTTCCTCTAATTTCAGTGAAGCTCTGTCGAAATGTCAGAAAATAAGTATAGAGGAAAGAGTAACATAAAAATTTATAAAGCAAGAACAGAAAAATTGGCCACAAGCACACATATTATCAATAGATATACAGTAATTTTACTAGCACTTCATGTGCTTTATAAATTTCGCTCTCATAGACCACATCGCTCCAGAATCATCCTGCAGAGACTTATTGGATGATGACCAGACAACGGTAAAAACACAGCATAACACACAGAAGGCTACTGAGGTTGCATGACAGATATATAGTTATACCTTAATCCAAAATCTCATGGCATCTGAAGCAGTTTCAAATGCTGTCAACCGGCTATCAGCGGCACATACTGCAACATCGTCACATTCGATGCTGGTAATTGGCCTTGCACCAGGTTTTAACTCTCTTATAAAGAATTCATTGAATGTCTGCAACCAGGCCAGGAAAAAAAAAATCATATATCACAAGGAGTTTTATAATATACAAAACAAAAGGACATACTGACAGAGAAAAAGCAAGAAATAAATTTGTGAGCACCCAATTAAGTGAATGCAATCCATGGAGACAGCGTGTAAAAGTGGTAATCTTTGAATCTTCAGTACTTAATAACAAAGGGAATGGAAATAGCAGATCATGGAACATTCAAGCATGCAATTGAAATAGCTTAAATGACTGTTGTGTGGTACCCTATTCTCTCATCATTACCCAGCAACGATTTACAAAGATAACATTATAAGGACTTGCATAATCCTAATTACAGGGGAAGGAGGGGGGATGAGTTGGATTAAGTGCATACAGGCGAATAGTACAACGTGGTCATTTTCCTAGCAAAAGGAAATAACAAATTCGACTCCCCAATTATCCAGACTCAAGTACTGGTGGTGGAGTTGAAATGTAACAACACAAGCAACAGCTTAAAATACCATACAGTCTCGAATTTTTTACCAACCTTAAAGTGCTCCAAAGGGTATTTGATTTCAGACAGATTTATTTGATCCTGCAACATAATCAATTAAAGCAATCAAGGAACAGATATTCTCCCATAAGCTGATTCGATACGTAGACATGAGAACATGTAAAAAAAAAACTTATGATTCCATTCAATGATGGCAATAAGTATGAAACTAGGCTGAAGACACTCATGCACAATGTGCATGCATGGATGCACGAAACACATTTGGAGGAAGGAGGAAGGGGAAGGGCGTTAGGAGGGGATTTGATGAACTACATGACTTCACTACTTATCGCCCTAGTTTGAAAAGATTTTGTTTCACTACATGAATTATCGCCCTCGTCTGATCAGCCTGGTTTTTTACTATAACAGAATCATGTCTTATTTCCTACAGGATCAAAACAACAAAGGGATCACTGGTACTAGAGTCAAAATCACAATTAAGGCCACGCCCAACAAAATGAAGAATCCAATCTGTAGCTACTTGACCAAGGCTTCTTTTCATGTTGAATTATAATATGCCACCATTTGACACATTATGTGATTGCATGAAACTATATGCAAGTGCTTTCACTTTGACTAAGTACTACAGCAGAAAAGCATAGTCTTGGATGCCAACATTCTAGAATCAGCTCTAGTATGAGGTCTTCCATATATTTACATGAAAGGAGTTTAATGTTCAATACAAGTTGATCTGTGCCCAGGAACATGTACCGGGTGTACTCATTTGAAATTCAAATAACCCAACTTCAATTTGCTATAACATTTAACCAGCCAAAAGCTCCTATCCTTTTTCATTCTGGGAAGCAAATGATTAGATGAAGATAATGTCTCAGATAAATTTCACTTACTAGAACATGAAAACCAAGATACAACTTAAATGACAGGCAAGCAATTAAAAGAAAATGAAGAGTACTGGACTTATAACTGGATAAAAAGCTGAACTCAACCAATTTCACTGGTTGGTCAATGAAGATTTTGTTTGACAGCAATATTAGCAAAAAGAATATATTCTTGACTTGGGATCAATTTGAGAGTCAAACTGTATCCTTTGCTTAAGTAGGGAGTGATACAGTCAGGTAATGATAGTCATCATCTGACATCAGAAGTACAATCAGTCAACAGGGTTGGGTATCTCGCTTTTCTGACCAAGAGTAGATTTATTGGTTGGAAATCACAGAAGATCACAACTGATAAGCTCTAGATGTTCTAAATTCTGTCTTAAGAGTACACCACCATCATGTATAAAGTCTTCTAATATTGATCAATATGGCAAGTAAAAGTAGAGGCACTTGTCGACCGGTTTATTCAGTATTTGGTCTTTCTAGATGCTGATCCACAGTCTTTAGCATATACGAAAATGCAGAAGAAGAAATGACACCATGTTTGCAAATATGTAGAAAGGTGAAAAAATATGCCCGCTCGTTCAACCTTAGCAATTACCCCAAGCAAACTAATTGAATCTATTAGACGTGAAGGAGATTTCCACAGATATGCAACAAACACTTGGATAACATTCACAAAAGAAACAAAGTAACATATCCATTGATCAGGAGAGAATTTCCTTGACACAGCAATTACACACAAATGAGCTAACATATTGGATTATAGAAGAACAAATAATTATGATCGGTTTGGAGATTATTAGAACAAGGTCAGAATAATTATGTACCAGAAATAGCTTGAAAAATAAATGAAGCAAAAATTGTTTGTTCTATAAATAGTTCTTCCTGACAGAAGACATCCAATCACATTGCCATTTCTCTCAGCCTATCCTGATAAAAGGATTCATGCAAGCTTAAGAAAAGGACACAACCTTGATAAACTCATAACTGCAAGAAATCAAGAACCACAGGAAATGAAGCAACCAAATTAAAACAGGTTTCACAACTGACAAACTATTGAAACTGATGGTAGTCACTTAGACAAAGACGCCTTTCGCTGGTTAGAACTAAAATTCATGGAACATACACCTAATTCAAAGTGAAAAATGCAATTAGAGCTGGTGGAGTCCTTGTTCAAAAAATATTTCATGCCTTAAACATATTAATAAAATCTGGAATATTCTTGGCAGATTCAGTGCATTCCATTTTCCTGCCCTGCTTTTCTGAGATGCTTTGCAAGAGTTCTTTTGCCCCTGCATCCATATAAGGAATTCCACAAATCAAGGATATGCAAAGAGTGAATAATGATTTGACTTGACCACACAAGGAAAAAAGAAAAATATCCATTAGAGCTTACAAACTAAATGCACTGCAGAATAACAAATGATGAAAGAATTTTATCAAAATCTAAAAAACAAGAAGATGAAGATGCATGAAAGAGACAAATATTGAATATTTCTTTCAAAAAACTAAAATGCAGCACTTATATATTAAACGCCAACCTTTGTCCATGAGGCCAAGTCCTACTTTAGATTGATAAATGGCTCTCATAGATAAAATAATCTTGGAGTCAATTATTTCCTCCACTAGTCGCTTTGTTCGCCGATCAAAAACCTGAAAAATCAAAAAGAGTATCTCAGGGGGTTCTTAAGAATTGACTGCATTCATAGAAATTAGAATGAAAATCCCTCTCCTTTCAGTGCTAGTTTTGAGCATCATCATATCAAGTAACATGCTGGCAATGAATGTACATGAATTAAAAGCAAAACAACATCCATGGTTCACATGCAGAGGAATTTAATGACACAAATATTACACTAAAACAAGTTCTTCCAGGCACACACAGATGTTACCAGGAAAATGAGCTGTGAAGGAAAAAGTACCAGAATATGTGAAGCACTTGATCCAGACCTCAACCCAACTTCATAGGATGAAAAATGGGCCCATTCACTAATTTTGAACATCCACCTGCGAAGACAATGTTTATCTTTGACAAATCAAATGAAAACAGATAGTTATCCACTACAATGGTTGTAAATTCTTATTGTAACTGAAACAAAATTGTAAGAAGAAGATTGCACGGCTAAAATCCATCCAAGAAAGCATCATCCATATTGATCAACAACATAAAAACATCATTCATACTAATAGGTAGATAATAAGAGGTACTTTGTCTTAATCAACTAAACCATGCACGCACATGAGGATCAGTACCCTTGTATGGTTTGCATCTCATTTCTTTACAATGAAATCTTGTCTCGAGCAGTTGAGAATTTCCATAATACATGGTCCTTCTTGGAACATTTTTTAACCTTGCTATCTTATGTCTATCCAGAAGCAAATACTACTCATAATAAGGAGCAAGAGAAATTTAAGTCCTAACCCTTTTGAAGCCTGCTTATCAGTCAAGAATCCTCCAGTCATAACCTGATTTCCAGTGCCTTCATCAAAACACAGAGTCAAGTGAACCACAGTATTCAACCGATCTGAGACTTGAAGAATTTCACCACACACAGGACAACAGTTAATAAGTGGATCCCTGCACTCAAAAAAAAATTTAAAGAAAAAGTAAGAGTAGTGCAACATTATAATGAAAAATCTTTAAAGTTTTATATAATAGCAATGGGTTTCTAGTGATAACAATTGCTAAAAACGGAAAACCTAGTAGTGGTGACCATGCTTACTGAGGTTTAACATATCTTTTCAGCTCATTGTTCACTAGATCCAAGATACTTAGTAGATAAGGCATTCTGATACATCCAAGGCCCACTATACCAAGGAAATCAGAAAATATAGGACCTTAAACAAAGTTTGGCTAAAGAACCAGCAGTGTCCTACTAGAAGATCATGCCAGTCAGATCTCATGATCACCCCCTTCCAGCCTAAAAGAAAAGGGAATACCAAAATGTGCACAGGCGAGTTAATAATTAACCCGTAAATTATCAATTATACAACTATAGTTTGAATAAGTTAAGATTCAGGAAGACTAGCTTACTCGCATAAGTTAAGTGCTGATGGCAGTCTTTATAGGCAAATAGCACAATGAAATAAATCCATATGTTTTACTGGCATGAATGAGTGTAATGCCATATTTAGTTTACCATTTTAGTGCATCACAAATGCATTTATGTTTTAATATACAGGAAGCACAGAATTAGGGTTTAGCAGTCCCCTTGACAGTAGAAATGCCTTGTGCCACCGGAGATGACCTTGTGGGACTTTAGTTCAGTGAATGGCACGGATAGAAACGAAAGGGAGTACAACAATTGGTACTGGAAGAAGGAAGCACCACTCTAATATGAACAATTTCCTGTATTTTCTACATTCGGTAGTTAATTTGGTTGGGTTCTGCATTGTGTTCATCCTTGTCACCAGAGTCCCAGACTTCTTAGCATTTATTTTTACAGACACCATCTAGGAGAAAAGGCAAAAGAGATATAGGAAGACCTAAATTATGTATGCTTATAGCCAGATCTATACCTCCAATTTAGTGGTGCCACATCCTTCTTTTAGGAAATAGAAACTAGTAACTTCTAACTTATACAGGAAGTGCTTTCTTTTCCTTATAAATTATCTTAATGCAAGAAATAAGTTTCTGGTAAAGGAGTTTTAAAATGCTAAGCAGTGGGCAACTATATTTTGAAATGACAGAAGCTTATGAAAAGTCCAATGGAGTATTTATCCCGCCAAAACTATCCTCAATAGGTAACAAGAAAGTTAAAACTTGAGTTTATCTAACTTAAAAGCTTTCAATATGTCAAGCCTGTCTAATTGGAACAAATAGCAGTCATGTAAATGAAGAGAGTCAAATGCCACCAGCGTGGAATACAAATTGCAAGTGGGTAACATTAGCATGGAAATGTTCAGTTTTTGGCCTTCTCAAAGTCCATCACTATTTTGGTGGATGTACTTCCAATTCCTAGATATTAATATTTGACTAGGTAATGTTCTCTGGATGGTCATACATAGTATAAACAAAGAACAAGTGAAGACGGAAAGCAACAAACATAACTTCAACCAGAGTAACAATCAGTTTGGCCTTTATGCTAACCAAGATTATTGAGGGCACTTTGGCGGAGGGTGGCTATACATTTAAACTTTCTAGGCCTACACAACTTCTATCCCTCCACTTATTTAGAACAAATGAACAACTTCCTGTTCACCATGAAACATGAAAAATTAAAAAGATAAGAAAAAATGAGAAGGAAATAAAAGTAGGAAAATTGCAAAGGGTTATTCCAGTTGCTTATGGGATAAAAAGAAAATCACCCACAACCAACACCAAGGATGGTTAAAGGCAATGTTGACTACAGATTCAAAGAAAGAGAGCATCTATGCTTATACATAGGGCATGCCCTTCCTTTGCACTAGTCACAGACATAATCAATAGCACCATGAATTTGAAGAAGAATTATGTGCTGTAATTATAAGTGAGTAAAAGGAGATTCTTGTCTATAAACAGAGGTCATGTTTATAAATAAACAAACCTTGAATTGAAGATTTTTAATTTCTCATGTCAAATATTGAAGGAAAACAAGTTAATCAATCCAAAAGGATCCATACAGGATATACCAGAGAGCCGTTAAGCATAAATATTACTTATTCTTTGAAAATCAATGGTAATATATTGAGAAGAAAAACCCCACAATCTTTTCCCAAATTAACAGATGTTTTAAGAGCCTACTTTTCTTGTTGAAGAGCTAGAAGCATAGCCAACTCATCCAGGCTGACAATGCCATCTCCGTTCTCATCAGCAGCTTTGAAAAGTTCTTCTTTCTGAAAACAAAGCAAAATGACGGACAAGATAAAACAGATATTGAAACACAGTTATTAATATTTCTGCCATTAACGAGACTTTGGCGTTCAGTTTATTGCACAGCATCTATAGCCAGAAATGATGTATGCTCATCCTCAAATCACATTAGTGAACTTGAATTTATGGATCTTATAGTTATCGAGAAGAAAAAAAGATGGTGATCTTATATGATTGTTACAACAGAGCTACATCTGCTGACTTTGATTTCTTGATTGGAGAAATATGTGGCTCATGATGAAAGCAACAAATACAATTGTATGATTTTGTGCAGTGTAATGCCGGATTGTTCAAGACCAAGCCGAGTCACGAGCAGGGCAAGCCCACAGATTAAAGAATGAGAAGGCCTCTTAACAGTACTAGGGAAAGTAGGATGCAATCTGCTTCGTGTATCCAACTCTCGCAATAAAAACACACTCACCAATGCTTCAAGAATCTCAGAAATGTGAATAACACTCTAAAATTTCAGATGCAAACCTTGGTGGCAGCCAGTTGATTGCCAAATGCATCAATTAAGTCGGAGAATTCGTTAAACGAAAGACTTCCATCTTCATTGTAATCCTGTATAATGGCAAAAAAAAAGGGTAGATGTAACTATAATTTTTGAACTACAAGGAAAAGACAACCCACACCGTGGCAAGACGCTTGTTGATATTCTTGCATCTTAAAGAACTTGTCAGGTAACTTTGACTTTATCCTCTTTTAACCTCTCAAAATTGACACTACACACCAATGGAGCATTCTGATTACATATGGCATCCAGAAAGAAACCTTATTATGGGACTAGTGAAGGATCATCATCCAGTTTAAATTTTTCAACCCAGGATAAACCCTTCGTCTTTTCTTTTGTCATAATTCACATACATTCCAATGCATAGACACCAAGGAGTACAGGAAAATTACTATTAGCATGCCAATGGAACACTAGCAACAATTCTCATTCATCAGTATGATTTAGTGAGGCGAGGTAGATATGATATCACACGCCAAGAGTTATACATACCACTATAGACAAAATACGCCTTGCAAAACTCATTTCTGTTTCCATTGGGTCCTACAAATGTTACAATAATTAGTGTAAGGCATATAAATAGCGTATTTTCTGCAGACATGAAGGTATAAGAAATTTGCACCTCAATGGAACAAGACACGGTTATAGTGCCAACAATTCCTCCAGAAGATGCTGGATCTAATAGGCCATAATCCTCAATGTCAGAATCTGAATCCTACAAAATATTTGATCTGAGCATTAAAAAGAAAGCATTCTAACAATTCATATATACACATCTATGCAAGTAGAAAAGAAAAAGAAAAAGGTAACAAACACAATAATAATACATGTGATAGTCACATTGTTAGATTTAATCAAAGAGTGGTTTCGATACTGTTTCTTCAAAACACGATTATCTTGGACATACTAGATTTGAAATGTCATCTTAAAAATTTTACACTGTACTGCTATATTTAATAGGTAAAAATTAAAAGGAAAACCCTAAATCTGTCACAAGGAAATTGTTTGATTCAAATCCAAGCTTTAGACACAAATTACCGGTCACAAGACCAAGAGTGAAAAGCTTCAGCCATAAAAAGGAAGTTTGAGAATATCTTGTCAAACCTAAAACTTGATAAATTACATACGTCAGTGCAAACAAATCAAGAAAAAAAGGCAAATTGTACCATATATCTTTGGCTTTTTTTACCCCCAAAACATCAAATATTCATCAGTGTCATTTTCTTATTCTTCACTATTTCCAATTGTTACTTTTTCAGTTGAATAATAATCTTCTCCATGTTTTATAATTCAGGAAATACATTAAGTTGGTTCCTGAAAAATAATGTGCTATTGTTGTCGTTCAATTTATGGGTTATTCGTAAATAACTGATTGGTTATAACTACTAAACATCAATAAACATGCTGAACCTGAACCTATAATATTCAGATATTTCTATTAAGCTCGGATCAACCAGACGTTCATAGGTAGGACACTATGTAGACCACGTTATAAGTAAATAGCTCATGATTGATAGATAACCAATAAATCATATATTCAATCAATTAAGACAAAGATCATTTCAGGACTCTATTCAAAGATGACTAGCATAAGAGTCATCTTTAATTTATCATGCAAAGAGAAATAACTGAATAGCAAGTAATCCATACAGTTAGGCTATGTCATGTTCTAATTTTGCTTTTTCACCCCTAAGTAATAAAGTGTTATATTTTGACAGCTTAATTTCACTTATCTCACCTTCTCTTTACCAATCACCAATGGCCATGCACCAATAACACACATACACCCCAGCCAAAAGCAGAAAATGAGACACTTCAAGAAAGAGCAGACGCATTTCAAGCCCAAGCACAAATAAGTCTTCTTAAATTAACAAGTTATCATATTTTTTATTCTTTAGCATTACAGTTGCCTTATCAACTAACATTCTGCTCCAACAAAACATGATAAAATATGGGAATCTTGATGCTACTATATGCCTCTTCTTATAAACTGTTTACAATAAATGCATGTTCCATAGAGCTCCTCCAATGAGAAATGAGAGGGGCCGTAACCCAAGCCTATGTTTGGAAATGTTTTAGAGGCTAAGACTTTTTTGTTAATTTCAGGAGTTCGATCGAGTTTGCTTCCTTTTCTGAACACGTGCACCAACAGAAAAATGCCATAAATGAACTATCGTTCCACTAACATGTCCACCATGTTGAAATAGTAAACAATAAAACTCTGAGACCAGTGTATCTCACCCGAGTAAGAAAATCATATAAATCAATCTCACAGAAACCAATAAGATTGTTCTTGGACATTCTGTTAGTCTGCATCCAAAATAAAGAATGATATAATACTCAGTTGACATGTGCACATATTAAGGTAGAGCATAAAAACTCATGATATGAATTAAACAATATCATCATATACTTGGAATGAATGAGACGAAGATGGAGAGAGAAAAATAATAGTGGTTGTTATGAAAACTTTTCTCCCTGATGACGAAAAAATCAGGAGATGGCTAATGACAGCAGATGAAAACACACCTCAAATACAGATATTCTTGCAACATGTGCCCCATTTCTTTCCAAAAGAAGCTTTTTCTCCTGTGAAGTATGAAGCCATAGTTCAAATTATGAAAATTGTTATATTGAAACAATCATTGAAGACCCTGGTTCAAGGGATGATTATGACCATGATATAACTAAATACAGTATCTAGAGGCTCAGGAGAAACCAACTGCTATGGCAGAACAAAGATTCTTTATCATCTAATAAGAGAAACTGGGTAAGATGTCAAACTCATATGCCTTAACTGATACTGGTTAATAAATTGATGGCATGTTACAAACATGCAATTTAAGGGTAAAATATTCAGCGCGCCCCTTACAAGATATGAAAAGTTTACTCCATTGTGGATCTAAAGAGTGCTTTAAATACACAGAAATACTATTTGGTCAGAGAGAAAGCACACGGCCAAGTATCAATTCTTAGTATGCATAAAGTAAATTCAATTCTTTCAAAAGACCTGGCAGTTCTTTCATGCCAGAGACTCACACGATACAACATCATAACACCATCTAACAGTCCTCCTAAAAGTATAGAGAATCCACACACCCCACATTGCAACAAATTTTATAAACTTATTTGCCAAAGATTCTTAGCCATGTCATTTGAAAAAGGACTCAATTGTTTACAGACCACAACAATGCATTGTCTAAAATTAATGTGTTGTTGAAATGAAAAAATAAGAGTCATGGACTTCAACAGATTATTTATGTGTTCAATGAAAATAATGTTAAGAGATACTCACAGAACCCCAGACAGGTTGGTCCGTGCTGTACAAATAACAAAAACAGTGTCAATGCCTGTAGACAGGGAGACAATATCCATGGACAGTGAAACTTTTCTTTAAAGCATGATTATATATACACATGAAAACTACCAATCGTTTCCAAAAGAATTTGTATAATCAAGTCATCTCATGAATATGAAAAAAAATATATTTGCAAATGAATACAACAAGAAATAATTTTATAACAATTGACAAGCAGAACAACAGAATACAAAAATAAAATAATCCAATAAATGGCCCGACACAAAACCAAGCAATAGTTTAATGAAAGCTACTGATCTACTCTCCGCTCCATTATATTTCTATCCACACAAACTCCTATTTCATCAAAACTATTCGCAAAATGCTTATTACTGCCAGAAGGATTAGCTAATTTTCTTTTACATTGGAATTTATGTGTTGTAGATACCTCAGTTCGCTTCTTCTGAGAGACAAATAGAGTGCACAACACATATTTAGAGAGAAACTCAATTCAATGTAGCAGGAGTCAGAAAATGAATTGGCACTTAAAATTACAACTAGCTCACAAGTAACGTATATGAGTTAATGTATCAAAATTATTGATTGACATCACGATCAAATATTTTAAAAACCAAAAAAGGGAAAATAAATAAAAAAACAAAAACGACTTAACTCATCAGAGATAGCGGTTCGGAAAGTCTGTTCACCAAAAGAAACACATGCAAGCCATTTGTCCTTGAATTTCATCTTCGCCTTCACCACCCAACAAAAAGAACAAAGAAACACAACTTGGAATCCCATTAAGCATTTCCACCAAAACTCCAAAAAAATGAAAAACAAACAGCGATGGTTGAATTAGAACAAAAAGTATGTCATGAAGGTGTACGCCGATGATGCGGAGGAAAGCGATTCCGGCGAAGTCTCCCTCCTTGAGTAGTTTGCGCATGGTGGACTCTGAACTCGTGTCACGGTGGTGGCGGCGGAAGTGGGGACGGTGACGGTGGAGGCGCTGCCGGAGTTTCGCAATTCTTGATGTCGTGGCCCCAGAAGTGTCCGCTGACTCATCCGGGTTCTCGTGCTTCGAAGCTGCATGACCCATTTTCTCCCTCACTCGGGTCTGCTCAGCCTACTTTACACTCTACAGAAACAACTCCAACACAGACAGAGACAGTGATCCAAGCTATAATTTCGCACAGACGACTTTATTTTGCGACAGGAAGCAAGATATGATTCAAAAGAGGGCAATCAAGAAAGTTTTGACTATCGAGAAATAGGGGAGGGGGTGTGGTGGGGTGGGGTGGGGTGGGGGTGGGGGGACGGAGTCCTGTTATTCATAATTCATCCAGTTCCACATAAAGTGGAATGATGTCAGTGTGAATTGGGGCCCGGCCGGAGACAGCAGCATATCCAGAATGGAGAGGGGTTTATGCGTGAAAGTGACAACTGAAATAAAGACAAATAATTTACCCTAAAAATAAATAAATAAAGATAAATATCTCATATGGTTTTCTGGTAATTTTGGATAATTTATAATTATATTGCCTTCTTGATATTTGATATTACTACACACTAATATGCTATAATTTATAAAATTATATTTAGTACACATAATATTTATTTTTTTTCATAAATAAATCATCATTAATAAAATATCATCGAAGTCGATATTAACAAAAATATTTAATAAAAATTCATATTATTTTTTATTAACTTATTACTCACTTATTATAGGTTAATCAAATCTTTTCTAACTAAAAATACTCTTATAAAGTTGATGATATATTTTCTTACAATATTAGTGTGAAAATGTATAGGGTAGTTTGGTATATATATATTTGACATGAAATAAGTCGGTAATAAATCATTTGAAATAAATATAGATTTTAATTAAATTTTGTTGCTAATATCATCTAATTTGGTAAATTTTGACTAACGAGTGAGTCTATTTTATCAGATAAAAACAAACACATGAGTAATAAATGTAATATGTCAAACTAAAAGTGTCAATATATAACCACACCAAATCTTATGACAAGGCAATGTAAAGAAAGACTTCAGACCTCTTCAGGCTTAAAAGACATTTGGATGAGTTTATAAGCAGTTTAAAATATTTTTTTTTTGGCAGAAGTGTTTGTTAATATTTATTTTAAAAATGGGCTTATAAAAATAAAAAATTTAATTATTTAGAATTTTAAATTTGCACTGTAATGACCCGAATGATAATATACGAATGATGTAAGTGTTTTGTCACTTTAACGATAATTGGGGATATTTTGGTCATTTTATATCATTTTATCTGATCTCGCATCACTCTTTGTATCATTGATTTCGAATATTTGATTTTTCACTTGCTAAAATTTTCAAATGTTGTAATATCCATTTTTATCCCAAATGAATTAATTAAAGTTAATTTTATAAGTATTATATTAACAAAGTGGCTTTAGAATTTAAGCTTTATGAAAGGTATAAATTATTTATAGAGTAGATGCTATTTTCTCACTTTATTTTTTCTAAAAAAGTCGTTTTATTTTATTTTTTTCTGTCTTTACTTAGTGAAAGAAAAGAATCTCTTGGTCTAGTAATTAACTTTTTATGAGATTCTCGTATTAAAAATATTTTTGAAGAAAAAAAAAAAGAGGATAATTACTCGTCATTTCATGAGGTTTGGTATAATTGTACATAAATCTCATGTGATTTGAAAAATTACATCTAGTATGTCTGATGTTTGTTTATGTAATAGATCCATTAATTAGTTAAAAATTTATCGAATTTGATTATATTAACAAAAAAGTTTGATGAAAATTTATTTTATCTCCAATTGACTTATTACTAACTTATTACAAATTAAATAAATATTTTTTTTGATCAGAAAATACTTATTTGACTTGCAATAAGCTAGTGATAAGGCAATCGAGATTCAATTTTTTTGCTAATATTAATAAATTAGGTGATTTTTGAATAAATAATAAGTTTATTTATTAGATAGAAATTGATGTCAGGAGCATTAGGTGTATTTTTTTTAATTATATAAAATTTATGTGTAATTACACGAAATATTAGAATAGAACAGTGTTATTACCCTTTTAAAATATGAGGGATATTTAATCTTATTTTTGTAAAAGAATAAACGAGAAATAAGACCCAACTTTGAGGCCCAAAGCTGGACCTTTCATTGAAAAGTTATCCTGTTTGGTTCCTCCCATTTTCAGGCCCAAGCAAAAACTCATCGTCTCTTTCCTGCCTTTTTTAGTTTGTGAGTGGGTAAAGTGACGTTGCTGCTGCAGTAAAATTATCAAGGTGATGCTCCTTTTTCCAATTCTGCCTGCAGCAAGCGATGGCTGGAGGCTGACATGTTCTCGTGTGTTCATCAATGCGGCATTGACGCCCCGTAAACGTGGCATTGTTGTTAGATTATTGCGATTTTTAACATGCCCGCCACCTGTTTGATTGGGATCCCGTAGTCAAATGAAAAGAACCCGTCAAGTAGTTTGAATCTTTTCGCGGAGAATGGATGCAACGCAGCAATGTATTTGAATACCAATTGCCTTTCTGTTGTTACTTTTTGTTAATCCTTTTCCCTTATGCTGCCTTAGAAATTTTTATTCTGTTTCCCTGTCGATGTCATGCACTCGTGTTTCTTGGTATGTTTTAGTACCCAGAAGGCAAGAATATTAGGACGAGTTTTGCAAACAGAACCATTTTTGTAATACTAGCAAGGATTTTTGCCACAAGAATGCATCTCCAGACAAATGACAGTGAAAGCGAGTAGAAGGTGGTGGCATACTCCTATATTTTATTAAGTGGTATTCATGATGTAAAAGAGGAAAAATAAATGGCTATGATGGACAGTCTGTGAAACATGATTGCAACTTGATTGAGAACGTTGGAGGTGTGCATTGCAGGGTTACCTAAGGCATGATGCGTCTTGGCTTATTTGCTTGTTCTTTATAGAAATAAGGAAGTCGAGAATCAACTGCCTATGTTATTCATGTTTTGCGCTTTTATTGAGCAGCTTATTGCTTCCATGTCTAGGATTTGCTTAGCTGATACTACATACTAGACTAGAAGTTATATTAGTATTGATAGTAGATCATGCACTTTTTCCAGCATGCCAAACTCAGTACTACGTGAAAGGATAACAAATGTTACAACATACAGGAAATAAACATTTGCTGTTCTGATGTGAATTTTTTAGAAAGTATATCTTATAGATCACCCTGTTTGTTCATATGGCCAAATTGTGAGAACAGGACACCCTAAGTAGATATAGTTGTCCCTTCAGGGTATGCGCTAACAGCTGTGCTTACGTACCCTCCTGATACTCTCAGGTGTTAGTAGACATTTTCGTTTTGCCTACTGGACTTGTGTCCCTGGGTAACTCACAATAAGGCCTTGTACTAAAGTTTCCCCTATCTTGTCTTTCTTTCTTCTTTTTATGGCTTTTGCAGTCTCTCTCCTTCTTGATGGAACAAGAGGCCGCATCACTTATTGCAACAGCGGCTGGCAAGTAGTAATTTCTATTGCGATTTTCCCACATTTTGGAAGGGCTAGTAATCGTTTTAGAAGGGAAACTTCCCATATCCCACTTGGTCCAGTTTAGTTCTATTGTCAACATTGCTTCAGGATACGATAGAAGCTGTTGCAATTCTTCTTCTCTATACTATTTTTCAATTGCTGCAAAAGAGCTCGCTTCATGGAACTGGAACATCTCTTGCAAATTTATCTGCTCAACAAACACTTGTTTGTGTTCTGGGAAAGAGGGTCTGTTCATTTTGATTCTCTTTGTTGTTCTTCTCATATATAGGTGGGTACATATAAGAGACCACCTTGCTCATGCACATCCTACTCGAACAATTGGTTGTCATCATTACTATTTATGCATCTCTGTGGCTTTAATGGGAGGATGGCTGGTGGTTTAATGGACTCTCTTTAAGCTGTTTATGTCTATTTGAAATTATTATCCTTTGCACCGGGGTGACTTCTGCTTCTTGTCTTATGCATGCACACACACACACGCACATTAATTTAATAATCTTTCCTCATCTAGTCATCCTCAAGTTTTTTCAGTAAACCTTTGTGTTTTGTGCCTCCCTATTTAATGTTAACCTAATTAACTATTAATGTAGGATTGTCATCTTCAGGATGTGGACATGAAATTTTATTTCTTTTCTTCTTTAAAGCTAAAAAATGACATATTTGGTTGTTCAACCGATATACCTTGTGGCTTGTAGCTGCACCATTTTGTAATTATTCAAGTAGATGACTGTAATATTATCTCTCTAGGTATGCATGTTTCCTTTTTTTTCTTACTATTGAAGATATTGTTCGAAAATGACAATGAAGTTGGCCTACTGGCTTAGTAGCTTCCAGTCTTGCGGGAGTTTCTATTTTACTTGCTGCAGCTGTATCTCACTGTTTTGTCACGGCCGGAATTTGACCACAACGCATGCTCTATCCAAGGTTTACTCCTTGGCGAAGGAACGCTTTGGTTGAAGTTCTGTTCTGTATACAATTGCATTTCATAATTCAAAAACTTTTCTAGTTTGTAGCTTTCCTTCCTTTTTGTGTTAAAAGGGTCTTGTTTTAAAGGATCTGTTCATAATGAATTTTAGAAACACATATCTGTCCCTGAATGTTTATTTGATGGAAATTATGAAAGAAAAGGATGTGAGCAACATCATGAGTCAGAAATTCCTTTTTCTATGTATTTCAGGTGTGTCTCTCCATCTGTAGAATCTGAGACTTTGCTGTTATTCATTTTTACTGTAGGGACAGTGCAAGGATGATTGTAAAGTTCCTGAAGAAGAGAGTTGTAGATCGTGAGCTTCTGTAGTATGTGTTGGCACAACTCTGTTTTTGCCTTTCTGATGCTTCTTCTGAGTTGGTGTCTTATGAAGAACTTTAATCTACAAACCATTAATTGTGTGAATATTGCTATTTACAATTTTATAAGCACTCAGGGTCTCCAGATTCTCCAGCTTATAAATTGGTCAAGGGATCTTATTAATGTCACCTGACAGTGCTGAAAGTTCTATAGATTGGTTTCATGCTGGCTTGCTTACCATTGGCTCTGATTGGTGATCTTTGTTGGTTTGTCATAGATGTATGCCGCATGTATGCCTCCCCTCTTGCTGAATCTTGACCCACGTGCATGGTTATGGTCCAAAATGATGGATGTGCTGATTGGATCCTTTGTAATAAATCATATGGTTACCTGAAAAGATATTTTTTTACCTCTTATTTTCTCGATATATTAATTGTTTTCCTCAAATATTTTTGGTTTACTTGAAACATCTTGTGTTTTTTCCCTCACCTTTGCGTGTTTCTCCATTTCTTATGCCTCCCTCCATTTTTCCTTTCTTTTGTTGTGGATTATCACTTTTATTTGTCCTGAGCTTTCTTCTAACTGCATCTAGATTCCTAGTGCATCCCTCATTATAACAATGTGGTTTACTACATTAAAATGTAACGAATATTGATAACTACCTCAAATAACACGATGGTTCTTGGAAAATGATGTAAAGAAGGTGGGTTGACAGCATATTTATTGTGGTTTATTGATTCCTTTCAGAAGTCAAATAAGAGGGCTAACTGGGTTTGCCAGTGGAAGTTGTTTTTATTTTTCTACTTCCTGTTAATGACAATAATAATTGCATTGTTTCCAGCAGTATGTATCAATGGAGAGGAAATTTCCTGAGTGGGTAGATCAGGGAAGAGATGAGTGGCTAACTGGGATCCACCTAGACGGATGGGCTTGCTTGTAATCTGCATGATTTGTCATTGTAGGAAGTTACAGTTTGGCCACCGATAAACAGTTCTCTAGTGGAACATTCCTGCCTTTACAAGAATTTGGATTGGTAACTTGTGGGGCTCTACTGGAGAAATTCTTGTGAAGACGCTTCTGCCGCCACCAGTTACCAGGTATTGAAGTTATGTTGATGAAGAAAGAGTTTGCTTTCAAATTGTACTTTAGCAATAAAAAAGTTCAAGAGCTGGTAGTTTCATGTATATAATGACTACTAGCATTAGATTTAGGAGATTGGAATATGCATGCTTATGTTTGATTATTTGGCAGCATGTAACCAAGATTACTTTATGAAATAAATGGGCAGCCTCAGTTTTATTTCCTCTTTTCCTAATTTCAGCTGCGAATCCCTTGTTATCCTGTACTCATTGCTCTTACCTCCTCAGATTTATCACGTTAGCAAGATAAACCTCTTTTGGGTGGTTACTTTAGAGCTCATTTTGGAGTGTTGGATATGCACAACAGTCAAAGTTTACTCAAGTAATTTGTGAACCTAATTTCTTGTAATCAAGATTGACTGCACCTTTCTCGATTTTGAGTCTTATATTATACCATCTCATGAACGAGAAAAGCCATTTACTCAAGTCAATCTACTTTACAGGTTTACTGTGTACAAGGTATTTCAGCCGTAAACACCGCCAACAATCAAAAGCAGGAACTAATATTATTCAACACACTCACATTTCACACTAATATAATTAAATCTGCTCTTGATGATGAGCTTGAAAGGTAATGGGACAGGCATTCATTCAGTTTTAGATGCATAAACTGCCTAGAATAACTTGAGTTATGCCAAAGTTATGGAAAGGGCCCGGCAAGTCACTTGAGTTTTTGTCAATTTCTGCTACTAGTGGTATCTCCACTTGTGCACAAGTTTCTTTATCATGAATGCCATACACTCTTCACACTCTTTCTCCTGTACTTTTAACCTAAGAAGGGGTCTTGACTAAGTTTGGGCTTTTTCTTTGACCCTGAATGTGGAAAAACATGAATAGAATAATTAGCTTTACTCGAAAGCTACATATATTGGGCCAATAATAATTCATTGTTAGTAGTTATCTATGTGCTCAATCGTTTAGCAATAATCATTATTTCTAGAGGTTGAGACTTCAAAACTCTTTGTTTTATAAGAGATTATGCGTTCGAATCCCACTTAGATGTCATTATTAGTTTGTTTTCATATTAGTTTCTCATTTGTTTCCTTTTAATGTATGTCTTCACGAGAAATTAGATGTATTAATCAATCACTAAATTTTTTTATGTATTTGAATGATGTAACTGCCCATTTCTATTAAGAAAAAGACAAGCAGGTAAGGTAGAGGTTTGGCTTGTGTTCAAGTCAATACCTTCCTCCCTTTCTCCTTTGGTGTCTCTATCAATGAAACTAAAAAACTTTATGAACAAGTTGAGATTGGCCCATGAGAGGCATGTCTTGTGTAATCATAATGACTTTCAATTCGATTTGGTCTTTTCCAAGCAAAGTTCAAAGCATAAAACAGACCATCAAACTATACATGGGACTTGCCTTTGTTCACAATTAAGTGTGCACTTATACATTCACTCTCTCTCACACACACATACACACATATGCATGTGTCCTTGTTTATATATGCAGTCTGTATGGGGGCGATGATTACCATTCTCAGTGCTTACGAGCTAATTAAGCAACGAAAATAGTTTTATTATATATGGAAATCTCTCATTTCTTGTTTTGTTGTTCTAACTTATACTTTCTGTCTTCATCTGAAGTGGGCATGCTGGTAGGGAGGTTTATTGATATTCTATGCATAATGTCTTATTAAAATAACTCTAAGGTTTGGGTTATTGTGCAACCCACTAAAAAAAAGATTGGAGTGTTGCAACCTAGGAACTGCATAAAGCATGTCTGTCATGCCAATAGTTAATCTGGGATTAGGACAAAATATCAATAAGTAAACTTAGCCAGAAAGTTATGTCAAGTAGGTCTATGTTTGGCAGGTAGGTTGAAGGACTAGGGAAGGTAAAAAAGTACAAAATCGCACTGTCTTCCATGAGTTTCTTTATTTTGATTTCTATTGTAAAGACAAGAGTTGATGAGAAGTCAAATATTGTCAGGATCTTGTGTTATAGTTTGTAATTTCATTTACCCATCCATTTCATATATAATAATAATAATAATAATAATAATAATGATATGTTCTAGTCCACTGTACACGCTGCTGAAATTATGTGTTATGGACTAGTGGAGTAGCAACTGTGGTTTAAACCAAATATCCTTTAGCGGCAAGAGACTCTTGTGATTTTGCTTAAGGAGAATTGTAATACGACCTGAAAAAAAAAAATTATATATATAGCACGTGTATAATTATTTTCACATATATATAATGGATTTAAATACATGATGTTATTTCATCAATAAGGTGAGTAGTAGTTGCTGGGAAGTTGATGCCAACTCAATGTAGTAACATATTGGCAACATTTAATTTGACCAACGCAAGTTGCAATATTTCATATGATGTTGAAAGCAACCTTGCAAGCCTGGAAGTTTGTTCATATAGACTTTGGGAATGTCCTTAAATTCAACATTTGAATTGTTATGTCTCTGCTGGCCCTATACATACATACACACATACAAACATGCATGTGCTTAATTGGACATGCTTACTGTGTCTTATCCACTTTGTTTCAGCCACTGTTTTATTGTCCACACACTCACCTTATTCACACATTTTCTTGGTTTCCTGTAAGTTTAAGTTATTAACTTACTATATGGCGTTCAGGGCTTCAATTAGTAGTACGCATTTCATGTCCTGATTCTTTTGGATGTTATACATGTGGTGGATGTATTAAAAATACCAAGTCTTGAGATAATTGCTTACTAACTACACTAACTTGTGAATCTTTTGTCAATTTAGATGCTCATTTTTGTTTCAAATTCTCACATGATTATATTGTTATAGCATGGGTTTTGGAAGTGAACTCGATAATAAAACATGTTTAATTTTCACATAATATAAGTATATAATACTACCAATAAGTCAATTATAAATATTCATTACAACGTTAAGTTATATATAGCACATCAAGTTTGATACATTTAATTCAGAGTAGATTTGGT
Source organism: Sesamum indicum (assembly GCF_026168435.1). NCBI lineage: Eukaryota > Viridiplantae > Streptophyta > Magnoliopsida > Lamiales > Pedaliaceae > Sesamum > Sesamum indicum. The sequence continues at coordinate 28,303,300 of NC_142664.1, forward strand.
GGGAGCAAAATCAACCTTTCGTATGATTGTTGTACAATTAAAAACAAACTATCATCTAATTGACATACCGATTAAGTAAAATTAGTTGATTTCAACTGAATTTGATCTGAATAAGAACTTTAAAGTATTGGAGTTTCAAGTAGCAAAAAAAATCGAAAATTATAAAAAAGAAAATAATGGAGATGAGTATTTCTTGTATATTGTTGCAAGGTTGAGAGTAGTGTGGTGGTGGCATCAGAAATGACTCAATGCTTCCCTAAGCAGCCACAAAAGAAAAGAAAAATGGGGACCCTCAGCTTTGTGACACAAGACAACCACCAAATACCCATCATACCAAAAAAAGCCTAATCACACGAACAAAACAAAAACCAACAAAGAAAAAGTTTAAAAATGTCCCACAAACCCAACAAGAAAGCCCACCATGCCCATTGGGCCCCACCCCCCTCCCCCTCCCTCGATTATCTCTGCACGTGAGTGAGTATCCCATTTCCCCCCACCCCCAAAATCAAGTGCACACAACTTCCAAGCAACTGTGGGTCACTGTTCCCTTTGCCTCCCTGCTTCTGGCTTGCCCTTTGCATGGATTTTCAGACCCTAATACCCAGGTGTCTTTCTATGAGAACTGCTGCACAGACATTCCATGTCCCAACATAGACAGAGATTTTGGCACGTTAAACGTCGCGTTACACTTGGAATAACGTTTTCTCTAAACAAAGAACAAATATTTGAAAATTCTACTATATAGTAAGCTAGTAGCTAGGCCAATTAATTAACAACATATATTTAATTAGATCCTAGCTATTTTTTTTTTTCTAACTAGTTTGGCAAGCTGATTTCATCAAGATCGTCCAGCGACAAGAAAACTTCATCCAAGCATGATAGTTCTGCCCCATCATCATCCTCGTCGTTGTACTCGTACACTCGGCAAATTACCCATTTGCTATAGTCCTACATGTACACACAAATTAAAATAAATAAATATAACATAATGTAAGATATCATACCAAATTAATTAAATATATGAACTTACAATAATATTCTTAGAATTTCTTGATCTTCTTGATGAGGTGGATGACCTAGTGGATGAAGTGGAATCAGAGGATAGCCTGTATTCCTGCATTATCCAATTGGTTTTGACGGCTTGTGATCCTGAGGGCTCACCAATGTAGAATGCAGAGTATTTCTTCAACCCAATTACATTGTGGCCATTGGTGGAAGAGTAAATGGGTTCCTCCACCCCAATGGACTGCCAGTACCCACTCCCACTCACCCTGCTTTTCGTCCTCCTGCTGTAGAAGTACCACTTGTTTCCTTCACCCATTGCTTTACCTACGCATGCACCACCACCACCCGATTATATATATATATATCACAATATTATCTACTACATATATATGCACACATACGTACATAAGTATGTAGCTAGTTTTATACGGTGTATGTATGTATGTATGTACCATGTAAGTCCCAAGGATCATAGGGATAAAGATCAAGATCTGGGATGACATCTGGATGGCAGGGCAGAAGCGCCGCCTTGCGCTGGAGGAAATGGACCACCAGCTCCTCGTCCGTCGGGTAAAACCGGAAACCGGGTGGCAGGTTGAAATTGTTCTCTCCCATTAGTTAATGATGAGAAAGAGAGAAGATTCTTGATGATGATCAGATGAATATATGATGTATACACACAGACACAAGTATATGTATGTTTGGATAAGTGTTGGTGGTGTAAGCACAATTGTTGATATATATATATATATGTGTGTGTGTGTGTGTGTGTGATGGGGTGTAGAGTAGCAGTAATGGTAGTGGTGGTGATATTTATAGAGAGAGAGAGAGAGAGAGAAAGGGACTGACGTGAAATGGAAGGTGTTTGATGAGATGAGATGAGCGAGCATGGCTTTGTTTTTGGGTTTTTGTTGATATTTAAGTATAGAGTGTTGGGTGGTGGTGTGCTGACTGCTGAGCTCCCACTCCAAGGCGGCGCCTCAACCAAACGTTGGGTACTTTCCAAGTAACGGGGTCTGTTGTCACTGGAGGGAACTTTGTTTCAGATCTTGGGTGGGGGTGGGAGAGGATGTATCTATTTTGTATCTACATGCGTATGTGTGCCCATATATTTATAAAAGGTTATTTATAGGGATAATTACTCTGAATTCAAAACTTATTGTAATTATATCTATAGCTTTCGTGATCTAAAAAATTATATTTACTATTTTTAATTTGAAATTTACTTTCTTTTTAACAAATAAGTCTCTTTTCAGTTGAAATTCATCAAATTTGTTGATATTAATAAAAAATTGAATGAAAATTGATATCTATCATACATCGATTGACTTTTTACTGATTTATTGTAGGTCAAATATTTTTTTTTTTACTAAACTACCCTTACAAGAGTGAAGATACATCATCATATGCATTAATATGTGAAGATATATAAGGATAATCTCAACATTAAAAATTTTATTTAACATGCAATAAGTAAGTAATAATTCAATCGATGGTAAATATTTTTCGTCCAAATATAAGTAAATTTGGTGAATATTGACTAATAGAGAGATTTATTTGTTAGACAAAAATAAACTTTATTGTTACTAGATGTGATTTTTCAAACAATATAAGATCTTAATGTAACCACATAAATCTCAGGAAAGAGCATTATAATTATGCTTATTATAACTTAACTTAATTATCATATTCTTGTATTTATTATATGATTAAATTATAAAATTTAAAATGAATTATACGACGAAGTTTATTTTGACAAGAAATTTGTGGTTATAGGAGTGAGGGTGATAGGGTGGGTCATCATCACACTTCATGCTTATATCATCAACTTCTTGTACCGTACACGTGGCATTAGGGCTATAGGATGAGATTGTGGGTCTCTGATCTTAGGTGGAAGGGCCCACCTACCTGGAGTGCCCCTAAACCCAATTATTACCATAATTAAGTTGGTCCAAATTATTGGGTTCTTACATCCCTGTTTTTTTTTTTCCTTTTTATCTCAATTTTGTTTCTTTCTTGATTCCCTCTTAATGAGGTTGAGAATGACCCTCACCATATCCATTCATTCTTGCCATTATCAATTCTATACTACACTTTCATGCCTCAATTAATCCCCAATCTCATAATCTTCTCGTTCAATTAAATTAGTCACACCTTGTCGTAAAATAAAATATGAGATCGAACCGATTCAAATATGAAACGAACTTATTTATAACTCAATCATAAAGAGTTATTTCGATTTACATTGTATTTGGATCGTACTGCAGTAACAGACTTACCCTTTTATATAGTATTGATATGTTCAATTTTAAATAAAAATATCTATGTTGGTTGGCTGTTTAGTATCTTTTACCAATAAAATAACAAAAAGAAGAAGAAGAGAAAGATGAAAAATAGCTTAATGAATTGAAGATGAAATAAGTAAATGTAGAGGTTATCAAGTTAAATCTTTCAAGATCTCCTAAATTAGTTGTAGTAATTAATGAAGGGGCAATTGGGATTAGAAGTTGAAATTCAAAAACAAAATGAGTAGGTTTCTTGAAATGCTTACCTTTGCACTTTTAAGGAAAGCATATATATATATATATATATATGTATGATTAGATGATGGAACAATGGTAATTAATTAGATCATTGACAGCATTCGTTGTTAATTGGATTCCCAGTTAACCAACTTTGACCACAAATACGTTACATAATTAATGTCCCTTTCTGCCAATCTCATTTACATATATCTATTTAATTATTAATAATTTGATTTTTGATATGTCGAAATTTTGATTAATTGAATTGGGCACCCCTATAAATTATGAATAAAAATTAAAAATTAAAAAATAATTTATAGAAAAAATGGATCGAAAAAAAAGAAAGAAAAACGGGTCTGAATTTGACCAAACTCAAATATTGGATCTGGTTGGATATAAAACCTATGGATCTTGAGTAGGATAAAATAGATTGGATAAGGTATGAATCTAAGTTAATTTATTTGGGTCGTAGAGTCATTAAGAGATCTACACACATTTATAGGCTTACAATGAAATAGATCTAATGTAATAGAGAGGTAAAATTCAACTAAGAAGGAAAATAAAGATGTAAAAAATTGAATTCCTATAGCATTCTAATTAATATTAAAACTATTATAATAATTTATCTAAATCTATATTATTTATAATTATCATTATTATATTCTTTCTCATAAATATATAATCATGTGGAAGTCATATTATATTAAATATTTACAAATTATACTTGTGGCGTTCGTTTGTATTTGTACCATAATTAAATTAAAATTAATATTTTTATAAAAATAGAAAAATTGATGGATGCGTGAGACACGTGTGGATGGGGATATGCACGTAGGTGGTGTGCAGTGAAGGGTAAGGTACCCCACCCCACCCGCAAACAATAGTACACTGCTGCAGATGACACCATTGAACATTAGTGTCCTCTGTTGTCCTTTAATCACCCCTCACTCCCCCCCCCCCCCCCCATCCAAATTGTTTGATCCATAATTGGTATCTGCTCCATTCAGTGTCCTCTGTTGTCCTTTGATCACATCCCCATCCCATTTGTTTGATCCATAATTGGTATCTGCTCCACAATACACTTTCTTCAATTCTACCATCAAATCACACCATTTTCACGCCCATAAATAATTTTTATACAGAGTAGATGAGAAAAAGAGGAAAAGGTAAAAATTGAGTAGATAGCATTATAATAATAATAACAATTAGGGAAAGTAGTGAGAAAGTGGTGAATTTGTTCGTGTTTGGTGTGACTGTGATATATCTATATATGTTCATTTCAGTGCCAAATGGAAGGGGTCTTAAGATAATACTTTTAACTAACCCATCATTAATGATTAATTAATTAACCATTCACATTCTCATTTCATATCCATCTCAGCAATTAATGTTTGAAAGGTTCGAAGTGATGCTTTAATTTAAGCATCATTACATTCTCTTGCCTTAATTTGTTTTCAACCTCAGAAATTTTGTGAGGATGGGGTTACCCCTTACATACCAACAGCTCACAAATACATCCCCAGTATATATGACTTTGCTCCTCCATCCTAACAATTTATCACCTTAATTTGCTCCATTATACTTGTACCACTGAATCAACATGTGATGGTTTGTGTAATGGTGAGGGGGTTTATGGTATTGAATGGAGGACAAGTCATGTCCAACCACTCCTTTACCCACAACCAATCACAATGTCTGGGTAGGATTCATTATTTTTCTTTTACAAAAATAAAAAAAAGTACATAATATTAGAAATTATAGTTGAAACCCGGATTGAGATGAACAAGTGCGTGTAACAAACAGGAAAATTCCCCGTAATTAGAAAGCGTGGCAAGTTTTGTCTGGAGATATATTTTACAATACTTTGAACCACACTCGAGAACTCGAAGTCAGAAAGACAACACAGCGGAAAGGTTCTGAGATTGAGGCATTCATTAAGGAAAAGTTTGAGGGATTTAGGTGAAATGGGAAATCAATTAGACAAAAGAGGCCAAAGCAAAAGGGGAGCTAACATGCAAGTCCTTGTCCAATTTTTCTCTTAGCCAGATGGAATGGGACAAACATTTGGTGATTTCTTTGACTTCATTTCAACTACACGTATGCAACAAAGTGTTAGATCTACACTTAGTGTTCTCATTCATCATCGTTTGGCACAAAATTGGAGTTAATAATGCATTAAGCAAGGTAGTTAAATATACAAGATCAAGTTGGTATTGACATAAAACTTTTTCATGTAAATGTAAGACAGGTTCCCCCTTCCTCTGTATGATTTTGACATTCAACAAGGGGGGTACACAAAACACCCTTCTTTGCATAGCTTTTTAGATATAGCTAGCTAATTGCGTCGTCTCATGCATATGCCCTGACAATGTTATAAAGGAAAATTTGAACTCTGAGTTAGTCAATGTATTATTGTGCATGGATAATAGCAGAATGTAATAAGATGAGAGACCAAGGTATGTTCGACAGCTTGTATTGATTCAGACTTCTGATGAACCCTAGGACATGAAAATGTTGCGATTGGAGAGTGAAAGAAGGTGAATGTTTAGATGGTGTTACGCTTGTAGCATGAAAGTGACTTAGGGTTCGGTTTAAATTTTCATCATTCTACAAAGATTTTCATAAATGAAGCCTAGATATTGGAATAAGAACATCAAACCAACACAGCAAAATAAGTTTGTGAAGTTTATGTCGTGGTTTTGCTTTTTTCCTTCCATAGAAGGAGATCAAATACCCACGTCTTTGAAATGGGTAAGAAGCTAGAAACCACCTTTCATAAGATACAACACCCATTCACAAAGAGGCAGGCAGAATTTCAAAAGTAGGCGAGAGAGTATTGCCAAGAAATGACACTAGGAGTTACAAAAATGTGGGTCACTCATGATGCCTTCAGGGGATGGGAGAATTGGTCGAAAAGGGACGACTTAGTGGAGAAAGTTATTGCAATTACATGGGTGGTGTTCAAAGCAGCGCAACTTTGAGTTTCAATATATAGTATATCGTTCTTGTAGGCAAGAGATAATATTAATATTCCATGCCTCAACGATATAGAACTTCAAGAAGAGCAAGGAAAATGTTTAATTTTTCAATCATCAGATTTTTTAACAGCTTGAGAGTGGATGATTTGAGTAAAGGAAACAAAAAATTTGAATCATCTAATGCATGCAGAATTATCAATGAAATGAGGTTCAGAGAAAAGGAAAAAGAACTCACAGAGGTCAATGATAGCTATGGTCTCAACATGACTTGACTTGAAGTAAGTTGTTCATGAATTTGCCTGAATTTCTCTTTAAGCCTTTGTATCTGCACATAAGAGGTCACTTAAAGAAAAATAACAAAAAAATATTTACCGGTAACCAAGAGAAAAGATGGATAAAAAAAAGAAATGTACCCGTTTAAGCTCAATCTCTGTTTCTCGCTTCCGCTGTCCCAGTGAATGCCTCATGGTAGTGATGTCAAAAACATTCTCTAAATCATCAAATGCAGAGTCTAAATCTTCCCGGAGAAGGGCGGGCAACTTATCAACAACAGGCATAAGAAGGAAACAGTTGAACTGCAAAAAGGCAACCATGACAAACAGATCAGGCATATCGAAGACTATTTAGTGTTTACTTCTGCTATCACTGGCACATATTGTACAACTCTAACAGCCAAGTTCTTTCAAGTGAATTGCTTATGATTTTTACTTAAGCCTAAAACAGATCAACTATTTGCTTAAACGTCACAAAATAACCTAATATACGTTCAAGTTTCAACAGCACATAAATTCATTTTACGATAGGAAGCACCATATATATGACCTTTAGCTCTGTGGATGCCAGGAAGTATTCTCGAATCCCATGGAATATTTGTTGAACCAAAGCATAAACAATCCTCTCAGATGAAGGGGCAAGCCTTCTGTTCCATAGTGTACTATCTAAAAGGTCAGCGAGCCTTGTCTCTGTTGTTGAAACACTGCCTGTTGAATCATTTCCTGAAGCCAGATTACTGAGCTTTACATCTGCCCTTGACTTAACCTCTTGCTTATCATTTCCTACAAAACCAGACTGCAAATCTGGAGAAACACTGGCAGGATTAATACCAGCTGTAGACTGTTCTGATCCACCAAATGAGTCCAAGAATTGGCGTAACCCAGCTCTATTCTGTTATGTGATAAAGCGGGTCAGATACAAAAGAATATTAGAGCAGCATCCCTAAAGTTAGAAGCATGTTCAATAAGCCCAACATATTACAGTGCTCTCCCTTCTATCAAAATTTGGCGAGCAAATTGGGAAGAGCAGGCATGGCCACTACTCACCCACACAACAAAGCGAGTAACAAGGGAAAACAAAATGAAAAAAAATCACTCGCTATTTTCCTAAATCAATTAGTAGAGTCCAGTGCACTTCTAGGCTTTCCATATCAAGCATCTCTTCATTTTTGGATTTTCAGAAATTAAGAAGTATACATATCCAAAGATAAACCACCAAGCTAAGGTCAGTCCTCCAAGAGCAAATAGGAATGTGAGTTAGAAATTAATTATAGGCACCTGCTTATCAGATAAGCAATGATGAATACACATTAGAAAACATCTAATGTTTTATCCATGGCCAACACTTAGATAGAGAATCATATTTTTCAGAAGATATCAGAGACTCCACAAAACTGAAGATGGGATTGATCAAATTTATTCTTGACCACGGAGGTGACTTTACTGACCTTATTATGAAGAGACCATGAAACGTAGCGAGTGGTGCTTACTAGATCCTCCATACACCTGCAAGTTTATACACCAGATAAAATTGCATAGCTATGAAAAGACGAAAAAAAAGCATAAGAATGTCATGAAACATCAGCACATGACTTCTGAATAAGAAGCTTAACAGAGAAGAATAATTAAAATCCTACAAGTGAATGGTGACATTTGAAATTTCTGCTAAATTTTAGAAGGATACGGTAATATGCAGGTGGGATGAAAAAATATTGAGTTTCTTCCATTTTCTTGATCTAATGGAAAGTTCAGGAAGAGTAAATGAACCATTTTAATAAGATTATGAAACAAGGAGATCTCATGAAAGCATAAGACAAAATTATTAACATTACAAGAGATTGTGCACAATCAACCATATAAAATTTAGAGTAAATTACAAAAGGCACACCTGAGGTTTGCCTTAATTACAAATATGAAATTTGAAAAATTACAAATACCCCTCTTGAAATTAGAAATGCCCTAACAATTATCCAAATTTCTTCTCTTCTATGCTCCTATTTAAGTGTACCACCTGCTTTCAGTTCAACAATCAGCTCTACCAAGGTGGACACCAGCAGGTTACATATAAATTGAATCCTTTGACACCAGAATAGCCTTCATTGTTTATGCTATGTGCACTAATAGTGACTAGTTATACATGAAATAAAGATGTATTTCATTTTCCCTACTACTGTGCGGGTTTAAATAGAAGTCCTTCCATATCATTGTGGCTGTGAATTGATTGAATAAACAGATGCGCCAAGCTTCTATTATCATGTGTAAACTGATATAAAATTTCAGAACACACCAAAACCTAATACTTGCCAACTTAACATGGCGGGAAAATAATTTTCTGACCAAATGAAGTAATGTGCTATTACCTATATATAATGCCTCTCTTATTCTGTGGGGCAACTGTAGAAAGGCTTGAAGTCTTGGAATGCAACAAATGAAAATAACAAAGACCAAAAGCAAGACCCTTTTCTTCAGTATGCTAGCAGCTAGTTTACTCTCATATAGTTAGATAAAGATTCCATTCTATATACCTACACAACTCAGAAGTAAAGACAAAGTGGCAGCCACTTAAATTGGATTCAATTATCAATCAGCTAGTCCTAATGATTTACTGGCATCTCATGAAGGGTTGAATTGCCATGGGAGAACAAAATATATACAGAGAAAGTTGACAAAAAAATACAGCATATAAAGAAGAATGTCGAAATGACGGCAATTATACTAACTTTTCACGGCAGGATCGTTCAGTGGATTCGGCAAAGTTGTTAAAGGCAGAGGCAACACGCTTTAGAAAAACTTCATGGCCACTAAGAAATTCACCATCTTTCTGTTGGACATGTCTCAAATGATAATTAATAGTTGTCAGAAACTAAAAAATATACCAATTTGTTCGAGTTATTCTTGCATCACAAGTACTAGACCAGTCACTTCTAGAAACCAAAAAACATCTACCTGGAGAAGGAAAACAGAGATTGGAAGCAGTCTCCTAAGAATATGCAACAGCCTGCCACCCAACTGGTACCAAAAAAAAGGAAGAAAAAGAATGAACCAAAGGTCAAATATATAAAAGGAATAAAGTAACTAAAGCAGTGATAATCTCAACTCGGAACTATTAAATCCAAAATCATACAGCTTAAGCCAAAAATAACATGGTCAGTGTGGACTAATTCACAAATCTTGGTTCATTGACAGTGAAATTAGTATGTTTTATTTAACCAAATCTGGTTGAGGCCTTCTAATTTTTTTATAAATGACCCATCTTGGATAGTTTGCATACCCATTCGATAGTGATCAATTAGGACAATGTGCACTCCAACAAATTGTTTGGAAGAAGAAAAAGGCAGACAAGAATAAATATTTGACAAAATTTGTCTAGTTCCAGGTAAAATGTTGGAAGCTCTCAATCCCCATAATCCATCCATCCAAAAGTAAAGAACCAGTAACCTGCATCATATTTTAAACCAAAGACAGTCAGCATGTTGCCACAGTTCATGCTAAGCAGTCAGCAGCAGCCTTTCTCCTTGTCCACCACCAGTCACAAGTTGTCCAGCCAACTACTTTTCCTCTAAAAACCTTCATCAAGGCATGCAATCATATGCAAACAGAGGTACCACACTAGCTCGGCTAGAAAACTTTAGCTTGCTACAGCCTATGGGCACAAATAGTCCAGGTATGAAACATTAAATGTTTCCTAATCCTCTCTAGGACTTCCCCAACCCCATGCTATGGTTTAAGCTTTAAGAGTGGCCCTTGAAGTGTATGAAACAAGAAAACTTTCATGGGAACCCCCAAAAAATTATTCAATAAGGCTATGATTGAGCTGCATATCAATCACAAGATTTCAGAAATGAGGCATTGTGTCTTGCTCCTTGAAATGAAATATGCCCACAAGTATGTGTAATCTAGTTTGGTCCAATATTCTGTTATGAGCCTGAATCTTCAGTGTCATCATATTGGGTAATGCAGATATAGTTAAAAATTTGGGAAGAGAATAAGAGGAAACATTCATATTTAGCATTGAGTTATCACCTGATGAAGAAAAGGCTCAAAAGTATCACGAGCCTTTGCGACAGCAATTACACAAGCGGTCCTGAATCCTCAAAATGTAAACCAGGAAGTGAATATTTGTAAGAAAGATTAATTTAAAACCATAAATTTAAGAATAAGCTAGAAGTTTATTAGTACCTTGAATAGTTTGTCCCATCATGGATGTCCTCAACTCCACAAGCATTGACAATTTCTTCACGTGTAATAGGAGGGCATTTGATTCCCCCAACAACAAAACGGAACTCAGCCATTGCACGATGATATTGAGCACCTCCATAGAGACGCATCCCTGCATTCTGCATAGCAGAAAGAGTAGCAAGAAAAACCCAAGCAGAAATGGACATTAGCAAATCAGAATTCTCGTGAATAGCACAACAATTTCATAATATTATCAGAAGGTAGAAAATGAAAAGCAACAGATAGAAAGAATAAGAAAGTAAGATGGCCGTGCTACTTCAATGGTTCAACTAAGATAGAGACTAACTACAATTTTGTAAAGTTGAAGTTCATTAATAAGCAAAAGGTAGTGATGTAAAAGTGAAAGGTTCAACAAAGTGCAGCTGCTTTTGGAATTAGCTGAAGTGACTTATCTCATCCGCAAAGGATAATGTCACCAAATTCTGACTTAGAGTTTAAGAAACATTTAAGCACGAAATCAATTTTTAGAACACAAGCAGCAAGGGTGGTATGCCAAAACTGAGAATGACAGATGGCAAATGCAAGCATGCTGATAAAAGATTAGTTCATAAACACAGTATAATCTGAGTAAATTGAATAACTGGATATTCCAAGGATGTCAACAACATAAATAGATTTCAAGTTGCAAAAGAAAGTTTTGTATGCAACCAAATTAGATAAACATGTTGGAAAAATCATAGAGTTCTTTTAATTAAGCAAAGATATGGAAGTAGATCTGAAGTGTATATATGAATGTACTCTAATATTTAAGAAAATTGGTGGCAGAAGAAAAGGACATAAATGGAAGCATAAAATGGTCTACGCTTTTCAACAGAATACACAAAGCACATAATAAAACAAGATACGTTGACTGAAACATATGTCGACTTACAGGTATTAACTTCTGTGGAAACTGAAGACCATCAGTGCCAATAAATGCACCTCCATTGACCCTCTCATCTTGCAGTGTCTCCCCTGAAAAGAGTACAGAATCCTTCACATTAAGGTAGCTTACCAATTGGATAAGAGAAGTAGCAAATTTATCTATAATCAATTCAAAAAAGTTTTAAGATAATAGCATTAACACTTCAAATGAAATCTATAGCATGAGCTCAAGAGGTTAAAAATGAGATGGAAAATGCATATGAAAGTCGTCTAACTAGCATAAGAATGAGCAGAATTACTATTTTAAATTCCAATAACAGAACAAGGTTTGTAGCTGAAAATGTTAGGCTGAAACCTTGAACATACCAAACTTATCTGGTGGTGCAACAACCGTCCCTTTCAACAGAAGCGATAGCTGAACAATAAGAGGAACATGTATCAGAATTGACAATTAAGCCACTAACCTACAGGTATTCGTATTCCCTCGAAAAAAAATCACAGGAAAATATTAGCCATCCTACTTAAAACTAATAACTTAATTAAACTATAGCAAAATATATACAGAAGCTTTGCTACAGTATCTGTTCTGAAGTTGATTGATGATTTTTGTGCCAAAAATGGCTAACAAGGATATTTTACAATTTCTGCAAATTTGAAGACATAATAAAGGCAGCCACTTGTTTAATGCCTTTCCAAGACAACAGTTCTTCTATAGTAGTAAGCTGTTTCTGCAAAGCTTGGTGGTTACTGCAGATTCGAAATCTGATTCTTTTTCTAGAATAGCTGATGCAAATAGGGAACTGCTTAGATACCCAGCAGAGGGTTAGAAGCAAACAAGTCTTATTCAATTGGTATTGGCTGACCCTCATCATACAAGTTTGATGGACGCTTCTTCAGAATAATAACCCTTAATTACCTGCCAAAAGCCAAATTCTTTTATCAAGTGAAAAGGGGGGAAGAAAGACCATCTCCCTTAGCCTAGCTACATTAAGTGAACCCTAGATTTGAAATATATTTAAACTAACATATTCCTTGTTTCACATTGCATCACAGTCAATAATTAAATTGTCCAAGTGAACAGCATAATTTCTGGGGGAATTCAATCATCGAGCAAAAAAAATTTGTATTCTATAAACTAGAATATTACTATCTTGTTCTTGAAGATATGGATTTCTAGAAGTTGCTTGCTCCTCAAAATATTAATAAAGGGACAAGTGCCTGGTTTAACAGAGAATAAGATCATGAATAATGACCCACCAAAATGCATGAAAAGTGCCTTTCAAACAGCATGTAACCTATATTGTCCATATATCCCCTGCATCTTAACTTTACAAATTCTTAATCCTACAAAGATTTTGCATATTGTTGCAGCCTAAGCCACTGGTTCTTAGCATATATTAAGACATCAGTTGAAGCATTAATAAATAATTTCACCTTGGTCAAAAACAGATCATGGAAAGCTCGGCCTTTCTCCTTCAGCTTTACTTCATCTAAAGTGCTGAGGAAATTACCAAAAGACAAATAAGTTCAAAAACAAATATTGCTCATATCAACTAAATGCATTTGGGAAGAGCTAGGGAAAAGAGTAAAAAAGAAAAATTAAGTGAAAGAATATCGTAATGTTTGGATTTGTATTTTAAGTGTTTTGTTTTGTGTTTTGGAGATAGAGAGAGAAAAATAGAGATAAATAAGTGTGTTGAGGATAGATGGTTTGTTTGGATTTTTGTTTTAAGGTAATTTAAAATATTTTAAAATAAGTGGTGTAGGTTTTATGTTGGGATTTGGGAGACAAAGTTCCCTGTACATTGTCATCATATCTCTTTTATATATAAATATGTATGTTTAATGTTGTATTTTTAGGAGACAAAAATCACTATTTATTGTCAAATCATGTCTCTTTTATATTATATATAAGTGTATATATATATATTATATATAGAAAGTTGAAAAAAAAAACACAAGTAAGATGTAAAAACACAAAAACAAACATTGGGTATGTTTTTTATCTTGTCTCGAAAAATGAAAAAACATGAACCCAAACATAGTGTATATCTTCCGCCTTCACTAGGTTACATGAACATTCAAACCTGAGTTCCTGATTTATTTCACTTAGCTTCCTCGTGGCACTCCGGTGCTCTTTTTCAAGAAGCGGAATGATCAGTGGTACACTGTCCATATACCTTAAGGGAAGGATATCACAAAATTGTGAGCTACTCATTAATGGGGAATCAAACAAGGGACAAGTATAACTACGATACCTTTTCTGCAGCAACTCTTCCAAGAATAACTTAAGACTGCTAACACCTATTCTGCTCCTTTCCTGCTTTGAAAGTGATCTACCCAACTTTTCCTCCAAAGCTAATATATCTTCCATCTCCCTCAAAGATATAGCCTGACAAAGCATGCGAGAAGCTGCATTCAGGTGCATATGACAATTGACAAGACAAAACTGCGCATGTAGACAGAACAAAAAAATGTCTGTGGGTTGGTAGTCCCCTCTGGATGTTGAGCTAAATTGCCCCATATCAAGCACTTTACTGTCACTTTCTCAAACAGATTCGGGACCCAGGAAAAGGCTCCAGATAGTTAGGTTTTAACTAACTAGGTCTTTAAAGACCTCCAGTTAATTTAGAGACAGTCTTTATTCGTTTTCCCTGTAGAGAATGTTCTTCAAATTTCAAAGCCAGCCATTATATCTGCAAATCCCCCTGATCTATGTTGCTCAAAAATCCTCAGTACACTATTTCTTATGTCATCACTAAATAGTTTGCCAATCGTAAATGGTGAGCTTCTTTTGATGATGAACTAGAGAATAAACGATATGACTGAGCTACCTATCACCTGGACCATCTTTTGATTGCATGAAATCCAAATAAAAAGGAACAACATCAGGTAATCAATTAGAATCAGATGGCATCAAAATCAATGACTCTCTATAAGCTAACTGGCCACTGCATATGATGCAGTTCAAAACATAAAAAGACTCTAACCTGTTTGAACTCATCATTGGATTTGTAGACCGATTCATGCCCAGATCCAACTCTGCCAGAAGGAACAGAGGTGAAAAAAGGTGAATCACCTAACATGAAGCCGTCAAGTGTGCTTGGAGGTGGTGAAAGAAAAACCTCCACATCTGAAGCTCGTGCAAACTGAGGGATTTTTGTATCAAGCTTTGTCGAAACAACAACAGTCCTTGAAAGTTCAGGGTCAATCTATATGAAAGTGTAAGATGAAAAAAATCAAATAGAAAACAGGCCAAAACTTTAAAAGCTTTCAACTAGGAGATGAAGTCACAGTAAGTTTACAAAATCAGCATCCGATGCATTAATTCCCTCAAGTTTAATTAATGTGATTTCTGATGCACAAGTGGGTGACTAAGCATCATATTCCTGCATATGTGTGTCTTAGGGTGTGAACATGTTACCAACAGCCTCAGTCCAAACATGTATGGCCCTTTGCAAACATACAGGTTAGGATATTTAAGAAAATACCGGTGCCTCTAATGCTCTCGGCTAACAGAGCACAAAATCGACTCTACTTTAAGGAAGATAAAGCTGATTTTGCTTGTCATATGTGAGAAAGAGAGTGGGGTATGCAGCAGTGAGCTTGTATAAACAAGATAAAGTAATACAAGTGTTCAGACCTACTGCCATAAAAAACATTAACAAAGTTACTAACTAACCAAGTTCTACTTGCATCAGGCAAGAAAAAAGCAAGGACATCACACTTAAAATTACATGTATGCTCAGAGAGAAAAGAAATTGGACAAGACATGACAAAATTCCTGGAATTTAGGTTAAGAACTCTAAAAGTAATATGCACTGCTGCTCAATAATCTGTATTGAGGTGGGTGAAGAATCTGATCTTACATAGACTATCCATACAAGAAGTTTGTTTCAATTAACCAACACAAATAAGCAACTGAGTTTTTAATGCTCATCATCTGCATCTTAGGAATCCTAGGACAAATGAGGAACATACTTGCATCACTACCCTCCTAGTTGTGGCGTTGCTCCAATCACAGCAGTCTTCAAGGCATACTATGATGAATTCTTTATGCTGCATTTTAGCTCGCACTAAGGACTCTACAGCACGAGCTTGAGTCTGCCACATGTAGCTTCTCAATATTCAAACAATAAGTGAGGTGAAAAAATAAACTTTCTGAAATCAGTAATATACCTGCAATGCACGACTTTTTCGTGCTGGAGCTGGGGCAATGAGCCCAGGTGTGTCTATAATGGTGAGATTTGGACAGTACTTGTATTCTATTCTGATTATTATTTCTTTTGACGAAAATTGATAAGATTCTCGCTCCAGCCTCATATTTTCTGCTTCAATATAAGCCTACATGAACTGAAAGAAATTAGCGGGTTTTACAAACAAATCAGCAACATAGCTTTTACTTATTATAGATATATTTTTTATGAAGAGCAACATGAGAAAGGAACAACAAGAAACACGATTTGTATCAGTTTTCCATGAGAAATGACAAGCTGAGCTTTCTTGACAACTTTTTTCCATTTCTTAAAATTTCATTTGCCAAAAGCTAGGATATAATGCCAAGCTTGTTAGTTTCACAAATTACTGAGGCTACAAACTAAGTTAGACAGGAAAAAAGGGTCAAATACCTTGGTTTATGGATGACAAATTATTGCATCTATGCACAAAATTAGACAGGAAAAAATCCCTCAACATAAAATCAACAGCAACATTGCACTTGTCACTAGTGCCATGACTTCCTGCCTATACGAAATTATTCAATTGTTGAGGCCAACTTTAGTATGAGATATGGCTCACATATAACATTACCAACTTATGTGGAGCATAATTGATTTCCTTAAAACTTTTTGTATATTCATATTTTCCTAGGGTAAGAGCAAAATGCATATGAGGAAAAATGAAAGTATGCACAAGACATCAGCTCAGAACCTCTACCGTCGATTACAATAGTTCAAACAGCATAATGTAGAACATCTCAGAGTTGTATACAAATCGTCTTCTGATTTTATACTTTTCTTTTTTCCCAAGTTTGACATTTAATTTGTCCAATATCAGTTCAACATGAGAAATTAAATCCTCTAACATGTTCTTTATCTCAACGGCTATTTAAGTACATAAAACTATATCCGCATTATACTTTTTCCCAAAACAACTTACCTGTGGACAAATACAAAGCCTGAATCTTGGACAGTACCTGGATTTCTTGGAGAGATTTTTCCTGGGGAACTGATGGGTCGGAGTCAGATAAGAGGTGGCAGAGAGGGGTGTGGCAATCGGGATTGAACTTCATGTGAAGAGTGATGGGGCGGCGGGTCTTGGTGCCGCCTCCGACGTGGTTGAATTGGAAGCCCATTAGGGCCTCCACGAGTGCGCTCTTTCCCTCAGTCTGATGGCCGACCACGAGCACCGCCGGCGCGTCGAACGGGGTCGAAAACTCCTGCGCCAGGCCGTGGAGCTCATTGTAGGCCTCGTACAACTTCCATTGGCCTTCTTCCAGTGGTGGCGGCGAATTGAATTGTTGCAGGGAATCCGTCTCCTCCATGTTCTCTCTCTTGGGGGATGGACAGTTGGGAGTGAGTGAGAGAAGAGTGTGTGACTATGCGATGAGTTTTATCAGAAAGTCGTTTGGAGGTTTTGAAATATTTTTGGAGTTTGTGGAGTTCTGGACCCCTCGCGCTCGCGCGCTTCTTCTGGAAAACGATGCATATAGAATTGGTTTTCTTTGTTGTCTCGGCTACATTTACGCTTTTTAGGTCTTTTATTTAATCCCTTTTTCTTTTTTCTTTTTTTTCTATTTTTCTAACTCTAACCCGAGTCTGATTCGATCAAATCTAAATCAATCATACAACAACTTCAATATATTTGCCGTATGATTAATGTACAATTCATTAAAAATGATCAATTTACATAACAAGTATATCATACTTGCTCCATAATTAGTTTGGTTCGATCAAACCTAATTTATTCAAGAATTTTTCAATATGGACATATATTGAAACCCAATTCAATAGCTCCTATTTTAGATTTTTGCGTTTATGATAAATAAAAATATTTCTAAATTTATATAATTTGTATTTGATCAATCATATTAATGTGGGATATAGATGTGAATTTATAGAAAAGCTCAAACATAGAATAAGTATCACTAGAAGATATATAGGGATCTGCATCTTTATTAGTTGAGACGGCATTGACTTAAAACTTATTTGATCAACAATTCAAAATCCTTGCATGTGATTTGAATCGGATTAGATTTTCTGTTTCAAATCCTATTGCTATTTCACATTATACGCCATTCAACATAATATACATATATAACGTGTACAAGGATAATATCATATTCTTTTATTTTGAAAAAGATTTTATACATGCAACACAGTAACATTGCATTGGTTTTAGCATATTTCCTTCTTTGAGGTTGAGAGAAGAGTATTCATACAAACACAAAATATGTAAACATGAACATTTTACATTACTCACATTTAGAAGCATTCTTTGTGTTGAATACTTATACAAGGTGATGCGTAGATATGAAAACATTCCAATAACTAGAAATTTGTTCAAATTTCGGCAATTGGATATCCTCATGAATAAGTTGCACGGAAATAGAAGATTGTTTGAAATCAACTTCTATATTGGGAGACACATACATGAAGAGAAGGCCACAAACTTTTTTCCCTTTTTTCTTTTTGTGATGAGAAAGTAGAATTTGAGCTCTTTGTGGTCTTTAGATTTTGACAAACGGAAGCAGTATAAGGCACAGCAAATGCTTTCCCAATTCCCATGGGTTTCACATTCAAATTAAGAAAACCAACAAAATCAGTTGATTCTCATTTTATTAGTGCATCAAGATGGAGAGAAGGTTACCAAATAAGAGAAAACTTTGACCTCGAAAGAAGTTCCATGCCTGAAATCAACATCAACAGCATTCTAACCCACTGGTTCACAAGCAGGCATCAAACTATCAAGATTTCTCTTATGCGAAGCTGCAATTTATCCCAAGCTTATGCACCTCTTACAAGAATAACATGAAATCAAAACCTTAGATTATATACCAACCCAGAATAAGGAGCAGGAAGACTATCTGTCGTGTAACTCTACCACGCAGGTATAAAAGAATAGGCAAGCATTCTGGAAATATGAACACGTTAACAAATCATGTTACATATTCCAATATAAACAGCGCACACAAAAAGAATATACTCGCATACTTGCAGAAAACATCTTGTGGTTTCTCCAAAGATCATACTTTAACCGTTGCCCTATCTTTCAGTAAAGCCTCGACAGCCCTCCTCCCAGAAACCAACGCGCCATCAAAAGTGGCACTAGTCACATAATCCCCGCATATATACAACCCAGGCTTCACTCTCGGATCCTTCATCAAATTTGTAGGGGGGCACTGGTTTGGCTGGGCAAACCCGATTCTGTACATACGCAAGTATCTCCACGACCTGACATCCCCCTCCCTAAACCAATCTGTTAACTCCTTCATGACCCGTTCTACCAGCTCTTCATCAGGCACACTATCATACAACCCGATAAGTGATACAGACACCAACGCTTTTCCTGGAGGAGCATAGGATGGAGCCACATTGGTTGCAAAAAACATGTTATTCACAATCCCTCGACCCGACCCATTTAAAAATAGCACAGGGTCTTTAACTGGAACTCTGTTGCTATCCACCGAAAAATACAAGCAAACGGTGCTCCTCACCGGCATCTTCACCAGACCAGGCCCTGTTTTTCCTGCCAAAATCTTGACAGCTTCAAATTCTTCAATTGCTAGAATGACTCCAAGATCACTCCTCAACAAGTCTCCATTTTCCAAATTCACAGTCACACCATCCTCTGACTCACAATCTATAGAAACTACCCTTGAATTTAATAAAATCGAGTTTGGATTCAATTTAGCTGCCAATTGCTCTGGAATTGCGGAAATGCCACTCTTTGGGAGGGTATTCTCCCCGAGAGCAAGACATTTGAACACGAAATCGAACAAACGGGAAGTGGTTCCAAGCTCCCTGTCGAAGAAAATCCCGCCAAAAAATGGTCGGAAAAACCGGTCCAGAATCGAATCCGAAAATCCTGTTCTCCTCAACAAATCAATCGTCTTGACCTCATCCGCAGTCAAAATATCGTAATCCGACTGGCTCAAAACCCTAATTCTAGTCAATGCTATCAACAGCTTATCAATGACTGTACCAATGGGATTCATTAGAGACTGGAGGGCATCGGAAAAATGCCGCAGGGGATCAGCTACGGTGTGGAAGCGACCGTCGTAAAAGACCTTAGCGCCGGAGTAAAATCTTTGGAGATTGAGCGAGTCGTAATCAAGAAGCTTTCGAGCTTCGGGATAAGCCGTAATGAAGATTTGGAAGCCACGGTCGAGAGTGAAGCCATCGACGAAATCCGTACGGACGCGGCCGCCAACGGCGTCGGAGGCTTCGAGGAGGAGGAAAGGGATGTTCTCAGATTGGAGCCGAGTAGCGGCAGCTAAACCAGCTAGCCCGGCGCCGACCACAATGACGCCAGTCTTCCTGAATGGTTGAGAAGAAGACGGGGTTTTATTGGGTGGGGACGAGTCCAGAGATATTTGCTGTGAGGTTGCATTGGGTAGCTTGAAAGATTTGGAGTTTCTGAAATTGGAAGAAGAGTAAGAAGAGAGGGGAAAAGAGAGTGCAGCGACGGACATCGGGGTGGGAGGGTATGGGTTTTATGGGCTGGATAAGGCTTTAGTGATCCGATACTGTTATCCATTTGCAGGGACGGGGGAAGGTTATACAGTTGCTACAAAAAAATTGACATCACCATTTTATATGGAATATTATTTTAATATACAGAAATATATATCGTACTGCTTTTTAATTTATATTTTATATTCATATATATATAAAGCATGCTGAAAATTGCAACAAGAATAAATGATAAATGAGACTAAAATTGAAATTTATGAGAAACCCGTATAAAACTTGCAAAAGCACTACTATGTCTGGGGTGGAAAAACAGAATTCCCTTCCGCTACAGCCTACAGCGCTACCTAATAACCCTATCAGATGTTCCAAACTGAAAAAGTGGAAAAATATCAGAATGTTATTCAGTCTGAATCAGTAGCATCTACAGTAACTCTGTTATTTTCGTTCTATAGCAAAAACAGATTCATACTCGCCCACAAATTAATCAACGAATTCGTCAGGGCAAATTTCCACAAACACAGGCAATCGCTTTCTTGACTTAGTCCCGTAAAGCACTTTCTCTATGTGAGCATCCACATCTTGTTTGGAGGGGTTCTTTTTCTCTGTTGAACCCAATGGCAAACTGACATCAATCCCGTCGTCCCCAGGAGTCCAATCAGATCTGGGCGGGGGCGGAGTAGTATTTGCGGTTGCGCTGCTGGAACTGGTACTTCCAGAAAGTTGTTTGACTTGGCTGGGTGATGTGGGGAAGTCCATTCCCGTTGGTGGCGATGGAAATGAGAAGGGTTCTGCTGCTGCGGGTGGCAGTGGTGGTGGTGGTGTTTTGACTTGGCTAATTGGGGGATATTTTGTGCCATATGATGATGGGGTTGATCCCTCTAAATTGTTGTTCAATTTGAAGGTCTATGCCAGAGAAAATTGCAAAAGAATATCCGGAAACATACGAGAAATCATGGGCCATAACAGATTTTCCAATTCAGTAGTTACGATTTGTAAGACTTATTGGAGAAAAAGGAAAGTGTAGAAAAGCAAAGAAGAAAGAGTAGATTAACCAGTTCTCGTACCTCAAGTTTGGTCCTGCCCGAGGAACGAGGAAGGCGCAGCTCCTCTCTGCCATGTGCGAACTGTTTCAAGTGAATTCAAGTTCCAATAAGCATATTAAATCGTGGTTTGACCTAATAGGGATAAATGCGCTTTTAAGTTCGTTCGTGAATGTTAACTTTTCTCGTCAGAGGGGTGAAATGATAAAGTACTAGAAGTCGGCGTACCCGTAGATAAATCTTGAGAAGAAAATTAACCGTCGGATCAGAATAATGGAAGAGAGAGTGAGAGCAATTGACCTGGCATCCGGAGCCAAATTGGCATGCACCAGTATTCTCCCAAAAACGGCACAGCCTATTCTTATAGTATCTGCTCTGCTCGGTGCCGCTACCTCTACCGCCACCACCGGTTGACGGTGAAGAAGTTGAATGCGATCTCCCGCTAACAAGACCGCCAATAACGGAATTGGATGACGTCGCTAGCCTCATTCTTCCTTCACCGCCTCCTTTATTGGACTTCGGCACCGGAATCCCATCCATAACAATCACATCCTCCTCGACCTTCACCGGCGTAATGAATACCGATGGAGTCTCGAAGGTGGACGACGGATCGGCAGCCTCAAGATACGTCACCAGCGCAGACGGAGAACTCGAACTGTCGGATGGGTATGGATCGAACATTGGACTGTAGCGGTGACCTCCGGCCAAATTCAGCACGTTGTGTGAGACGGCGCCGTCTAAGGACTTGAGCTTCGGAGCTTTGGACTCGCGCTGGTTTTCCATGAAAAGTCACTGCAATTGATTCTCCAGTCCAGAATCACAACACGTTCCCCATAATAGTGATTAAAGTTCGCTGAAATTTTTTGACGCTCAACCGAAATTTGAAATCTTCCTTTTATATATATATAAGCATGAACAGCATTAGATGTTTCTTTCTATTTTTGATTGGACTAAAATACCCTTACAATAGTATTATAGTGTTATTTACGTTAATTGATATTGTGACTATCTAAAACTTAATTTTAATGATATATGAAATTAATAGAAAATATTAAGGGTTAAATATAAGAGAGGTAAATCTAAGAGAGTGCATATATGCGAAGGCGAGCCGTAATCCGCCAAAAAGAAA
Organism: Sesamum indicum; assembly: GCF_026168435.1. NCBI lineage: Eukaryota > Viridiplantae > Streptophyta > Magnoliopsida > Lamiales > Pedaliaceae > Sesamum > Sesamum indicum. The sequence continues at coordinate 28,326,045 of NC_142664.1, forward strand.
GCATTGAAGCAACCAAGTTTACACAAAAATAATGTTGAAAGAGAAGAATGAGGAGAGTATGAAAAGCATCAGTTTTGTAGCAGAAATTGTTGAAAGTAACAGACATGAAGGTCATATCCTAAAAAACAAAGTTCCAATTATAAGATGAACACAGCAAATGCATTGATATGTAAGCGAGGAACTCCGTTTATGCTTCTTTGCCCCTTGGGTTTTGCGCCATTCACGGGATTTACATTTACAAGAAACATATGTACATGCTACAAATTGGATCAACTTTCAGAACAATTACAACTTTTATTGAACATTCATATGGATGCAATGAAAACATGCATTCCCCTTAATTGCACATGCCAAAATACACTACTAGTTCCATATTTTCAACCATATTTATGTAAGTTCAAATACAAGGAAGAATTGTTCCAAGAAACGAGATAGACCACAACTCGCCATTGTGGTAGACCCACTTCAAATCCCATTTATTACATTATTGAGATTTCCTCCTAGCAAGGACAGCAGTCCACCACCATGGACTCTGCCCTCAGGAACGATGAAATCGATGCTCTTTCTTGCATCATTGCTGCCGACGCCATCACCCCCGCTGCTCCTTTCCAGTTGCTTCTCCGAACCCAACGGTCTTGAGTAAGACGATGAGGTCTTCATCGACAAAGGAACCAGTACCTGAGGAGGGATGAGCTGTTGCCGTTTGGCTGGCTTCTCGAATGAGTTGATTGTGTCTGAGATTGCAGTTACACCCGACGATGAACATGTGTTGTTAAAGTTGCTTTGAGCAGTTGATGCGGTAGCCGGTACTAGTCCGTGGAAGAGGCCTGGCCCAAGCATTCCTGCTCGTTTCGTCTCCCGGCCCTGAACCAGGCTGCTGTGTGCAGCGCAGAGACCATTCTTTCCTCTTGCAAATTTTTCGCATTTCCCCTCACCCCAGTTGCACCTCTTTCCACCTCCGTGGGCCTTGCAGAAGTCAGTACTACCCTGAGCACTCTTCCCGCAATTTTCGATCTTGCACCGTTTTCCCCCACCATGTTTGACACAACAATCAGTCTTGCCACGGGCACTCTTGGTGCAACCGGGAATGGAACACCTCTTTCCTCCTCCATGGGCAACACAGAAATTTGTACCTCCATGCACACTTTTTGGGCATATCCCACCACCATCAAACATGCAACGTTTCCCACCACCGTGCCCTTTGCAGAGCGGTGTGCTTCCTTCGGCACCTTTTGTGCAGCCAGCAAATATGCATCTCTTTCCACCACCGTGCGCTTTACAGAATGTGGTACTCCCCTGCGCACCTTTAGTACAGCTGAGGAACTGACAACGTCGTCCACCACCGTGAGAGATGCACAGGCCAACCTGTCCTTCAGCACTCCTGGTGCAGCCTTCGACCTTACACCTCTTTCCCCCACCATGCTTGATGCAAAGACCAGATTTACCACGTGCCGCTTTTGTGCAACCTCCTGGATGTCCACAACGTCTCCCACCACCATGTGCTATGCAGTAATCTGTCTTTCCCTCAGCACTCTTGGTGCATCCTAATTGCTGACACCTTTTCCCTCCTCCATGGGCTTTGCAATATGCCGTTCGGCTTTCTGCACCTTTATTGCAACCCAGCTTTTGGCATCTCTGTCCGCCCCCATGGCCAATGCACAGACCTGTTGCCCCTCTCGCTCCTTTTGTACACCCAGCAAACTTGCATCTTCTGATATAGCTGCCTCTGTGATCTGCTGATAATGTAGCACTTCCAGGCTCAGATACAGCACTGATGGAGTGATTAGAGACATTTGAAGGTTTAGAACTCAGAGGAGAAAGTTGACAATCAGATTTCGCACTAAGTTCAAAAGACTTGTTCAGGGTCACCGACACCTCAACCTTTTCCATTCTTGGAGCCATAATAAGGCTCCTCATATAGCCTCCTGATTTCTTGGCTGACGTAGAACCCTCATCAACAACAGGAATCACACGTTGGTTACCATCTGCAGACACTTGATCAAGCTGATTAGTTGCATCAACATGACTCTGAGTGGAAGCTGAAAAGTCGAGCATATTGGAAAATGCATCAGCGCTCCCTGACAGCCCGAGCTTCAAAATTGAATCATGTTGAGTTGACAACACTTGAGTAAATACGGCGGAAAGTCCCTTAGTTTTGTTATCACTTGAAGGGGGACACTCAATAGAATAGGCACTTGGCGTCGGGCCCAATCCTAGAACTAATTTGCATCCATCGTCTGGGGTATTTCCTTGACCACCAATATTAGTTTCATTGTTGCTAAGTGTGACACCTTCACGTGTTCGGTATCCAAAGCCATCCAACCGCAGGGTAGTATCTCCGACATTACAATTCTTAAAGAGATCACCACAAAAAGAGGAATACATTTTGTTCTTGATCTGATTAATGGAAATACCTATACTAGTTTGAAGTAATGATGGAGCAGCTCCGAAAGAATGCTACTCAATGCCTAGTGGGAAAAACCATAAATTAAAATGAAAACAACAAGACAAACATACACTCGACCTCCACCGCTCACAAAACCTGATGTATCCGACCTATCCATTATATAAACTGCCTTGGAGAAGCACTGTGTATGTTTATAAACAAAACCTGCACGTGAACATGGTATCGAACTTATTAGAAAGCAAAACAAAACATCACTAGAAAGTGTGGTTAGTCGAATCCAACATACACATCGATTTCCAGTCAAGTACGAATTCCTCTAAATTCCGTCACCCAATAGAAGAGAACGGTTGCAAAATCTGAAAGCATACACAAAGAAAAGGTAAAGTAAGCCCCAAATAAGTTACATGGTTCAATCTAATACATAAGAGCTCAAAAGATTCACTGTTCAGAGAATAAAGAGATCTCTAGGTTAACCGAAGAAAGACTGAATAAGCGTCCATGCATACCAAATCCAAGATGATGCATCATGTGTTACCATTATATATACAACATGAATCCTCATAGTACTTGCCAAAGAAAAAAACACAAAGTAGTCAAGTTAGCATCAAGACTAGCATTGCTAGATCATGTGAAGAGGTTGTGGCAACTCCAACTAAATAACCTTAGAATGCAACCCCACCAACATAGTAGAAACTAAGTTCGAGTCCTGAATCTCCTAAATGGATCAAGCATTATAAGTTAGCCAGCTCGAAATACACTGACATAAAGTAGATTCCCCTAATAAATCTTTTTCCTTTTTTTTTTAATCAATAGAGGCTAGGTAAGGTTAAGACGTTGTGGTACTCCAACTAAATAAAACATAGAATGCACCCCCACAAACACAATAGAAACTAAAAGATGGTTTGGGTAAATGAGAGGAAAGAGGACGTGAAAAAGAGAGAGAGAGGAAAAAGAATAATAGTTTTTCATTAAGTTCTTTGGTATCATTGAAAGATGAAAAAATCGCAAATACTTCCTCCTTGTTTGGTACCATGAAAATAGATTAAGAATGAAAGACTAATTTTTGAAATTTGATTAATTAATCATTTCTCTTCATTTTGCACTAGAAAATAAACAAGTCAATATTATACTAAAATAACTTCAAGTTACTAAAAATTTAAAAACTTATTAATACAAATATTCATCAAACAAGCACAAGAATATTTTTGGAAAAATTATATATTGCAAATAAAATGAGTATTGTTCATTTATTCTAAATTATTCGATAAAGATCAATAGCAAATTAACAATAAAAATTATGGAAAATGCAAAAACAAAGCATGTTTTCGGAATTGTTAACTTCAACTCTAAATCTCCTAATTGGATCAAGCATTACAAGTCAATTGTAGCCAACCCATAATACACCTACACAAAGTAGATTTTCCTAATACAAGTTTTAAATTCTTTGTGTACATTTGCACATATTTTTTTAATCAATAAAAGGTTAGATGAGGATATTCCCCTATCAGATTCACTTCATCATGCAGGAAAACATCACAAGTTACACACTTGCAATCTATACACAACCATGATATAATTAAACAAGAACTTCTTAAGACAAGATTAATTATCTCATACGACGCAATACAGATTGAAGATTTGGTATTTATATAAATCAGATAATTGTTTAAAATTCATCTCTTTCCAAAGATCAAACCAATCCTCATCCCTCAACTATGAACATCAATCCAACTTCTACAAGAAGCTCATCGCTGAAATATGAGATCTAAAGATTCACCAGACAAAAGACAGTGAATAGAAGAGAGCAAAGAGTCAAACCCCACCTCTGAAGCTCACAACACCAATACTACACAATCAAGAATCCAAAAGCAATCACAAACATCTAATTTTTGAACCACCAACAGCGAAAAAGCTAGTGATAGCAACTTTGCATGAACCAAAACATAGCAAAATAGCCACAAAAATGATTAAACTTTTGTGGTAATTCCCACAAAAGAAGAAGAAAAAAAACAGATGTCTCCAGACCCATGTAGACACTAATGCTCAGAATCCCATCAAACTCATTTTCTGCAAAAAAGAACAGCACTGATATACTTGGATAAGCAAAGAGTGAAAGAAAATGGAAAATTACCCTTCAACCAGCAGAGTTTTTTCAGCAAAGATGGAATCTTTCTCTCACTCCATTTGCATCACAACCAAATTTTCAGAGTGTAGCTCTAGAGAGAGAAAGTGGGCTAGAGAATGGGAGGGCAAGAGAAGAGGCAGCATCCAACAACAACTACCAGTTGAATACCAACAAAGTGTAGAAAAGGAAAGAAAGGAAAAGAGGGAAACTTATATGATTTGCTAACCAAGAATTAAAATAGAGCTATGCTTAACTTAGCTCGGATTTCCCAATTTGAATCTTTTTATTATAAATTAATGCCACTTTTATATTTATACTTTCTAATATTTGAATAATTACAAAATATTCATTTAGAAATTAAAAATTAATATTTCATTTTCAAATTTATTAATATTTTTTAAATATACATAATCATATATATTTTTAAAACAGATATATCTATCTATACCAAAAAAAAATTACTTTTAATAGGCAAGACGTGAATCCAATGTATTACTCTTACAAATACTCTTTTCTTTCCTAAATAATTGTTGATGTAAATAATCAATTATTTTATAAATTTTAATTAATTAAATAACATAGAATAAAAAATAAATAAATTATGGGCAGATGATGTATTTCCATCTCTTGTAAAAATCAAGCCTGAAACTTAATATAGGTAGCCTTTTAGATTCATTGAGTGGGAGTGAGATTGACAAATGACGATAGTGCCCCTTTCCTTTGCTGACACAACAAACACAACTGTTTTTCTCTGGACGATTTTAGGCAGCAGACACATTAGATGATTCGGACAATGCATCATACTTTTGGGTGACAGTGACACGGACGCGCCTCTGTTTCACATCCTTTGCCCTTCATTATCACATTTTTATTATTTCAAGCTTATTTTAAATATATAAATATATGTATTTCCCTTTTGCTTAATAATATACGCAATCGTCTCATATTGATTGCGAAGCGATTTATAAATCATAAGATTTTCTCTTGCTAGCGACACAAATAATTTTTCAAAATAAAACGGTGAACTCAAAATAAATAATACTTCAATTTATAGAACTCCGATCGTCGCAACTCGCAAGTCACATCATCAACATAATATTTCTTTTAATGAAAATAAAATAAATTGTAAGACACATGCTAGAGATAAAACAGAATTACATTTTTATTTTTTTTTTCATTTGTGATATAAATTTTTTTCATAAGAAGGGTGGGACCTGGGTGGGTGACATAAGGAGGTGGGGTGGAAGAATTAGTGGTGGAGGTGGAGTTGTCGTGGCGCGCCCTTATCGGCTAGCGCGTGGCCAGCCTTTTTTAAAAGGAATCTCCAATTGTGGTTGAGCTGGCTTGCATTCGTGCTGGCTTGGCTTGGCTTAGTCCAATTCCATCTCTCTTCTTCTTTCTTCTGTTTTGATAACTTTTTAAGCAAAATAAATATGTATTTGTGGCTTTATTTTAATTCTTAATTATAAATTTAAAAAGGGAAGAAAAAATTTAGTTAAATATATATATATATATATATATATTAAAATACATTTATGAAATTATCGAAATCACTGTAATATGCATGTGATATATGAAATGCATCATCAGATATAACATCGATTTCTTACAATATAAATTTTGCATTGCATTATTTGCAAATTGCAGTTACATCCCCAAATTAACTTTACTATTATGAATTTATCTATCAATTTAATTGTAGTAATTAAAAAAAATATGGAATTCTTATGATTGATTCCAATAAAATAAATCAATCAATTAAAGTTAAATATTAAATGAGTCTGTCTGAAAATAATTTTAGATCCATCCAATAAAATAATATTTTTTTTAAACGAGAGAGCGAGAGAATTTCAAAATCATTTATACTACAAAATTATCAAATCTTTATAATTAGTATTCCTTTTTCCTTTTTATTTTTGCGCGGTGGACGCATAGACATTGTACCTTTAAAGTGTTAATAAGAAAGCGAAATCGCATTTTAATACGAGGTACAAAAGTAGGTGCGATTTATGGTAAGATGCATTGAATCCACAAAATAAAAAGATCCATATATATTTTGTTTTTTTACCCTTGCTCCTTATCTCTTTATTTTTTTAATATAATACATAAATACTCAATAGTAAAAAATTTACAGAGAATTAACACTCAGAACACACTCGATATTTTTGCATAAATTATTTTTATTTAATTAAATATATTAAAACTAAGGAATAAAAAAATCAATAAATATTTTAAGAGTAAATTATAATGGACTTCTTGATATTATCGTAATTACAACTATTTTATCGTTTTTTGAAAAATCACTTTGCAATCAACGTTATTTTTAGAATGGGTTGTCACGAAATGATATTTGTCAGATGATTATTAATTTTTATAAAATATAAAAAATTTATTAAATAATACTAAATATTTATAATTATGATAAATATACAAAAATTAATTGTAATTTAGTGTATATTACAGTAATAAAAAATAGTTATGATAAGGATGTGAGCATTGATGAATGGTAGAGATGGAAGGAGGTGTGACTGTGATTGTGATTTGGAGGAGGTTTTGTTTGTTAGTAGGAGGGGTAACGGTAACACACAAACACACAACTAATATTGGCGCTAATAATTACAACAAGTGGAGAATGAAGAACACGTGGGGATACGACAAAACAAGATGGTCGCACAAATCGATGACGCCCGAACACGTGGAGGAAAACGACTGGGCTAAAAGAAAGCGGAAGATGATTGGTCGAGATCCAGGAGAAAACTTAACGATGTGTGACGCCTCAACAACGCAACGGGGTAGGACGGGACCTCTCCTTAATTATTGTGCACGCCCCCCCCCCCCCCCCCACCTAATAATAAACTACTTCTAGTAGTAATTCTCCTTTATTTTTTTTAACATTAAATTGTGAATTATTTATTTCTTTATATAATAATGTTTTCTTATTTGTATTTTTCTTATTTGAAATCATAATTTTAAGATAATGGGTAAAGTTGGAAACTGAGAAGAAAAAATTATATGATTAGAAAAAAGAGAAGCGAATGCGACGCACAGGAGGAAGAAAAAAGACAGCAAAACTTCTTTGTCATTATTTGTTGTATATAAGGTTAATTTAGTCATTATATTAGATATTAATTGTTGTAATACATGTGTGTTTATTATATTTTAAATAAAAATAAAAAATATAAATCAATACGTCACATTTTGAAAAAAAAAATCAACTTAAGAGTATTATCGACATAATAAAAAAAAATTAATGTAGTGATTTCACAAATCATCATTTGTCAGTGAAAATTACCTTCTGCTTTTAATATAAGTATAAATTAAATAATTGTTTGACTTTTAAAATGTACCAAATTATTGTCTTGTTTGTAGCCTTTTATTTCTGAAATGGGTTTTTTGTAACTAAGTTACTAAGTTCATTTTTCTTTTAAAGATTTTGACATTATTTATTTTAAATATGATTAGTCAAAATTTGAAAAAAAATATATCTGAATTATTTGATTTTGAAGTAACATAGATATACAATTTATTTTGTTGGTCATCAAGTTTGGATTAGAAGAAATTATAAAAATGTGATTCCTGAACTTTAAAAAAAAAAAAAAAAACTCACTGTTTCCGACATTAAAAGTTCCAAAAATCTTATAACCCCACTTTTTTCAAGGTTTTTTTTAACCTATTATTATATTCATAGCGTTTCTGTTGCATTTAATCCTAATAATACTTCCGATAAATAATGATAAATTGCTCAAACTTTGACATAATGCAATTACAAAGTCAACATTTAGGGGGAAAAAACAAAATAATAATAATAATAATTAAAAAAAAACTCGCGACCTTTGAGCAGGAGAAAAAACTAAGTTGGATTCATTAAATTTTAGGAGCAATAATTAGGGGAAGACCATGTCCAAAATTATAGTGGGGACATATAAAATTTGAACAACAATAATTGATAATTATATTACCACTAATCAAATATAAAATTAATAATATGTACATCCCTCCGCGTTACATAATTGAGGAATCAATTATTTTAATTGTAATAATATTATAGTATTAGGGAAGAAGATACCAAGTTGCGGAATATTCAAACAAGATGCACACTTACACATACACATCCATCCACAATTGAACAAATCCAACCTACGTGGACTCTGCCCCTCCCCTGTCTCTTTCTTGCCAACCCAATCCCTTTCATCATTCAAAACCTATGTGTCCAAACCCCATCCAAAATATTAAGTCGATCATAATCATTTAATATTAATATCTCAGTATATATATTGTTCATGTGTAAATTTTGTCCGTAAAATATATATATATATATTATAAATGAACATTGATAATATTTAAATACATGACTTCTTATTTGATCCGACTCTGATGCTATACTAAACAACCAATTCGTCTAAAAATGTAAACTATGAAAGAGGAGAATCGTACTTGCTTATAAATATTTGAAAATGTACTTATAAATGTAATTTTTGTATAATCGATAAAGGGGTTTGGTTACTTAATTTTATAATAGAAAATGATATGTTTTTATCGGTAGAATCGTTATAAATAAAATTTAATTATAATAAGAAGGAATTGGTTGGCGCAAAAGCCGTAAGAATCTCGCCGTCCATGGTCCGTGGTCCATGGTATATTCCATTTATTTAAGTACGTAATGTGTGAGAATTTATTTATTTATTTTAACTTATTATATCTTTTCTCTTAACAATTTTAGTATGGGAAACAACTCCAAATATTGAGTTCTTTGATATTTTTTTTTAGTAAATTAGGGTATTTGACTGCCAAAACTTTTTTGTTATTGCATTGAGATTAATCTGTATTTATAGCTCGACGATATAAAAACGAGAGTAGCCACACAAAAAAAAAAAAAAAAAACTCTTAGTTTTAGATTATATTTCAATAAATTGTTATTTCGTACTGGACGAAAAATATTAAAGTTAATCAGACGTCGTCTTCCCTTAGGATTGATCAAATCTTTAAAACAATTATTACATAGAGGGAGAGAAAAATGAATATAATTCAACAAAATAAAATAAAAGGAAGAGGATAATAGCAAGTAGGAGGAATTGAATAGCACTTAGGCAATATGAAAGGTTATCAATCTTTAAAAAAAAAACAGAGGAAATTGCAAGAAAAGAAGGAAGTCAACCTAATTTGTGGCTCCTTGTACATGGGAAAGGGATTATTTGATTTTTAAATTAATACGTCATTTTGGTTAGGGATCTAAGTGACAGCATGTACACATATTTTCAATGTATGGAATCCGTATAAGTCCACCGTGTTATTACATGTATCTCTATCTCCTAGAAGTCAGCTAACTCAAAATTATAATGCTTAGGAAATTTGAGATAATCATACTCATCAATGTGGTAAAATATGTGTAAAGTCTACCGTACAACTGGTCATACATTGTGTTGTATAAGGATTATGTTTGGTTTCATATTTTTGCATTTTTTAAAACAAAATAAAACACATTTAATATTTATTTTTGTGTTTTTACACTTTATTTGTGTAATTTTTTTATTTTTCAACTTTCTATATAATATATATACATATACATCTATATACACTTATATATATATATAATATAAAAAAAATATGATTTGAAAATAAACAGTGATTTTTATCTCCAAAATATAAACATTAAACATACAATATTTATATATAAAAGAAATATGATTTGACAATGAACAGTGTTTTTTGTCTCCCAAGTCCCGATATCAAACCTACACCACTTATTTTAAAATATTTTAAATTATCTCAAAACACAAATCCAAACATATCATTTATCTTCAACATACACTTATTTATTTTTATTTTCTCTCTTTATCTAATATATAAAAGAAAATACTCAATGGGGTGGGTTGTGATCTGATAACACTTACCACATATCCATATTTATCCTTAAAAACTTGATTGCTGAAGATGAAAAAGATACCACACTGTATAATAATATTTAATATATATATATATTTAATGGGTATGAGATGAGTGGCACACGATACGCTAGGTGATGTAATTAATTATCTGGTCAACCACACTATTGTGTCGCATTCATGATGGAAATAAACACTGTTGAGTCGACGCGATTAGGTACGAAATTTAATTGTAATAAAAGTAAGTGATAGGTAAGATTGAGAAATAAAGTGAACAATGTGAAGAAGGTGGAGAGAGCCCACTAACAAGATTAGTTAAAAGACATGTCTAATATTTGATTAGCAAACCTAACTTTGTCACTTAACATAATACATGCACCTTTTTGTAATAATAATTGATTTAAGCATGTTTGAGTTTTTTAACTACTTAGAGAATAATAGCAAGTGGCAAGTTACATATACACACGTATATGTATGTATATATATACAGTATTGTGGGTTGTGATATGGCATTATTCTTGCAAAGTTCTGAAATGTAGACCTAGTGTTAAGCCCATCTAGGCATCAACACATGTTTTGTAATAAGGGCAGGTCCAAAATCTTGATTGGACAAAGGGGTCAGATGAGGCCTTTGTGAATTGGATGAGAGAGAGAGAGAGAGAGAGAGAGAGAGAGAGAGAGAGAGAATGTGTGAGAGACCATTACATCCGTTATATTTTCATCATATTAGTACACAAGTTGGCATTTGAAAGGAAGCAATGCTAGAAGAAACATAGTCACAATTGTAATCAATTGTTTCTTCTTCTTCTTCTTCAATCTAATCTGGTGTTCCTTGCTTTCATGCAAAGGAGAGAAAGCAGCATGAGAAATTTCTTCAAATCATTACATTCAAGGAATGTGTCAAGCTTCCTACATGAAGAACATGCTCTCCCAACGCCACTTTCCTTGCACCATTTTCATCCACCACACTCAAATGCTTGCAAACATCGATGTCGAATCTCACCTGCCCTTCTGCCTGTGGTGTCAAATGCAGCTTTTCAAATCCCAACAAGTGTTTCTGAGCTGCATTATGCACCTGTGGAGGGCTAGAGAACAAGAGAACCGTGTGACTTCCGCTGTAATTTCCTACATTTTTTACTCTTAGATGAACGTTGACAGCTGCGTTCTTGCAGCTACGCTCAACAGCATCGATGGACCAACACGTTGAGGACTTACAAACGTGCCCTTCTTCCAACGGGATGGAGATGAGCTTTGGGGCTGTGACTAACTGGTGGTCGAACTGAGAGTAGCTGAGCCCGTCTCCGAATTTGAAGACTGTTGGCCCGGTGTAGAAGCGATAAGTTCGACCAGGGTACCCTGTCGCGGGGTCTGGTCTCATGTTCATGTTAGTCATGTCAACCTGTTCAACGTATGATTGTGGGTACCAAGTCATAGGTAGTCTTCCACCTGCGAACAGATCATGCTGACTGGTTAACATTGTGAACATTGTTGCAAGAAGAAAAATGGTCGATCAAGAAAAGCTTACATGGATTGTAGTATCCATAGATCACATCTGCGATAGCAGCTCCACCTGCTTCTCCAGGGAAACCAACCCAGAGAATGCTAGTGATTTTTGGATCATCTTTTGCAAACTGGACATCCATGCCCCCTCCAGACATTATAACAAGAATTACAGGTCCTTTGGACACTTTTGCAACCTCAGTTATCAAATTTTGCTGCTCTCCTGGAAGAGTTATATTCACCCTGTCCAGGCTTTCTCTCTCGATGGATTGGTCCGAGCCCATAACTAGAACAACAGCATCAGCTGTGGATGCTATTTTCTTGGCATCATCTACTTGAGCAGTGGCACACAACACGTCTGCACATCCCGGCTGGTACACTGTTGGGACAGAGGCCATTAGGCCTTGCAATGGGGTCGTATACTTACAAGGTGTGCCTGCAAATTACTCCAAATTCAAATGAAAGACACGCTAAATTTATCACCAATATACAGAACTTGAAGAGTGTCTAGTTTAGAATACTGAGAATACCTTCATAATTTCCAAGCATGGTGTGGGTTACATTAGCATTGGGGCCGATCACTGCCATGGACTTGATGGTCGTAGGGGATAAAGGCAGTGAGTTTTCAGTGTTCTTGAGCAGAACAATCCCTTGTCGTGCTACTTCGCGGGCAAGTTCTTGATTTTCTGGGGTGCACACATCTCCAGCACCAAGATTACCATAAAGTTGGTTGCTTGGATCCCCATCAAAGAACCCTAGTCTCATCAACGTTGCAAAATTGTTTGCCACAGCTCTGTCGATGTCCGTTATGTTTAGAAGCCCACGACTTACTGCAGCTGGAGCATGCGTGATCAAGAAAGATCCACAGTTAAGATCCAAGCCTGCATGAAGACACTTATCAGTTAAGATCCACTTGTTGTATCCTGAAAAACATAACACCAAAATACAGACCTGATTTCATAGCCAAAGCAGCAGTCTCCTCGGGAGTTTTGGTGTAATGTTGGGAATTGAACATTTCATTTAGAGAATCACAGTCTGAAACGATGTACCTGCAGCAACCAAACCATGAATACTGTATTTCTTATGTTAATATTCTCTTTTAGACTACAAGAACATAAATTTTTTTTCCATTTTTATTTAGAAATACAACTGATACCCATTCAATTTCCATTCGCCTCGAATGACACCAGCCAAGAGGTCAGGGTCACCACACGTCGGCTTGCCATTAACTTGATTATACGAACACATCACACTAGCAACGTTTCCCTCAAGAACACAGCTCTTGAATGGGGGCTGGTATGTGTCATCCAAATCTTGCTGCGTTACCTAACTTATACAACAAAACAGCATACATCTCATTGATATTTACATTAAGAAGATAAAACAGAGAAAAAGTTGCATCAGAAAGAAAGTTAGTACCAGAGCATTGAAAGTGTATCTCTGTATCCCTTTCCAATTATCCAAATCATAAGCAGTGTAATGTTTACAGCAAGCAGCAACTTTGAGTCTTTCTTCATTATCATCGTCTGTTTGCTGCAAGCCTCTTACATAAGCTGCACCGTACTTGCTGGAAAGCAGAGGGTCTTCTCCTGGAGTTTCTTGGCCTCGCCCCCATCTGGGGTCACGAAATATGTTGACGTTCGGGGACCAAAATGTCAATCCTGCTAGTCCAACATTGTACATTGCTCTTGCCTCAGTGGAAACCACCTGCAGACATCTAAACAGTTTAAACCTCGTACATAATACGATTGTGATCTTAAAGATTAGTTGGAACATTTTACTAAAACGACATAAATTTTTCATAATTGTATTAAGAAAGTCTTAATCAGGTCAACCTTAATGGTCTTGAGCTATCCTTTTAACTTAACTTAGGACTAAAGCAAGAAAGCACTGTGCTTTGATGATTGAAATTCCAATAATGGGGAGTCCACCAACTATGCAAAAGTGAATGTAGATGATATGGGCCATCAGAAAATCAACTACTTTCTCCTTTTTCATATATTTGCTGATAAAACACAATCTGCATAACGACGTCTGTAACACTGACATTTTGGTATTGATCAACATCAACACAAAAAGCAAATCTTGATGTCTGTATATAATCTAAACTAGTGATCCTAGTAATAGGTTTAAGAAAGTAATTCGACGTTGATGTCCCTGTAATGCAATTTGCCTCTCATAAAAAGCATGACCAGTTTGGCAGCAACCGACGAACTCTTCAAAGGCAACGGCTGATACCAAAGAGGCAATGAAGCTGATGAAATGCAGACCAAGATGCATAAACTCAAAAGACAAAACTGGGAATCGGAGATGTCTTGCATGTACAAAAAGCCTGGAAACAACTATATCAGGAGATGTCTTGCATGGGCAAAAAGCCTGGAAAGAACTACATCACCAAATTCCTCATGCACCAGTTTCCCTGGAAAGAAAGAACTCACAGACAGAAGAAGAGGAAAAGAAAAGGGCCTGAAAGGATGAATGAACCTGGAAACATGTAAAAACAGAGATACGATCAAAACCATAAAGATTACCTTTCCAATGAGCTCGAACAGAGACTCATTGAAGGTTCCCGCAGTGAGAATGACCTGAGGAAAGCTAGTGGCCCCTGGAACCGGGCTCGCAAACTTGGTTCCAGGTCCGGTGTAGGAGACTCCATGTAAAGCCTCAGACCACCACTCGTAGTTCGGGATTCCAAGCCTGCTCACTCCCCTTGCACCACTCACCAGCCACCCGAATTTCTCTTGCAACGTCAGCCTACTCACCAGATCATCCATTCGGGTTTTCAGGTCCAATGACGGATCACAGAAGCTAAAATTCATCAACCCCGGATTGCTCGTCACATCGCAGGCGAAAACGGGCTTTCTCTCAGCAAAAACGGGCCTGGAAACTGACAGAATGAAACAGAGGATGGGAACGCAAAGGAGAAGATAGTGTTCTGCAGGGGCCATTGAATTGCTATGACCTCCCTGCTAAGAATCAAAGAAGAAAAACGAAGATGGCGGTATGAATGTGTAAAAATCTTGAGGAAAACTGGTTTTTTATAGAGATAAAAATCCAGGATTATGTGAACGCTAATCACATGGTTTATTGCAAACCCGTGATGGATCAATGCAAGAACGTCTCTTGGGCTCCAACACGTCACTTTCTTTACATCTCACACACACTGAATCATCTCTCTCTCTCTCTCTATCTCTCTCTAAATTCCAAGATTTTGTTAAAAAATAAACAAAAAGAGGGAAGAAGCAGGAGCAACACACCAGTCCGTGAAAGATTGCTCTTTTTTTAATTAATAATAATAATTTTACGAGTTTCGACAAGAACTTTTGGTTTGGAAGTTTATCTGAAGACAGAAGAAACAGATATATGCTTGTGTAGGGGATTCTGTTGGGATAAAGAAGTGAGCTTAGACAGTGATAGTGACAGATACATACAGTTGGGATGTGTATGTATATACGCCACAATCTACCTAAGAAGCGAGGTTTGAAGCTGTGAGTGCCTGCAGAGAAGATATATACATTTGTTTCAGTAGTCTCGTGACAATAAGGCGGCTCAAGTTTCGGCTTCCAGTTCCTGGCTCCGAGGGATCAAGAATTTTTCTAAATTATCTTTTTTCACACTATATTTTCTCAACTCGGGAAATTCTTTTCCTCTTTTTTTGCCTTTTTTCATGTTACTTCCCTATCGACAAGTGGAAAATCTTGCCAACGAGATTTAGCAAATCAAATTTATTATAAAATAAGTATAATACACTTATTAATAATTAATTATTTAAATTGAACTATAACGCACTCCTATATAATTAATTCAAATTCAGCCTAACTCAACCTAAATTAAAAATGCGTAGATTTTCTATTGTAATACATTTTGTATTTCATTCAATATGTATGGATTACGCGTATCACCCTCTTTTATTATGAAAAATGGGTAATTTACTTCCCTGTGTTATTAAAAATTAGAGCCACATGTGTGGACCTTTTAAGCCGAATATTTTGTGGGCTTTAATCATGGTACGAGTTGGAGAAGTCCTGAATCTCCTCCCTTTGTCAATCTGTTTTCTAGGACACACCTGCCAAGGCCGCCTGTTAGGTTCTTTTGGACCTCCTAAGATGTTACAAGCCTCTCGTTCCTTTCTTTTTTTTGAATTACTTGGATTTCTTTAGGCCAACTTATTATTATATACAGTTTTATAGATTTTCAGAAACCATCAATAATTTCTTCAATTAAAATAAGAAATTTCTTTTGTATCAACGAAGTCTTGCTTGAGTGGTGGGGTGGAGGTCCATAACCATGAGGTTGTGAGTTTGAATTTTAAAATACGAATATATATTAAATTGTCTAATTTCTATAGTAGCAGTGTTTTGTCTCTTTGTTTACTTTGAATATGCTTGTTGATTTAGCAATATTAATATTTTGAATTTGAATATATTAGATAATGTAATAATGAATCTTTTTAAAAAAATAACAGAGTTAAATTCAAAAAATATAATATCCAAAATTTACTTAAATATTTGTATGATTTAAAAAAATATTTATATAGTTCAGGTTATGATTTTTTTCTAACTTAACAATTTGATTAATTTTTATGCGTAATTTGTATTTTTCAATTAAAACCAAGTTAAGCTTGAACATATTTTAAATTTTGCCAAATGAAAAAAGAATATCTAAAGATTTATTTAGGAGACAGTGTGTGGTAGCCGAGCCGAAAAAGCCGAAGGTCGCGGGAGGCTAAATTCTAGTGAATTTTCCTTTTCGGTACAAAAAATGTATGGAATTTCTCTCAGGCCCAACAAATTGTTTCTTTATTATGAAGTACGGTGCAGTGCGCCACGTGCTTGGAGTTGATTCAGGCAGCTCCTGATTGGTCCTTCAGCTGGCTGTGGGTGAACTCCTGGCTTCCATTTTTAACCAGCTGTCATATTTTGGCCCTAAACAGCGTCTCAGGCAACTGCGGGGCCCTCCTCGTTACATTCAGGTAAGTCACATGTTTTGAACTTCTTTCTTTTTCTTTTTAAAAATATATAGGGTTTCTTTTTAATGTTTATTTAGTATAATTATAAATATTTTCTAAAATTAATAATAATTTAATAAATATTCTTATCCTAATATTTAATTTATATTAAATTAAATAATATAATAAAAAATTATATATATATTAATAATAGTGGGCGCATCATGGGCATGGGAGGTGGGATCCAGCACAAATTTTTAGCCACCTTTTGAGAAATTTAAATAAAATAAGCAATATATATAAATTTAATTAGACTGAAGAGCCGCAAAGTGTCATTTCTGATTGAAATGATTGTTCTGTTCATTTGATTATTCCTATATCTAAATTATCCAAAAATGAATATGGCAGCTTTAATATTGTACTGTACCACTAGAGAATATACCCTTTTTTTTTTCTTTTTAATTATTTCATTGCACCAAAATATTTTTCATTTTTCAATTTTTGGTTTCAGCTGTTACAATAATAAATGTCAAATCATATATGTGTTAATGATAAATGTTTTATTTCTTTCTATGTATATAATATATAAACATTGACTTAGCCCTTTAGTGCTACAATCATTTGAAAATATTTTATTTTTTCTCGAATCAAAAGTTATAATAGAATAAATTATTTTTATTTATAATTTTATCTTAAATATTCTAAAAGGACAATGTAAATATAAGAAAATATCATGTCATATTATGATATTGCACATTTTATTTTATTTATTTTTTAATTATTCATTCCCATACCTAATTCAAGAAGCAATAATAGCACTGTGGATTTCTTCAAAAGAAACCCATATCCAAGCAAGAGGACCAATTTTGTACTGTAACAAAAGGAAAGATGCAGAAATAAGGATAGGATTGTGACTTGGTGATCTTTTCTTTTCATTTTGATTAAAAAAATAAAATAAAAGTCGGAGCAGTCTCTACTCTAATCACCATCACGGATCAAGATATATCATTAAAATTATAGATCACTTATAGAAGTACTTACAGATTGCTCATCAATACGACCCTCAAATCAAACAACGAATTGAGCCCATAATCATTTAGTTGAAAGTGATTCGTTCTTACCGATTGAACCAATAAATAAATACGATTGTGAGGTTGGATGCCGAAAATGGTTATTATATGGGCTCAAGTAAACTTGAGCTTTAGGCAAACATTACATCAGCCCACTAGCTGCAAAATTCAAGGGAAATAGAGTGATGATTGTGGGTGCAGACAACAATGTCGCTGGATCACAACAAGGTTTCTTTCAGTTTAAGGTATATGTGCAAGAATGGGAGAGTGCTCAAAAGGTTATTGCTTCATTTCCTTCTATACAGAGCACAATCAGCCAAGCAGGTCTTTTGAAATCTTGTCAAAGATGATCAATGCTGCCTGAATTGTGTGATTGCATCTTAGGATGTATTACATGCTGGAAACCGAAATTTATCAGTTTTCATGTTAGAAAACATTTGTATCAAGACAGGAGCTCTGAACGGATGCATTCATCAAGAAGATCAGTACGTACAAATCGATTTATTTTTCATGATTTTTATCAGATATTATAATTCTCGATTATTTTGGGTCGAAATTTAGATGGTTGATGTTGCGGAATTAAAAGGGATTTTGGGTTTACTAATAATCAGTAAAATTTTGAACGTTCAATTAAGAGAGCTCGAAATTAATAATGATTTCTTTATTCTTTCTTTAGTAGAAATGTAGAATTACTAAGGATTGATGGTCAATCTTTTGGAAAAGTACTCTCCAAGACTGAATCAGTGAAAATCTGAAAAAATATGTAAGAAAATCTTAAGTGTTAGATTAAATGAATAAAAGATGTACATGGAATTGTAAAATAATCTTTTAGATTGTGATATTTAACGGAAATATCTATTTATTTGGGGAGACATGCTTCTAATTATTTTCTGATATATTATATGATTTATTTATTCACTTTTGGTTTTAAGACAAGTATTGATTAAATAAATCTATTTTTAAATTTTAGTAATTCACCAATAATAGAACCCAATATTTTTTATTAGCAGTATATCGATCACAAATTATAATTACACCATGAATTTCAAACATTAATAGTTAATATAATAATTATCAATAGCTACTATTGTAATAGACCAACAACTATTATTAAAGAAAATTAACACTTACGGATATGATGAGACTCAAACTCACTATATCATATGACTTCGATAAAACCCTAAAAGAAAAGGACAAGACACAGACAAATGTGGTAATTCTTGTTGCAGAAGCAATTGTGTGATTTAAGAAATTGAAGCCACTTATGTTGACCAATTTGCCCTTTTGGAGGGTTACATAAATATGATTGGATGCTGGAATTTATGTATGATTCCAAATTGGGATCAAACGTCCCTTTATTACCACTTGCCTGTTTGCAATTATTATGTATGATTAAAGACCAACATAAAATTCAATAATTATTGCAAAAAACGATTAAGATTCAAGAATCAAGGTGGATGTTACTTGCGTGGGCAATAATTCAATTATAATATAATTTAATTACATTATAAATAAAAATATTAGTATTTCATTCATATTATATCGTATTTTGATAAAACGATTTACTATTTACATAAATTGCATGAAATTATTTAGGAATCAGATGTAAATACACGACAGGTTGAGAGTATAATTATTACCTGATTGTCTTTGAACAGTGCAATCCACTCATAATAAATACATGAAATTCTTGAGAAACTATAGAGTAAATTATAGCTAAATAATAATATTAATTAATGATATTATAATTAATAATAATGATATTTTACTTTTTATTTATATTGGTTTATTCGTTTGTGCGGCCACAATAGGCGTAAGGCTGCAAGAAATGATTAAAAGACGGTGAGGCATGGAATTGGGGAATAAAATTTGCTTCACTTTTAACTTATCCTCAATTTCCTATCCTTGAAGAAATCTAACATCATTAACATTCACATTTAGTTGCGAATGAAATGAATGTCCTAACTTCCAATTTTGCCATTTTTTCTATTTCAAAAAAAATGTGTGACCTCTATCTATAATAACTAATCGCTGCCGCATGTTATTTTTGTATTTATATAATAAATAATTATTTATATTTTAAAATATATTATAAATAAGAATCAAATATATAAACCAACAATGAGATAAAATAGAATTAATTTAGATATTTTATCGATAAATAATAAAATATATCATAAGAGGCCATTTTATTACGTTTTATAGTTTAGAGATGTAAACGTACTTTATGCATAGTTCAGGGATGCAAAGTGTATTTAAACCTAAAAAGAAAAAAAAATTTATCGTATCAATTTTTGAATACCCAGTCTACCTTTTATTTTATTTTTTTATAAAAAAAATTGATCAAATTAATAATTTTAATATTTTTTAATAATCTTATAATTATATTTTTCCCCTCTTAACTATCCATTACTTCACATTAATCTCTGACCTTACTTCTTCATATTTTATTACAATTTGTTCTTCTTATAATTTTTCACCAAGATTCTTTTTATGTTCTCGTGGGAACTGCATGCCACGTTAACTAGTTATTTAAGCTACAAGACTAATATTTATTAAATTACGGAAATGTGTTGGAGCTTGGGCTTGGCGAATGATTCTATTCCAAAGCCCAACCATACTTATGGTTGAGCCCAATTAGTAAACTTGGGCTAAATTATAATATAGGCCCATTCCCTTAATTTTTAGGGTAAATGCAAAAAGTAATTTAAATCGAATAGGGTATATATAATTATTACAAATTATTATTAATTTAAAAAGATCAATTTTTTTATTATTATAACTATTGATGATTCAACTAGACCTAATATCATATAGAATTAATTCAATTAAAAAAAAAATTCCTAATTGGAGCCAATAAAGCTATAGGCCCTACAATACAAAAATGCTGAGTTCGAGTATGCTAAATAATGGTATATATTTATTTTTTCTCTAAGTTGAATTTTTTGATATTTTTAATTTGAATGTATTAAATAATGTAACGGGTCATGTTTTATAAAAGAAAATATCGGAATTTTATTTATTTATGATCTGAACCTCAATTAATTAATTTACCCTTGTCCTTTTTTTTTTTTTTTTGTTACAAATGTTTTCTTATAAAAAAAAGGATAAATTTCAATTTGTAGTATGCAACGTGTGTAATGAAATGAGTGCTATAATTCCCATTCTTACACATACAAATCCCACTCAATAACGCTAAATAGCATGAAATAATTGTTGTCTTTTTCCCCCCCAACTTTACAATTATTCCTCCAAAATGATCAAATTGTTGTATTATATATATATATATTACATGCCCACATTTTTTACTTAATTCTCCAATACACTCTTTTGATGGTGGATTTGATGACACATTGGGGTACCGTTGGGCAAACGATTGGCCAAAAGTCTAAATACCCCAACTTACTATTACATTAGATGGGTTATTCTGATATAATCCAAATTCTTTCCTCTCATGATTTGTTGAATATTGAAGTGTTTGAGGATGTAATAAGAAGAATCAAAATCAGAAGCCTGTGTCACGTTGCTATTGATTTAATCAAACGAAAAATTGATTGTATGATGTGTTGTATTAAGATGTTGATAAGTATTCCTACATAAATATAACTCATAACTCTAAATTAATATACTTATATTATTTTTGTTTAGGACAAATTCCAATTCATACTAAAATTTTTTAGAAAAAAATAATATTAGCATTCACAGTGTCCTGAATTTTTATCTATATAAAATTCAATTTCTTCTCAAGATTGCTACGCATTTATACCGCCAACTTTTCTTTTCTTCCTTTTTCTCTTCATTTCAATTCAATGGCTCCTTTAAAACATTCTCTTCTCATCTGCCTCACCGTGCTCTGCATCATTCTGCTACATTCGGGGCCCGTTTTTGCTCAGCAAAAACCCGTTTTCGCCTGCGACGTGACGGACAATCCAGGGCTGAAGAATTTCAGATTCTGTGATCTGTCACTGGGCCTGAAAACCCGAGTTGATGATCTGGTGAGCAGGCTGACATTGCAGGAGAAAATCGGGTGGCTCGTCAGTGGTTCAGAGGGAGTTAGCAGGCTTGGAATTCCGGACTACCAGTGGTGGTCTGAGGCTTTACATGGAGTCTCCTACGGCGGGCCTGGAACCAAGTTTTCCAGCCCCATCCCGGCTGCTACTATCTTTCCTCAGGTCATTCTAACTGCCTCAACGTTCAACGATTCCTTGTTCGAGACCATTGCAAAGGTAGTCTGTTCTTGATGCATTAGTTTTTGATCCTATATATGCTGTCTTGAATAATCTTACAAGATCATAGTCATGTTAGATATACTAAGTCTTGAAGAGTTATGATGCCTGCAGGTGGTTTCCACTGAGGCAAGAGCGATGTACAACGCTGGATTAGCAGGGCTGACATTCTTTTCCCCGAATATCAACATATTTCGGGACCCCAGATGGGGTCGAGGCCAAGAAACTCCCGGAGAAGACCCCCTGCTTTCCAGCAACTACGGCGCAGCTTATGTAAGAGGTCTGCAACGGACAGACGACGGTGACGAAGAAAGACTTAAGGTTGCTGGTTGCTGCAAGCATTACATTGCTTATGATTTGGATAACTGGAAAGGGATCCAGAGATACAGTTTCAATGCTGTGGTACTACTTGAAAATGGACCATATACCTATCTTGTTGATTCAAATTCTCCCTCCTTTGTTTTCCTAATGCAATCATCGATGGGATGTATTTTTTTTCGTTACACGAATTAGGTAACACAGCAAGATTTGGAGGACACGTACATGCCGCCATTCAAGAGCTGTGTTCTTTATGGAGATCCTGCCAGCGTGATGTGTTCGTATAATCAAGTGAATGGTAAGCCAACGTGTGGCAATCCTGAGCTGTTGGTTGGTGTGGTTCGAGGCCAATGGAAATTGAACGGGTATCTGTTGTAATTCTAAATCTTGAAGTTCTTATATACAGCATAGAAGAGAATATAACATTCGAAACTATGGTTGCTCGTGTTTTTGGTTGCTGTAGGTACATAGTTTCGGATTTCGATTCGCTGAATGAGATGTTCAATTCCCAACATTATACCAAAACTCCTGAGGAGACTGCTGCTTTGGCTATGAATTCAGGCCTGTATTTGGTCTTGAAGCTTTTATGATACAGAATGAAGAAAAAGGACTTGACTGATAGCTTGGCATAAAGGACATGATGATCTTAACTTTCTTCGTGCAGGCGTGGATCTGAACTGTGGATCTTTTCTGAGAAATCATGCTCAAGCTGCAGTAGATCGTGGACTTCTGAGCGTGACGGCTATCGACAGAGCTGTGTCAAACAATTTTGCCACATTGATGAGATTGGGGTTCTTTGATGGGGACCCAAGCAAACAACTTTACGGAAATCTTGGCCCCGAAGATGTGTGCACCCCAGGAAATCAAGAACTTGCACTTGAAGTTGCAAGACAAGGGATTGTTTTGCTCAAGAACACTGATAGCTCACTGCCCTTATCCCCTCAGGCCATCAAGTCCTTGGCTGTGATCGGCCCCAACGCTAATGCAACCCACACCATGCTTGGAGATTATGAAGGTAGTTGGACATTCTTCTTGTTGTGAATATTGATGACAAATTTAGTATTTCTCACTTGAGTTTGGAGCAATTTGCAGGTGTACCTTGTAAGTACACGACTCCATTGCAGAGCCTAACAGCCTCTGTCCCGACAGTATATCAGCCAGGATGTGAAGACGTTTTGTGTGGCAGTGCTCAAGTAGAAGATGCCAAGAAAATTGCATCCACAGCTGATGCTGTAGTTATAATTGTGGGTTCAGATCTATCTATCGAGACAGAGACCGTGGACAGGGTGAATATAACTCTTCCAGGACAGCAACAAACTTTGGTAACTGAGGTTGCAGAAGTGTCTAAAGGGCCTGTAATTCTTGTCATTATGTCTGGAGGGAGCATGGATGTACAGTTCGCGAAATACAATCCAAAAATTACTAGCATTCTCTGGGTTGGCTTCCCTGGAGAAGCTGGTGGAGCAGCAATTGCAGATGTGATCTTTGGACAATACAATCCAAGTAAGCCTTCCTAATCAACTTTTCTTCCTAAAACAATCTAGCAAGACTGTTGACACTTTCACAATACTGCAGGTGGAAGACTAACTATGACTTGGTACCCACAATCATATGTAGAAAAGGTTGAAATGACAGACATGAATATGAGGCCTGACCCTGCCAGAGGGTACCCTGGTCGAACATATCGTTTCTACAACGGACCTACGGTCTTCAATTTTGGAGATGGGCTCAGCTACTCTCAATTCAATCACCAGTTAGTTACAGCTCCAACGCTCGTCTCCATCCCACTGGAAGAAGGGCATGTTTGTCAATCGTCAACATGTAGGTCCATCAACCCTGTTGAGCAGAGCTGCAAGAATGCATCCATCGACGTTCATCTGAGAGTCAAAAACGTAGGAAACTACAGCGGAAGTCACACTGTTCTCTTGTTCTCAAGTCCCCCACAGGTTCATAATGCACCTCGGAAACACTTGATAGGATACCAGAAGCTGCATTTGACACCACAGGCAGAAGGGCTGGTTAGATTCAATATCGATGTTTGCAAGCATTTGAGCATTGTGGATGAAAACGGCAACCAGAAGGTGGCGTTGGGAGAGTATATTCTTCATATAGGAAGCCTCATGCATTCTTTGCATGTGGTGATTTGAAGGAAAGAGAGGAAAGGAAGGGAAGGGAAAAATACACAAGATTGGATTGAAGAAGAAGAAATAATTCAATATAATTGTCACAAGTTTGTTCTTGCATTGATTCCTTGCAATGCCAACTTGTGTAATGATATTATGAAAAAATAAGTGATGCGATGGTTCTTACACGTTCATTGCCACTTTTCTTTCAGTTCCGAATTATTGTTTCATGTCTGCAGATGCAAATAAAGTATATAACTACTGGATTGAGAATTAGTTTATAATAGAAGCATTTTGGACGTGATAAACTAATACTAAAGTTTATAAACTATCTGAACTAATCAGAAAATAGATAAGGAATCAACAATGAATGCATTCTCTAGTTTAGCATCTAAAAGACAATCTGCAAAAAGCTATGTATGGATCTCAACATGAAGGCAAATCATGGGGTGGGGGAAGTAGTCTAGTTTGAGCTGTGTCCCCATTTCTCACTACTATAATTGTACTCATTCCCCAGCTTTGATGCCTCTCCAAATGGCAGTGCATGAACCAAACCCCTGCACATCATAAACCAAATTTGCATGGTTATACTTAGGTTTGAATCTTCTGGCACAATATAATTCTTCCAACATGCCTTAGATGACACCAAGCCATAGCACCACTGAAGTATTTCAACATGGGAGAAAATATTTAAAACTAACTCACCTGGATTATCTGCCCTGAATCTGATGGCAACCCAACCGTTATTAGGGATGCCTACCGTTGTCTCCTGAGGAGGGTCAACAAGATTATACCCCAAAGGGTCCTTTTCCGGGTCAAAGTTCCCAAATCCCCACCCCACGACATAGAAGCCATACCCATGTAAGTGAATTGGATGGTTATCACTGGCCAGCACATTAGTCCCCTGCAAAATCAGCTCAACACTAGCATTGTACTCCAAGACCAAAGCCCTGGTCCCAAAATCCGGTGTAAGAAGATTATCAGGCAAGTTCTTGCCTGTATAATCAAACTTCACAGGAGGATTTCTCGGAAAGTTCCCCTCGAAAACACCACGGATGTGATGGTAATAAGCTTGCAGGATGTCAACTGAAGGCTGGACAAAACTAACGTTGTTCAAACTGGCAGAGAACCTTTTGCCAAATGGACCCTTGCACGAATTTCCCCTGCAGTCGATCAGGTTGACAGAAACTGTGAAAAAAAGATGAGTGTCAACCTTAAGTGGAACATCAATAGGGTGCTCTCTGCTAGCCAGGCTTCTCAATCTCCTCGAAAATTCAGTCGATGCTTGTGTGGAGTTATAAGGAGGGAGTCGAGGAAAAATAGGAGACGAAGAATGATCGGATGCTCTTCCATACTGCAAAATCCCTGTCGTTGTAGTCTTGTCAAAACCGGCTCCAAATGCACTTGAATAAGCTCTAGCAGCCATGTAATATAAATGACTAGACTGTTGATCTGCTTCCAACAAAACGTCCATCGACTGGCCTGGAGTGATCATGATGTAGTCCGTTTGAAACGGTTGCGTGTAGAATCCATCCGTTCCCACCAAGGTAAGTTTGTGTTGCGCGACGGAGAAGAAGACGTTTTCGTCCATGACAGCGCTGACTATTCTGAGGAGATATCTTTCTCCATGCTTCACATTCATTCTAAAAGTTTCTACAGAAGTAGAGGTGAATTAATGAGGCTTTCAAAGGGGACATACTAGTGCAAACAAAGTTGGATTACCTTGTTTGGAGCATGGATACAGATCACCAGGTTGTCCATTGATAGTGTAAGCATCAGACAGTATTGGTTCTCCTCCAGTCTTATTTGCATTTCCTGGTATGTCCATCACGTTCTTTTTCCACCATTCCCCTGCTTACCAGATTTGCAATATTTAAATGCATTAGAGAGCTATATCCCTTTTTATATTTATAAGTTAATTACAATGATCTTTCCGGAAGTTTTATTAACACTAGCCGATGTCACCGTGGTCTTGTCATCGTCACCTTCACCCCATTATATATGTCCTTTCATATCATATACTCCACAAATTAATTTCCTAATCTCAAGCAGTTTTTATAACATCATGAATGCCATAAAACCAATCTGGTACACTTGATATAACTTCACAAAGTTTAATAATTTTTAATCCTTAATTTAGTCTAATTTGCATGGCAGTCGGATCAAATTACCTAGAATAATGGGAACCTCAGCATAAGGCTTAGGAAAAGGATAACTAGTCCCAGGCTTTGGATATACAATGATCATTCCATGTACAGTTGCTCTTGCCCACCCACTGTGTGCATGCCACCACATAGTTCCTTCTTCTGTTGTCAATTGAACATTATAAGTGAACTTCTCCCCTGGCCTAATAGGACACTGGTTAACATACTCCGCACCGTCCGACCATGGATTTCTCGGCTGTCTCACTCCATGCCTGAAAAAGGACATTCAAACCTCAAAATTTCAACAACTTTGAAAAATTCTTGTCTGAAACAGGACAGACACAATCTGAACTCTGCTGCATCAGCACAATACAGAATCGATGAAAAATGCATGTACCAGTGAAGTGTTATATTGTATTTAGCCTTGTTGTGGAACTGGATGATCAATCTATCCCCTCTGCTAGCTGTTAGAGTCGGGCCGGGGAACTTTCCGTTCACCGTCAGGATTTTCTTTGTGCTGCACAGCCTAGTGTATGAACTTGACTTCACCTGCAGCAATGAGGCTTTAAGCATACGTGATCAAGAAGAGGATGAATGGTTGCTGAGACATACAAAAGCTGTACCACAAATCTATGGTGATGAATTCTGCCATAAGCACTTTGAACAAGAACTGCCAGAGTGAACACGACAGCCAACATTCCTGCAGGCTTTGGACAGTTGTTGACTCCCATCTTCATCATTTTCACAGAAGTATTCCTGTTTCTCTTGAAGGAATGTTCTGATTTTGAATGTCCAGCTTTTTCCATGCTGTTATTACCTGCCATCATTTAATGTGATTCTTACTTCCTTTTCTATTTGAAATAAGTGATGAAATTTTGAATGAAAATTCAGTGCATGATGGCAAGAATCCAATCATTTATTACAATGCAGTAACTGAATAATTGAGTATTGTTATGCAATAAGGAAAGTGGATATCAACTATCCCTTGACTACCAAGTTTGCATTTCAATTGGTATATTTTAAATTTTTAATAAGAAATCGTTGAATTTGTTTGTAAAGGGCCCTTTGCCCAAATTATGTAATTTTGACCCAATATTGAAATTTCATAAATTTGAATTTTCTTTTTGTAGTGTAGAAATTTCTCATAATTGCTATTATAGGATAGTAGATTTATTATTAACCAAAATAAATTGGATGAGTTACTAAGTTGAATAAATCTTGCCAAATCTAATTATAAGCACTATTTCTTAGAGCTGGACATGTATAACCAAATCTACCAAAAAAAAAAAAAAAGAAACAAAATCAATTACAAGCAAACATTTTCGAGCTCGAGTCGAGCGAGCCTAAATATTTTTGTTTGAAAGTTCTCGAGGTGCCCATTAAAAAAAAAAAAAACGTTCCCTAATAGGCTCACGAGTTTTTTTCTATTTTTAATATTCGAATTAGTAATAATAATTATATCATGAATCTCAATAATAATAATTATTATCGATTAATGTATCAATTATCACTGTATAATATTCATAATTAACTAATAATTATTATTGCAATAAACACCTCTCCACATAGATGGAAAGGAATTTGAAATTATTATTATTATTCTTTGTAAATTCATTGTTATTTAAAGATATATAGTAATGTTGATTGATATCATATATGAATATTTTGCATATTTTATAAAATAAATGTTTATTATATTCAATATTTGGAATTGAAGTTATGTCATCGTACCATTGTTTAGATAAGTAAAAAGGTGTCCCTTTAATTTTCAAAGTAAATAAATTAAATTTTGTGTCATTTTTTTTAATTTTTTTTTGGGAGCGAAGAATAATAAAATATCATATCAATTACGGCTTTTTTGAACAACCAAAAAAATATAAAATCATGCTTAAGAAAAATATTTCTCAAACTCATACTTACATTATTTATTTATTTTTTTTAAAAAAGGGATACAGTTTTAATTATTAATATATATATTTTGACTTAGGAGGTCATTTTTTTTTTTCATTTCTTTCAACTAAAATGGTGATTGGGAATGTGGGAAAAGTGAAAACAGCTTTCACCATCGGCGTCGGTTCCATTTGCATACTGGCGGCGGCGCGTGGTGGGTCCACCACCGCTCGTGCGATTTGACCCGCTTTCTCATGTCAAAGTACTCCCTTAACCAAAAATAGTTGTACCCTCTTTTCTAAAAATAAAATTTGTTATTATATCTATAAAAAATGTATCATATCAATTATTAAGTACTCAATTTTATTTTTAATATTTTTTTTATTAGAATAATAATTTTAATATTTTTAATAATATTATAATTATAATTGTATTTATCCCAATCCACTACTTCCCGTTTTCATTTCATATTTTTTATCATAAACTTCTAAATTTTAATAAATTCATAATTATAATTTTTTTTTTATTATTCCACGTTTCTTTCTTCTCACGGACGTCATATCCCCTCACATATCAATTGTTTCTTTTAACAATTTTTTTTCTCTTTATCTCGCACCATAGCTTTTTTTAATATACTCATGGGAACTGTGTAGAACGACTAATAGTCTAACATATTTTAAATTTAAACATAAATTTTATATTAATATTATAAATCAAGAAATATAATTAAAGTAAACAAAAAAAATACGAAACTACTATAAAATAAAAGATAATAACCTGTGAGTTTAGTATTTCCAAATGCTTAATTTTTGGGTAAGATATGAGGGAGCCCGTTCTAGCAAAATAAAATTCAGAAGAGATTTAAAAAACTAAATTTATTTATTTATACAGTATTGTCTTTTATTTAAATATTTTAATTACTTATTTTTAAATAAAATTCAATATTTTATAAACTTTAAAAACATCTTCGTGTTGAGTTTAATGAAGTCATCAAACCTGCAATTGCATGGTGTATAGGATTAGGATTAATTATTCTATATTTTGGTGCCAAACTTAGAAGACACGTTCCGTTTTCATTTAATAACCAACGCTACTCAAATAGCAATAATAGATGATATAATATACTAAAATTGACTATATATGAAAGAATGCATCGTGATTTTAATTATCAATCATCAATATCATCAATAATATCAAATATGTATAATTAATTAAGAATTATTGTTATAATAATTCCATAAATACTATTATAATGGATTAGTGTCTCCAGATTGATAGGACTCTAACCCATAACCCCACCTTTCGATTTAAGACTAAAAATGCAAAAATGTGGTTAAGGAGTAGAATTAACTTTGAAATCTTGAACCCTAAAAGATATTCGAATTGAAGATGGGGAATTTGTCCCATACACATCCACTCTTCTAAGAAGAAAAAAATAAAAAATGAATTGAAAAGAAGAAAAGTGAGTGAGGTGTGAGGTGCTCAATCCAGTTCTTGTTCTTGTTTTTTTTGGGTCTTTTGCTCTGTCAGTGCTATAGAATAATGCAACTGGTGGTAAGTGGCAGTGAAAGGAAGAGAGAACCTTTGACTGAGCATTAATCCATTCTTCCTTTTTCTTTGCCAAGATTTTCAACCCCACCCACTCCCCAGCTCCACCATTTTTCTCTCTTTCACGGACCGTTGAATGCTGCATCCTCAAATATTTTACTCGAGAAATATCGAATTCCACTATCAGATTAAAGAAACAGAGAAAGGAAAAGGGAACAGCCCGTCTTTTATTCTTTTCTCTTTCTTTAGTTGTTTGCATTCTTCAAAAATCAACTCTGATTTACATCACTGCTTTTGTTTTCTTCTTCTGCTGCGGTTTCTGTTTTCTTTTTTTGACTTGTGATATCAGTTCTTGCTTCTTGGGGCTGGTTCAGCTCAGCTCAGTTTTGTGGGGTTCTGATCAACAGCTTTTATTTATTCCCCTTTTCCTATTTTGCTTTGTTTTCTTTGATTTTGTTTAATTTGGTGGGGTGGATGATTATGTAGCGTTGAGTTACGGAAGTGGGAGTTTAGTGTAGGATTTAATGAAGAATTTAGGTTTTTAGGTGGTAAGTGTTTCATGGATCGGTCAATTCCCACGATCTTGTACTCGGGTTTTCTATGCTTTGTGCTGGTCTTAACGATATTTTCGCGGGTTTCTGCAAACGCGGAAGGTTTGTGTTTTGGTTTGTTATTATTGTTCCTCCATTGTTTTGTTTTTAGTTGTTTATCTCTGATTAGGTTTTCACTTTCTCTATTGGGGAACTTGATGTAATGGGTATACGTTGACTTGAACTGAGTTCAACTGAATGGTAAAATTTGCTTATGTTAAAATTAGAATTTTTTGGATTTTGTGATCAGTGCGCTGAGCTAAGACTGGTAAAGGAATTATTCTCCTTACGGATATGGAGTAAATTCCTGACTTTGATTTATAGAACGTCAGATCACAAATAAAGATATAATTGCAGTGATTAGGTGAAATTCGGAATAAATTCTCTTGATTTTTCTTGATGCTGCCTTGTGACATGTAACTGACTGTGAATTTTTTTTGGAGGAAACTGTTGTTTCTGTGATTCATACAGTTGTGCTGTTTTTTTGTAACTTAACTGGAATATTCAAATTAAACCATGTCTGAAAGCTGTGTTGGTGCAGGCGATGCCTTGAATGCCCTAAAGAGCAATTTGGCAGATCCTAATAATGTTCTTGGGAGTTGGGATCCGACCCTTGTCAATCCTTGCACTTGGTTTCACGTCACATGCAATAGCGACAATAGTGTTACACGAGTGTAAACTTGCTTTTATATCTCATTCTAGTGGAGCTGCTTTATTTCCATAGAAAGTAGGACCATCAAATTATTGAATATTTTTGTGTTTGTCTATGCACAGTGATCTTGGCAATGCCAATTTGTCTGGTCAACTGGTTCCACAGCTTGGTCAGCTCCCGAATTTACAGTACTTGTAAGTCACAATTTTTCAGACTAAAGTTCACCTTGTTATATTTATGCTAGTCTTTGTCATGTTAATTCTTACTCCATAGCTTCTACATATTAATTCACGACTTCCTTTCCACTATTTGCTTTAATTTTCAAGGATAAAAAGGTTCTATTATTTGTGTGAAACTTAGGTTTCTCTTCATGGGAAAAATTATTGTCTTACTCTTATATTTCTGTTAATTCTACAATATGTTTCCTTTTGTTCACTTGAATGAAGAAAGCTATGCCTTTAGATACGATTCTTTTCCAGTACTTACTCATACTGGAGTGAGTCTCACAGTGACATTTATTGAATTTCTGTTGTAAAGCTCTCGCCCGTTTTAACTTAATAGACAGCAGGAGTTTATGCTTTAGTATGTTAAGAAGGAATACTGGGAAGAAAATATAGCAACTAAGAAGAATGATAAGAAAGAGGAATACCACGAACATATGTTTGAACGTTTTGTGGAGACTTTCCATTAGTTAAGCCCTTTTTATGAGCTAAGCCGCATGCGATTTGTTCATAATTCTGTAAAGTGAAGCTCTTGCCTTCATGGAGAAAATGGTAACATTCTCCCATATCATGTGTGTGGATAAGGCATTGATTCTTGCTGGTTGGAATAGACCAGTTTTGGGCCAATGTTTTATGCTTCAACACATTGTCACCATAGTTTTCTACGCTAGATTGTTGGATGTAGTCCCTACTGGAATAGATCACAAAAGCTATTTGTTACTGGCTAAGGTGGTGGAAGATTAGTTTTGTATTTGTGGTGGCTGAACGTGCTGCGGAGATCACTTGATCGATGGTTGGGTCCGGAAACCATCCTGATTTAGAAAGATTTTCGAACTAGTCAGAACAGACTCCTACTATGAATTTGTATAGCATACTTTTACATCCTTTCTCATGCAAGTGGTTGACATTTGAACTTCACCTACATGCTGACTCAATATTCAATAATAAGGTCATGGCTGGATCTACAACATGCATGAACTTATGGGCAGAGTTCAGCATGTGTTCAGTACATGACTGTTACTAATGCTGCAAGAGAGGCGTAAGAGCAGTATTCTTGAAAGGTCTGTAAGTGTGGAATTCCTGACCTGTCTATACAGTAATTATGATGTTGCTATCTGATTACTCACGGTACCAGTCTGTTCATAGATTGTATAATTGGACCGCCGCCCTTCTTGTTATATGTTTTACATTCAGTCTTGGTGGTCTGAGAAAGAACCAAGATATTATGACGGTCAATGATAAAGAAAAAAGATGAAAGAGGAAATTTAATCTCCTAATTCTGCAAAAATAAATACCATCAGTGTGCCCATCTGACATTGAACTGAATTAGGACATCTAGTGTCCAACTGTACAACTACATCCAAGAGTAAAGTAAAAGTTAACTATGATATTATGTTAAATCCTAAATGACACTTATAGAGATGTATATTTTATTAGATTCCCAGATGTGACTCAGAGTTGAAGCTATCATGCTATAGACGATAGGTTCAACTTTACGTGTCTGCAGCTCTGTCTTTATCTCTGAATTTTACTTACATATCATCTGAAAAATCCCCCCTCTCCCGTCCCCAACCCCAAACAAAAAGAGAAAGAACAAAATCTCTCACTCTCTTTTTCTCTCTTCTCGCAGGGAACTTTACAGTAACAATATAAGTGGAAGAATTCCTAATGAGCTCGGAAACTTAACAAACTTGGTGAGCTTGGATCTTTATCTGAACAGCCTCAGTGGTCCAATCCCTGACACATTGGGCAAGCTTCAGAAACTGCGTTTCTTGTATGGGTTTCTCTTTTTCTCGTTCCTACTTGTGTATATTTGTCTTTACGTTTTCTTGAGATCCTTTTGCTTCTTAATGTGTATGTTTTCCATCTGGAAATAGGTGACATACAGTCTACGGGTAGAAGTGTTGAAGTCTTTCCTTCCATGCTTCATGGAAAATTATTTTCTTAAACTTCATTTGAGTAGTGAATTTAGAAGGATGAGAAAAATGGAAACCACTGTTGTTCCTTTGTGACTATTAAGTTTGAGTTGACTTTCGCCTTCATTATGTAATTTGTATTTCCAGTTTAGTTATTTAGTGTCTAGTTTCCTATGCATAGAAAATTGTGCCAAATTTCACTATTATTGCATTGCCCTCATGCCAAAAGATCGACTTTAAGTTGGTAGGAATTGCTTAAAAAGAGAAATCAACAGTGGTAGACAATTTTCATGTGTATTATTAATTGTTAAGATTTCTTCACTTTTTTGTAAGTTGCTAGTCGGATGCTACGATCAATCTTGTAAGAAGGGCTTTTATTGCAGAGCATGACTACTTCTGATAGCAAAAAAGATAATTGGCAAATGGGGATAATAAATGCTTAGGGAAAGGGAAATGAAAATAGTTTCCTGCAATGCAGATTGCCGGTGACACTTTTACCATACAACTGGAAGAAATACCTGAAAATTAAGCATTTGGTTTTCACCTTATTTATGTCAAAAGAAATTGAGGAAGTTGCAAAACACAAGGCAGAGGCTGCCTGAGTTCTATGTTACCCCTCTCAGGTAGATGGTGGATGGCTATGCTATGTGTAATGACAGCAACTGCATCAGCTTCTCTTTGGATTTGTTTGTTTTCTTTTGAAGCTTAACAATGTATTTTTACCCCATGTACTACATAGGAGGCTCAATAATAACAGTTTGAGTGGAGAAATTCCCAGGTCTCTGACTACCATCTTCACACTTCAAGTCCTGTGAGTAGGAAATCAATAAATTTCTTTTATCTGGTGATTTTTACTTTTTTTGTCTTTTGATGAAACAAATTCATTTCTTATTTAAAAATGCAGCGATCTTTCAAATAACCAACTCACGGGAAAAATTCCGGTCAATGGATCCTTTCAGCTTTTCACACCTATCAGGTTTATGACATTTCATTTGCTTTTACTGAGGTAGACAGATTGATTGGTATTGGTGTTATTGCTGATTTCTTCATTCCTTTCAGTTTTGCCAATAATCGCTTGGAGCCTCTCCCTGCATCTCCACCTCCTCCAGTTCAACCAACAACTCCATCTCCTTCTCGAGGTTTGGCAGCCATCTTTGCCTCAACTCTATTAGTTTCCTGACCCATTCTAGAAGGAAAATGGAACTTTAATCAAGTAGATGAATACAACATCACTAGATTATTTTGGTACTGGATCTAGAAATATATGCGTAGTGCTACTAAGATTCTGTAAAATGCATTCACCTGAACACTTTTCTTCAATGAATATAGTACCATTGTGGAATTTGATTTACTATGTGAAAGAATAATATAAGCTTATGAATGAATTGCATTTGTAGTTGGAAACAGTGCTACTGGAGCTATTGCTGGAGGGGTTGCTGCTGGAGCCGCCCTTCTATTTGCTGCTCCTGCAATTGCACTTGCATGGTACCGAAGAAGGAAGCCACAGGACCATTTCTTTGACGTTCCTGGTCAGTTGATCAAGAATTGGCTTTTTTAAAAGTTGACATACATCATATGATCTCAATTTTCACTTAGTTTTGTATTTAAATTGCAGCGGAGGAGGATCCAGAAGTTCATCTGGGACAGCTCAAAAGATTCTCTCTACGTGAACTACAAGTTGCAACAGATAATTTTAGCAATAAAAATATTCTTGGTAGAGGCGGATTTGGTAAGGTTTACAAAGGCCGGTTAGCTGATGGTTCTCTAGTAGCAGTCAAAAGACTAAAAGAGGAACGTACTCAAGGTGGAGAGCTGCAGTTCCAAACAGAAGTAGAAATGATCAGCATGGCCGTGCATCGAAATTTACTTCGCCTGCGTGGCTTTTGCATGACACCAACAGAGAGGCTCCTTGTTTATCCTTTTATGGTCAATGGAAGTGTTGCATCATGCTTAAGAGGTAGGCTTCATCTGCTTTTGGAATTTCTTTTACTGTACTTGGTCATCTATTTTTGTAGGGATTATTTTTTAGAATGATCATCCTAGAAGTAACTGTTTTACATCATAACCTGACCAACTGCAGCTGATCTAGACTGGTATAAATGTCAGATTTGTTCAATTTGGATTATCCTCACTATCAATATGAGAAGCTTGAATTGACTGTATAATACTAATGTTGATTTTGCTAATACTATACCCGATATACTACTCAAGATGTTCTTTTTTCAAGTGATTCACATGTTCTATAGCAGCTTGAGTAGCTTAAAAAATTCAGAATGTTGTTTGGTTATCCATACAACTGTATAGACAAAAGCAACCCCATTCCAGAACATAAATGCCAAGGAAGTTTTTGGCATCTTTCCCTGATCCGCGATGTGCTATTCTCTTCCTATCCATGTTTTGTTTCAACTATATTATTTCTCCTCTCCCACTCCAACTTTACTCCCCAATTTTTTCTTCAACCATGCAATTTCATATATTAGATCCAGATAGCAGATATACACATTCAAATAATTGAGAAAAATGTGCTATCCCATAATTATGTTATATATTGAAAATTTAAGCTCACAAATTGGGTGTGCGACCAGCACCATTAGTGATATATGGCGGTTTAACAGCATAATTATATTTCTGTTCCGTCATATTTTCCAATAGTACAATTTTGTCCTTTTGGTTCAGTCCTTGTCACTATTTGTTCCTAATACTGACAAACTCATCCTCGCCAACTATTAAGAATTGCTATTGCAGTTACAGAAATGCAATGGAATAGAACTATAAAAAGTTTGAAATGTTTAAGGATGAAAAAGTTTGTATGTAAATGTGCGTTGCAGTTCAAACTAACCATTTTTGTTTAATAATGAAAATGAGGGGCTAAGTTTGATTGGAGCTGGGACATGGATTAACATTTCACTGGCAGCAAAATAAGGGATAAGAAGTGTAATTATTCTGCAATTTAAACAGTTGCTTTTCTAGCTAGCTGTAAGAAGAATGTGCCATTCAACTGTTATTGGTATGCCTGTCTGTGGAAGCAACTGGGTGAATTTCTTGCAGCCTTGTTTTTTATTTAGATATATATAGAGGGATTGTGGATTTCCTCATCCTCCACAAGTCAATATTAGTTCATAAGATGGTGTATTTTATTTCACCAGTCCACTATCAATTTAGAATTATGTCAATCTTTGAGACCTACCAATTCTTCAGCTGTTCTTTGGGTTTCTGGTCCATGTGGAAATTACTTGTGTGATAATATAAAATGCCTCTACCAACACCCACATTCACCAGTCATATGAAATAGCACCAATTCCATCAACATCTCCAGGTTTTTCAGCTTTTATGCAATTCTACTCTCATGCAGTGGTGCCGTATGTGTGTGTGCCCATGAAGTGGCAAAGTTGTTGAACAAGGTAGTGCATAAAATTCTGTATGCATATTGGTTATGGTGATGGTTGAAGTGGATAATATTTGTGTTAATTTGCTATATTGTATCAATGTGGTAATGCTGCTGATATGCTATTGTCCAAGTAGTATAGACTTCTGCAGTATCACTCGAATAGGTCCACTATGGCCTTCTGGCTTGTATTATTTCTGATGGACTGTTTGATGCATTGTGCTAGAACGACCTGAATCACAGCCTCCACTTGATTGGGCAATAAGGAAACGCATAGCACTCGGGTCTGCAAGGGGACTTGCTTATTTGCATGATCATTGTGACCCGAAAATTATTCATCGTGATGTCAAAGCTGCAAATATATTGTTGGATGAGGACTTTGAGGCAGTCGTTGGTGACTTTGGGTTAGCTAAACTCATGGACTACAAGGATACACATGTTACCACAGCTGTACGTGGAACAATTGGTCATATAGCTCCTGAGTACCTCTCTACTGGTAAATCTTCAGAGAAAACTGATGTTTTTGGTTACGGTGTCATGCTTCTTGAGCTTATCACTGGCCAGAGGGCATTTGATCTTGCTCGGCTTGCCAATGACGATGATGTTATGTTACTAGATTGGGTAAGCATTGACATTTCAGAAGCACCCTCATACTCTTTTGTTTCTATAAGCTTCTCTTACTCGGTCTCTGTTAAAAAATAGAAAGTGAAATGCTCATGCTGTATTGTGGTTATGATTTTCTCTTTTGCTTCCCTCACAGACTTCATCATTTTGAACTTCCGATTTCAGTTACTGCATCATGACCTCTCTGAATTGATTAATGCGAAAATATTTGTACTGATTCAGGTCAAGGGACTTCTAAAGGAGAAAAAGTTGGAAACATTAGTTGATGCAGATCTTCAGGGTAATTACATTGATGAAGAGGTGGAGCAGTTGATTCAAGTTGCTCTACTCTGCACACAGAGCTCTCCAATGGAGCGCCCCAAGATGTCGGAAGTTGTCCGAATGCTGGAAGGTGATGGCCTGGCCGAGAGGTGGGAAGAGTGGCAAAAGGAAGAAATGTTTCGTCAAGAGTTCAGTCACACACATCACCCCAACACCGATTGGATAATTGCTGATTCCACTTCTAATATCCGACCTGATGAACTGTCTGGGCCTAGATGATCTTTGGTTGTTCAGTTCTACGGTGCACATTCGAAACTCTAGGCGGCCCTCCATCTTTGATTGATATTTTTTTGTATATGATTTATTTCTTTTCTCTATCTTTTTTCTTCCGTTTTGTTTTTTCCGCTTTGTTAGCATTCCAGTTTTCATTATGTTCCAGAATTTTGATGATAAGGGAAGGTCTATATTCTGTAGGTCACTTTCAGGTGCGATCAAATCCATAGCAGGAATGGCGGTGGAAGCACCAATGTTTTTTTTTTTTCTTAAACATTTACCAGTGTACTCCATTCTTATGTGTGGAATAGCTAAAGGTTGTTAATAAATAATAAGCAGGTTCATTTTGTTAGGGGGCAAAGATGCTATTCAGCAATTTTTATGAGAACAAAGTTCTCACTTTTTATTAGGGATTGCACTAACAAAGAATCACAGGTCTTTTGTGGATCAAACTTCACAGTCAATTTGGGAATGTGGGTTTATGGCCGTCCAATTGCAAGTTGCAACAACGTTATTTCCCAAATATTATGTATTTTATGTCGCTCTAACAATCAAGAGTTTCAAATAATTTTTTCCATCCAAGAATTTCAATTCAATCATCATGCCTGCCCAAGCAAGAGGTACGCATTGTACACAATAATAACTCAATATCATCTCATATTTGAATCTTACATTTCAATTTTACAAGCCCCGCATTATCAATAAGTACATTCGACATCTTCTGAATGATGGCAAAGATCTGATAAGATGATCTTACTGCCTGCATCACATTTTACACCTCTTCTAACCCACACTCATAACGACATCCAACCAATCTATATAGGACATACTCCTGAATAATGGCAAAGACCTGATACGATAGTCTTACTGCCTGCATTACATTTTACACCACTACGTGACCCAACACAACCAAGAAAATGGTAACAATAACAATACAACACCATGAGGCACTCAATTACTTGGAAAACGAAAACTCCGGCCTGTCTCCAGACCACCTAGTCTGATTGATGAAATATCTCCAACCAAAAGGGAACTTGCTAAAGCGTCACAACTGGAAGCAGATGAAAGAATGTGATCCAACATAACACAAAAGCCTGATCTCCTCCTTGCACTGAAACAAAATTGTAGTTGTACCTTTTGCGGGAAAAATAGAACCAAAAAGTTCACGTACAGAGTGTTTGTAATTTCTGTTCTCGCAAACGGGGGGAAGGCTTCACTTTCTGCTGCTTGTTCCAGCCCGTGGTTTGCCTTTCACCTCAGCCTCC
The DNA here is from genome assembly GCF_026168435.1 of Sesamum indicum. Taxonomy (NCBI): domain Eukaryota; kingdom Viridiplantae; phylum Streptophyta; class Magnoliopsida; order Lamiales; family Pedaliaceae; genus Sesamum; species Sesamum indicum. The sequence goes on from NC_142664.1 coordinate 28,365,413, forward strand.
TGCCATGAATAACAGAAGATAATAATAATGTGCAAACTTGCAGCAGTAAACAGTTGTGAGGTCAAATAAAAGAATGTCAAACATAATTCAAAATGATAAAAAGAAGGTACCTGGGGCAGATGTAGGTAAATATAGGTCTTTGCTGTTGATGGATTATGATTTTCAGCACCCTTGCTCCAATCATAACATACCTGAACTTGGAACAGTAGACAATTCAAATCCAGACATATCTCAATTTATTGAATTACTGATATTAATAACAATGCAAGTTCTTTGTTCCTTTTTTCTCCCCTTAATGAATTTCAAGACATGATAATGGATATATTTTATTGAACAAGTAGCCAAGACATACCGCATATGCAAATATTGAACCATCGTTGTTGAAAGTGCTGCAAGGTATTGGCTGATTGCACCTCAGCATAGCCTAGAGAATGATGAAATAACTAACAGTATTGGGATGGATGTCTGTATAGAGAGTTGCATAGAACAAAATGAAAACTGAAGCATATGTTATATATACCTTAAGCCTCTGTTTGCTATCTTTGTCCCAAAAGTTAAAGGCTCCATCAGATCCAGCAGTGGCAAAAGTGTGATGTATCTGATGTGCAGCAATAGAAGATTGTTTAGCGGAGAAGTATAGAACTAGTAGGACATGTGACACAGAAAAACAACTTTTTCATTAAGACTTCTTCAGAAATTACAGAATGTTAGAAATTTGTGAACGCAGGAATATGATCAAAATCTTTCCCAAAAGCTTAAGAAAAACGCAAGACAACTTGTTAGGTTAAGAGTTGAGAGGGAATAGATAACTGAAACAATTATGAGACTTTCTTTTCAGTGAATTATGAAACACTGCATTTATAGAGAATCCTATCTATTTATCATGCATTAAAGTCCATTGATGAAAAAATAATATCTATTAGATTAATACACAGATTGCTAGTATAATTTGAACCCACAACCTCAAGTCTAGGACCAGCTTTGCCAAGTGAACTGGCCTCCATTGGAATTGAGAGTATTCAGTTTCGCAGTTCTCAAGAGTCAGCATTAACTTTGACTTCCAAAAAACAAGAGAGATAAGAATTTATGTTGGCAATTTTCTTCTAATAGAACAAGTGAAAACACACAGCAAAACTCTGATGCTGTTTTTGGTTGTACATTTTATGAACCTCTGTTTTTGGTTAAGCTGATGGTGTTATCTGAAGTGTAACTCATGAAAACAAGAAAGGGTGAGAAACCGGTACAACCTCCATTTCATAAGAGACCAGAAACACTACTCCAGTATATAATACATTGTAAATGATCAGAATCAGATAAAAAGATGCATGGAGTCATGGACCATTCTGCAATCGATTCAATATAGAATACTGGATGGTGGACAAAAGGCTCAGTATGATATTCTTTTCCTGATAAGGAGGGGGCAATAGCCCTTTGGTACATCAAGGCGAACAGAAATTATATAAGTGATTAAAAGATTTTAGGCCACTAACAACTTCAAAATTTCACCCAGGCTCCCTTAAGCGAGAACTCGAGAAGTGAAAGGAAGAGAAAAGGCTGAAAAGCTGGAATGCCAAAACATCTAGCTCAATGAACATTTAAATAAAACAACTTACAGGATGAAAATTCAGTGAATTCACGGAGTAAATGTCATTGCCGTCTCTGTGGCACTTGAAAGTAAAGTTTTTACTTGATTGTGAATCATCAAGATGGTGTACACCGACTCTCCCTTCAATTGAGCCAACCTACAAACATATTGTCAAATCTGGCAGTATTGGTGATGAACTAATTCACTATAAATAGTGATTGGATTAACAATAATGCAACCTAAGAATAGGTTTCTGATCATTTAATGTTAAAGTTTGAAGTATCCCCAAACATGCATGGAACACAGTGAAATTAGTAAAACTGAACATCTCAGCAAGCTAAACAAAGTGAAAAAGCAAAGAGCATCAGACCGATTAAGAGAGATTTATTCTTCCTGTTCTCAGTTCCAGAAAATCTATAAGATTAAGTACTCTATCATGTAATGTCTTCAGAGCATCAACAAGCCTCTTAAAGAAATAAAATGATTGAGGAACAGGTGATTGTTTTCTGTAATCTTGTCCTTCCTTTTCTGTTAGACCTGAATTGCTTAGCTGGTGATGAAGAATCAATAAAGGACCATTTTGTCCGGTAGGTAAGAATTTGCCTTCATCCTCATTTGTTGTCAATTTTAGAAAACAAAAATATCTCTCTGTTAGCTTCGTAGGCAAAATAAAGAGAATTCAAGAGAAAGGAAAGACCATAGAATGATATACTTCCCAGCATACATGTGGACATACTTGAAAGTTACCAAGTAAACGCATTGAAAATTGCAAAGCACGATATATTACTCGATCAAATTTGTACTATAGTGAAACATACAAAGCAGCGAAGCTTAAACAACCATATTTAAAATATAATATTATATCACTCATTAGTGTACTTATGTGTCAAAATCCAAATGCAAATGGAAATATCAGTAGTTGAGTTGAATAGGAATAAAGATGCAATTTTTTGCATTGTATTGTTGCCCTAGATCATACCAAATTGGATGCATTCAATTAAGATTGACACCAAAGAAAAGACTCAAGTCTCGGCATAGGCAGACATCTTCATACTTTAATGTTATGCCAATAGTAACATCATTATAAGTGCCACCCAAGCTAAATGACAATAAAGCATAATAGATACTTATGCAGACAAAGACTATTCGCATAATAATTTCCACGGATAGGAAAACTTACTAAGAAGCCTTGCTGATCAGGGAAAGCAGCTAAGCACCTAGTCTGGTACTTCAGCGGTGACACGACTCTCTTAAACTCCGACTGCCATATCCCAGAAGGAGTTGATCATGTTTGCAGAACTCAGTACCCCAAAAATCTCATGGCATATTTACTACGATTTATCAATCAAAGATATGTAAAGCTCAGAAATATATACAAAATCCAACTCCTCTTCTGTTTTCAGCCTCGGAGGAAAGAAACTAAAATAACAAAGACTATGCAAGAGGTATTTTGGGCTTTCCGAATAGTTATCCCAGTCTTGTATATACAAAAGCATCAGAACAGCTGCAGACAAGTACAGCCTAGAACAGAAAAAATGGTAAAGGAAACTTAAAAGATTGTCATACATAGTTTGAAGGATATTCAATGTTCTATCAACCATCTATTAAACGACTTACTAAGGCATTAAAAAAAATACAAGATCTGAATCAACACACTTTAGATATAACTGAAAGAGTGTCCGTTTTTTATATAATTGTAGAACTTGACATTTGAATATAGTATTGGCAAGCATATGTCGCTGCTTTCTAAAATGAGCTCAACCGATACCTCACACTCTTTTGCACTTCATGAAACATATTAGAATAAGCACAAAGTCAAACATAAAGTAGAATACCTGAGGGTTCTGCAGGTTGAAAACTATAAGATTTCTATCAGCAGTGCCAACAACCATAAGAGGATGTCTAACAGTAAGCGCATAGCAGCGTTCGGGAAGCTGTTGCACCCAAGTGGGATTTTGCTGTCTCAGATCCCAATACCTAAAAATAAATACCAGTTTTACCAAGAGTAAAGCTCACCTTTCTATGTGTAAGAAAATTGCATGTAAGAGAGGACAGGTCAGATTGCTACAGGCCTAACTAGAGGTGGAAGTGAAAATATTCACGGTGAAGATGTTAACAAAAGTTAATATTGTTGGCCTGGAAAGAATAAGTGTCCAATAATCCTCCCTGGATCACTATATCAAATATAAACTTAGTTTTGATAAAATAAGATGTAAAAGCCCAGAAGTGTCGTAAATGAACCGGGGAGGAGATAGAACCACTAAATAAGATAAGAAAGCATTAGTCTGGATACGTATAAAGTCTCACAACAAAGAAACTATCCACTAGCCCCTTCCTCTTCAACTATACATGCATTGTAAGAGGCGCAAAAAAACACAACATAATAAATAAATATAGAAGAGCAATAGATCTTGATAGTGGACAAAGGAATGACATTAAGAGAATAAAATAAAAAGTTAACAGTGAGAATCAAATATAAAAATACATGAAGCAACAGAAAATGCCCAAAGATTATTCTCTTGTAACAAGATTACATTCTGTTGCTGAGCTACATAGATATAATGTGAATGAAGCTTTTTTGCAACGGATAGAATCCTTCTTCAAGATATATCCCTCTTTTACATGTATATTACAGAAGGGCATGCCTCTCATATCTAGATGCCTGATAGGGATTGATCGTGGTTTAAAGTGAGTGGAAGCGCTTTGGAATTGACACACACATTAAATCAAAACAAGCAGCTTAAATGATTCTATAATCTCGTAGTAACTATAAAAGGCATAGACAAACTACCTAAGTGTCTTGTCCCAGCTTCCTGTGACTAAGAGATTCATTTCCGGGATCCAAGCAAGCTCTTTCACTGGAGCATCATGCATGGCCACAGTCACGGGTTGGCCACCAGATAATAATGGCCACATTTTAACTTGTTTGTCACAGCCTCCAGAAAAGACAGTTGTCCCATCATCCTTCCAAGTTGAACATAAGACCTGCCAAAATTCCAGAATAAATAACTATGGGGACAACCAAATCATTTGAGTATAACCAGAAGGCTATATTGATGACGTATTACCGGATGGTCATGTGAAATTGATGCCTTAGGAACAGTGCTGACACTGGTTCCTGATTTCATTACCTCCCAACATCTTACCTAAAAAGAATTTCATAATTATACCAAGTTAGCTCTTTGGACAATTAAAGCAACAAAGGAAGCTTCTTTGTGGAACTCCCCTCACCACGTCCACCATAAAAGACAACATCACAACAAACACGAAGAAAAGCTTCACATGATGAGAATTCCTAATTTGGGGCTCATATAGACCAACAAAGCTTATAAGGAACTGGAATAATAAATATCTAATTTAGTACGAAAATTTGATGTGCATTGCCTTCAAATGAAGCCAACACGGCTTTTGAAATAATACACTGCAGGAAGCTCCCAAGAACTGCACTCAATTTCATGAATTTCAATCCCTTTTTACATTAATAACGGCCTTGCGCCAGATAAGATCAAAACAGAAGGAAACTAACAAGCAACCACATCCATTAAACTTTAGGGGAAAAAAGAAAATGGACAGAAGGAAGAAAACAGAAATTGAACACAAAACTGGCGAAAACGAAATTACCTGATTATCCCACGAAGTAGCAACCAAAAAATTGGCCTTAGGACTAAAGCTCAGGCTCGATACTGAATCACTTGGCGGTTGTACCACCTTCAGCAAAGCGCCCCCCCAAAAAGAAAAAATTAAAATGGGGAAAAAGAGCAAAACTCGAACTCCACAGAATGCGGAATGTAGAAACCCGGTGAGAAAGTAAATTGCAGTTAAAAATGCTCAAATTTCCCAAGAAAAGAATCACATTACCTCAGTTGAACGGTTCGGGTTTACGTTCGTCGAAGCAGCGCCGAACGTGGCCATATCGTTAAACCCTAAATCCTAACTAATAGGACAATAAAGCTACAGAATATTCAGAGCTTACTTCTCAGAGATGAGAATGACCAAAAATCCAGCACCGCATTCACTGTGTGTTGTTTGTGTATTTGTATGAAAAAGGTTTCAGTGAGAGAAGACCGGTAAGCGAACCGCAACATACTGCGTTGGGAAAAAGCTATGAATTATATGTAATTTTCCATCTAATTAAGAAAAAAACCACAGAAACAATTTAAAAGTTAATAATTAATATAAAATTAATGTGTTGTGCCAAAATTTGATATGGAAAAAGTTTTCTGCACCCACAAAATCCAGTTTTTGGGTAGGGTCGGACTCAGACCCAATATTTTTTTACATTTATTTTTTCTGTAAATTATACTAGTTAATTTAAATTTATTTATTTTATTTTTATTTTTTCATAATATATCAATAAATTTAGAATGATTGGGATCAATTCGCAAATAACTCTTTTTTGATAGAATTTTTTTTAATATTATATCCTTTATTATGTCATTTACAAAATAATCTTATGAAAATATCAAATCTACATATTTAATAGCAATCGAATTTAATATTATAAAACTTTAAAATTTAATTTTATCACTTCAGATCTTCAAAATATGATATATTCGGATTTATAAATCGCACAAAATTTTTTATGTGTAGCTAATTTAAAATAAATATCAACATCAATTTGGTATCTTTATATTATAAAAGAGGATTTCAAATTTGAATGTAATATTTAATATAGGGTTAAATGCAATTTGTCTGATTGTGATATGTGAATGAGCAAATACCCTGTGACAAAAAAAAGAATTAGCAAATTAACTCCATGTGATTTCAAAAATAAAGCAAATTACCCTCGTATCAATGGTTTAGATATAAGGTAATTTGCTTCATTTTCCAAATCACAGAGAATAATTTGCTATTTTATTTTTTACAGAATTTTTTTTTACTGATTTCTCGTATCACATAAAGTAAATTGCATTTTTTCGCATTCAATACATGACTCCGTTTTCTTACATAGATAAATAAACCACTAAGTTTGCCTCTCCTTTAATTAATTCAATTATTACGGACGGGTTTTGTGCACGTCCATCCAACAATTTCATGGTATTAACAAGTTCTCAACCACGCTTTTTTCTTGTTTTTCTACCATTTCTTGATTACTATTTAAGTCAATAATATGAAAATGTAAAACAAAAATAATATGCAAGTGGGTTGCATGAAATTTTCAAGTAATCGCCCCCAAGTTCCATGCACACGTTGTCTTATCAAAAAAGTTACTAGAGCTGGCTTTTCGGATGCCTGCGTTCCAAATAGCGATTTTCTCTCATTTTAATAGCTCAAAAGGTACGTGTGGGTAATTTGTTGACTCAATGAATAATTCTTGACTATATTTCCCAAATTATATTGGAATATTAATTATAGGATGTTCACACATTCATGCAAATTTGAATCTTTAAGAATGCAGGTTTATGCCTGAACCCTTGGTCTTTCTATATAATTTGTGTGAAAAATGTCAAACGTTCATGTTTTCTGCTGAAATTTCTTTATGGGTCAATGAAATTTAGGAGCAGATGCTGTTCTTGGAAACATTTTTGTTTATATTTGTTGCCCTTTATTTAATTTTCTGTGACATTTGAACAGACATATTTTTATGCCAAGAAGAGAAAAAGTCAGTACATTCATGCATATGTATATGTTTTTGTTGTTTTAGGTTTTCGTCTGAGAAAAGAAAAAGTCAATTTTTCTTCCTAGTTTTTACATATTTTAATTCAAAAAAGTAGGCGAGGTGGGGTGCTTTGTTCTACACGTTGTTATATAATGTCTTCTTATCATCAAATGTTGTCGTTTCTGGGCATGTTTGTTTAGTTTATATTTTCTTGGAAAGGCCTGGTATTTTCTTGCCTTTTTCTCAGGTTGGTGGAGCTGTAATGAAATTTGGTTAAGTTAGTCAGAAGTTCTATTGAAGTTTAATGAAAGTTTTCCACATCTAAGTTGTTTAATGAAAGTCAGGCATGCTTGGTTTCTGTGAATAGAGAAACAGGTGTTGGAGTTGTCAAAGATCCTCACTTTCTTATTAACTGTGTGCAAGTGGACTAGAATCTATTATGAAAGTTTAGGCCTCTAATGTTGTCCAATACTCTAATAATGTCCAAAATCAGAAAAGTACGTCGTTCTGTCTGTCTGAATATTTTTTGTGATTGATTTTCTTGGTTCTATGGAAATTGGAGGACAAAAACAAATTGCCTTGACATTTCTAACGAGGAAGATGCATTTGTTTTTGAAGTGTGATTCCTTCTGTCAATGTCAAACGTAGATTGATGTGGTCAGTTCCACACGACACGAATTCTCTTCATAGTGTGGCTGGTTACGGATATATAGGTCATTGACATTGGGCGATGTGAGGGCTGTGTTAGTAGGCTAATTGTTAAAAAACTTGGGGTGGGCTGGGAGGATATGCAGATCTCCTACTTGTGCATATATACTTATGAAAAAAGTAGTATAAAATGCGAGTAAAGAAGGGGTTCTTACTCCATTATATCCCAGATTAGACTACGAAAAGAAGGTAGTTTGCGTTTTCCAGAGAATGCCAATGATCTCTCCCTGTAATTGTTCTTTGCCAAAAACCATCAATTGTTGTGGATTGTGAGATTCGTTAGCAAGAAAATATGCTGCTTTGTTTCCTTCACGTAAAACGTCTGTCAACTTCATTTCCATTTTGGTTCTGCAAAATAACAGGCTTTGGAAAGAAATTAGGTAAGAGTTCTTGCAACTACTAGTCTAAATTTCTAATTACTTAAACATAGTCCAACGGTTGCTATCAAGAAAAGAGACCATGAAGTCTGCACGGTTTCACACACGGCGATATGAATGATGCATGGGCATGTGTTCCTTTCACACATGATGCGTGGATGTAAGTTGATAGTGACACCATCTCTAATCATGAGTATAAATTTCACATGCAGCTTGTACGACATGATCGTAGCCTCTGAGAGTACTGTGTAGATACTAGTAAGCAGAAAAGATGTGGAAGATTTTCTCCTTCAGTTTGATGCCCTGCAAAACTCTTTTGCAGACTAGAGCTAGGTAATGTGTTGGATTGGCCTTTACTTTGTTAATGATTGTGATTTCTTGCTTACAATTGCCTCCGTCATCACTCATTGATATGAACTGGTTTTGGTGCAGTCTAACTGTGCAGGAGACTGAAAATGGTATGTACTAACATTAATCTGGTGTAAAAAAATTTTACGTTAATTCTCCCTTCTCCGGTCATAGTTCTTAAATGGTTGCAACGATTTCATGCAGTTACTGATTTTCGTACAAAAGTTTCCCGTAATCCCAAAATGGAGATGCTACGGTGCAACTATTTGTTCCCTGAGGTTCTACACTCATCCTGTCCTACAAATTTGATTCTTGAAATTCATTCATGCTTTAGTATTCACGTTATAATAAGCCTTTTTGGCTGTTTTGTATGAGTGTATGTTCCTTTACTGTATTCAGACTAGCTAAATAATCAGCTGAAGATTAGTTCTTAACAGCTAGTTGTTATCGTGAATCTGAAGTTAATCTGTACTACAGATCTCCGCCCGAGAAGCTCAACACTTGAAAAAGTATCCTAATGCAGAAGTTATAAGCCTTGGAATTGGTGACACCACAGAGCCATTGCCAGATATCGTAGCTTCAAGCATGGCTAATGTAAGTTTCGCTATACTCCATCAGGAAAGGTTTCTGTCTATGTGCTAAACTTCATTCATCAACTGACTGCACAAGTGATAACTATATAATACATCCTTCTTGAGAAAATGGTCATTAATTATGTCTTAATTTCATCAAGTATGAGCGTAGATTAAGGAAGAGAACATAATGGAATGTTTTAGTTGCTTGCATTAAGAAAGAAGTCGAGTATTCAATAATTTCAAATTATTGTCTTACAGACATTCTGTATTTGCAGTATGCATACAAACTTGCAACACCTGCAGGCTATAGAGGGTATGGAGCTGAACAAGGGAGCAAGGTATCAAATGACGAACTGAGTCTAACCTACTTCTATGCACTGTATATATTGTTGATGCGTCTATCTGCAGTTTTAAGTTGGTAGGCCTTCGATTTAATACAGTTCAAATGCAGGAACTAAGAAAACGAATTTCAGAAACACTTTACAAAGATATGGGCATAAAGGACACAGAAGTATTCATATCAGATGGTGCACAGTGTGATATTTCTCGTCTTCAGGTATCAGCATTCAGTGTAGTTGGAGGTGTACTGGTTTATCATGTTCTAAGAGTTTACTGTCAATGGGACTGTATGAAATTCTTGAAACAACATGATTCAACTCAATGATCTCTGCTGTCAATATACACAGGTACTGATTCTCATTTCTTGTGTTTTTGTTGCAGTTGCTCTTTGGTGCCAACATGTCCATAGCAGTTCAAGATCCTACATTTCCGGTAACACTATGAAGCTTCATTTCTTTACTGTTTAATTTTATATTGAAGAAATAATATAGTATCATGGACTCATGAATATGCAGCAACTCTGGTAGTCAAAACTTTCATTTAAACCATGTCAAATGCTTATGAGAAACCAGGAAGAACTCATTTCTGTGTGTTAATCACTTATTTATATTGAAACTGGAACTTCAGAGTTACTCTTTCAGTTTCACCTACTGTGAAATTCAGGCATATGTAGACTCAGGCGTCATAATCGGCCAGACTGGTGATGTTGAGAAAGAATCAGGGAGTTATCAGAAGATTGAGTACATGACATGTGGACCTCAGAATAGTTTCTTCCCTGACCTCTCAAAAACAGCACGAACAGACATTATTTTCTTCTGCAATCCAAACAATCCAACCGGCCATGCAGCATCTTGGCAGCAACTAGAACGACTAGTGCAGTTTGCACAAGAGAACGGGTCGATTATTGTGTATGACGCAGCCTATGCAGTCTATATCACAGAGGGAAGACCTCGATCAATATATGAAATTCCTGGTGCCAGAAAGGTAAAGATATTGCTTGAAATTCTATGTTTCTTAGGCAAGGCTGCAACTCTTCTGCTCTGATGTAGAAGTTTTCACTGCAACAGGTTGCTATTGAAGTCTCATCCTTCTCCAAGATTGTTGGATTCACAGGGGTTCGTCTCGGTTGGACTGTGGTACCTGAGGAGCTCTTGTACTCAAATGGATTCCCTGTCATAAAGGACTTCAATCGCATAGTCTGCACCTGCTTTAACGGTGCTTCCAGGATAGCTCAGGCTGGCGGGCTGACTGCTTTATCCCCAGAAGGCTTCAAGGTGAGTTTCCAACACCAAATACAACATTAATTTGGATGCAAGTGCACATCATTCTGTTGCTTGGAATCGATTTTCATGTCCTAATCTTGGCCTACATGGACAACATCTCTCTTCAGGCTGTACTCTCTCTTGCTGATTACTACAAAGAGAATGCAGAGATACTGTTGGAAACTTTTAGATTACTAGGATTAAGAGCTTATGGAGGCATAAACGCGCCTTATCTTTGGGTACATTTTCCAGGTTCTAATTCTTGGGATGTGTTCAATGAAATCCTTGAGAAAACACACATTATAACAGTTCCAGGGAGTGGGTTTGGTCCAGCAGGCAAAGAGTTCATCAGGGTCACTGCTTTTGGCCACAGGGAAAAGATTTTGGAAGCTTCAAAGAGGCTGAGAAGGCTTCTCTCGTAGACACCTGGATGTTATATACAGAACTTTTTCTAGAGTTAACAGAAAGTTATGAATATATTTTGTATTGATCCTGTGGATAGTTGTCCAATTATGATTTTGCTACAAGCAATGTACACATGTGAATAAAAGGAATAAATATTTAATTTATCTGAACCTTCTGCAAGACTATTTGAGACTGCTGACATGAAATTTGAATTATGATCCTTGGTTTACATTTTATTTTGTTGATGCAAGTTCTCATTTCATTGGTCATTGCTTCAAACAAATGAACCATCTCTTCCAGTTAAACTTAGACAGGATGTACTAGAACAAGATCAAAATACCACTGGTTTCGCGAAAGCAACTTAAAGACGTAAGGGGCAGATAGATCAACATTTTCATGAAAGATCAAGCAAACAAGAATCCCAGCCAATATCCACACGAGGAGTCAGGACTCCTCGTTGCTTAGAGGAGATCACCAAAATTTTTGTAATCTGCTCAACTCTAATCGAGATATATGGTATAACTAAACATTCATGAATGGATCAATCTACTTCAACAGGTACCAGAAGCAGAATATTTATATTGCATTTGTAGAAGATATTATATATTTAGACATAATCAACAGTATATTTACGTGTATATTTACCACTGCAAGGTGCAGTAGATACAAGAGTCATAAATTACTTCAAGGCTCATTAACTGACCTACCCAAGCAGCAAACCAAGATTAGGAAAAGGTAGATCAACAAAATCTCTTACTAGCGCTAGATATTGAGGATTTGACAGCTAACAAGCTCAGCAGATCCAGCAATCCTACTGGCAATGACTTTCCAAATACTCCCGGAGGATTCTAACACATTTTGAGAAAGTTCTTCCAAGGATTCGCCAAAAGTAGCAGATGAGGTAGATGGTGCGGAATCAAGTTGATGTTGCCTGTCAGCTTGCATAACCAAGATATTGTGGTTTACATCTTTAGTTACCACATTTAACTTTCCGAGAAAACTGGAAAGTAAGTATGGAGATTCTGAATCGGTGAGGTCAGGAATAGGTACATCTCCTTCAATGGTCTTCCAAGCATCATCTTGGTGATCGTACACTTTGATCCTAGCACTATCAAGAGAACTAGAAGGATCCAATGCATACAAGTCCCCTTCAACAGTGACACTTAATTTAGTTCCTGCCTGCTTAGCTGGCCAACCCTCTCCCATACCAACGGGCATTTCAGCCCATGAATCTGTCTCTGGATCATAGACTTCTCCTCCAACATCAACAAAGAAGGGCCAGCAATATAGACTTTGAGGAACATATAGTTTCCCCCTATATGATGTCATTCCAGTTGCAATAGGCTTGAGCAGGTCAGCTAGAAAGGCAGTTGGTAGTACCTGTGCTTTTGAAAACGGCATGCTAGGTATCTCTGTCCATATACCAGAGCGGGGATCGAAAACCTCTGCTGATTGAAGAGGAGTCAGTCCACCTCGACCACGAGTAACACCTCCGACAACATAAAGCTTGTTGTTTAAGACACCCGTCTTACAATAAGCTCGGCCAATGGACATGGGAGTCACTTCGCTCCAAGCATTTACAGTTGGATCATAACGCCAGACGGATTTCATGGCTGATGCCCTGCAAAATCCACCCATGACGTAGAGGCAGCCATCAACAGCTCCTATAGCACAACCACAAAATGGAATTTCATCCAATGCATCTCTCCTCCCAAGCCAGCCTCTTATGGTATCTGCAATAATGCTCGAACCAACCATGTGCCACAAACGAAGGCCAGAGAGACCCCTTCTCATCCCATCTTCAGCAGAGACATTTGGCATCAGAGGCAAACGTTGCCATATACGGGAAACTGGGTCCAGGGCATGCCAGACGAGCTTTTCACCACCAAGCTTAGTCAAAATGTAGAGCCACTCCTCTGTTGTGCCTAGTTCTTTTCTCAATTGATAAAGTTCTCCACTCATTAGAGCAGCTTTCCAGCTTCTTGAGACCAGTTTAGCATTGAAATGACAAATTCTTGGGAGTCTGGCAAGAATCTGAATTGATATCTCATCAGGAAGGCTAGGAATCAGTCGTGGATTCTCATCCCAAAAGCTAGACGATGTCTTCTGTCTCTTAGAAGCCTCGCTTTGAGACACCTCAAAGGGCTCAGTCGCTTTATGATTATTCAAACTCAACCTAGCTCCCATTGGTGATAATTTCTTCACCTCCTATAAAGTGAAAGGCGCCAGTGCCCACCGAGTTTGCTTCACTCTTCTACTTTATGTGCAATTCCATGTTCTTGATAATTCAGATAACCAACAGCAAATCATTATTCACAGTAGATAGAAGAAAGTTCAGAGAACAAGAAAGAAAAAATATCAAGAAGCATAACTAGAAATCAGATCCAATGACCACCCTCATGGAATAGACAAGTTGTTCCTGGATGTGTTTGTTTCAAGTAGGTGTCTTGATACAGGCAAAAAACCCGCCTAATTCCTTGTCAACATTGACTATTTATGAAGGCCAGATCACATAGCAGATAAAATGGAATACAAACATCCATAACAAAAACTACTAAAAATCTCCAATACACTATTTCAGATGCCTTATGATGACAGAAGTGCAAAGTATTTGCTAAAAGAGAAAGTCATAATATAGAAAATTACCTTTTGGAAACTGCATAACACAAAAAACAATTAGAAACTAGAATAGATTTTTTCAATACACTCAGTCATGAAGTCAACATGATATCAGAATTCAGAATTCCCAGTTAAATTCTGCAGGGAAAAAAAAAACAAAAACCGAAGAGAAATAATCAAACACCTCAAAGTTAATAGCAACCAAAATTCAGAACCCAAAAACTCTAATCCGCTGCATCAAACAAATATAGCACACTCACCATAAAAAAAATTATCAAGATTTAGCTTTCACCCGCCTACATTTCTTTAACGATTGAAAACAAAATCACAAATTTCTGAGAAAACGAAGACAGCCCAGATGAAAAATCTCGGAAATGAAATTCCCCAAGAATCAAAAAAGCAAATCAGACTCCCAATCAAACAATAATCCAACCCCACATCCGCAAACCCCAAAAATAGAACAGAAAAATGATCAAATTTTAGAAGAATCGTTCCTTTACCTGGTTACAGATGATAACAAAAACAACCCACAAAATTCAAGAATCTTAAGGAGAAGTTATGAGATATTCAGAGCGAAAAGGAGTCTGAAGTTAACATGTGGTTGTGTTCAGATTCTTGTAATTGGGCAAAAATCCAAGGAGAAGGGACCCTTCCCTCTTCGACAGACTCTCTGCGGAGATTTTGCCTTCAAGCTATTATTGATTTTTTCTTGCGGCTGCGTACCGCAATCACATGATTCATCGTAATGCAAATTTTGCATTAGATAATAATTATGTTTTTAATGGATTTTTCCAATTTCATAAATGTTCAATTAACATAATATCAGAAAGAAAGACTTTTTGTTATGACTCAAAACAGTGTAACTAGGAGGAGGATATGCACTTGGACGTGTTGAAGTTTTGCATAGTTGTAAATTGATCCCTCAACTCTTATATATTACTTATTACAACCAAATAATACCTAATAATAACTTGGGATAATCAGTCCGCTCTTTAATGTTTGGTAAAATTATATAGATTCTTATAGTTTGAAAAATTATATTTAGTATTCCTAATGTTTGTTTCCATCCAATAAATAGATCCATCAATTAGTAAATTCACGAAATTTGTTGATAGAAAAAATAAAATATAATGAAAATCTATATTTATTCCCAATTGACTTATTACAAATTTATTGTATGTTAAATAATTTACTTTTCACTAAACGACTCTTATGCATCTTTACAAGATAACGCATGTGATGAGGTATATCTTCACCCTCATAATGATAATTTGGCAAAAAAAATATTTATTTAGCTTACAATAAATCTATAATAAGTCAATTGAGTGTTAAATATGATTAAATTTTTTTATTGATTTCAACAAGTTTCGTAAGTTTTACTAATGGACTGATTTATTTGTTAGATGAAAACAAACATTGAAAATAATAGATTTAATTCTTGAAACTATAGAGAATTTATATGTAATTATACCACGCTTCATTGGAGGAAAATGCAATTTTGGGCATTCCATCATTATGACCCTGTCTACTTAACAAAGTCAATAATAGGAATTTTAAATGAATAAATGTCCAAATTAAAGAGAGATTAATTTGAATTAATTAAGGTGCACAAGGTACAAGGGGGGATGCCTTAATTACACATGTATTAGAGTTTGGTACAAGTTTGACTAATTAATAATTAATCTTTTTTTTCCCTTTCCTTTTATTGATTATTATCCATTAATTATTACCTTCTAGACTCTCAATTGGACTATAAAATTGGACATATTGTCATTTGGAGACCTAAATTATTAAATAATGACTTACCAAATAAAATATAGCCATCTCACTTTGGTATCACCAAAAAACTATTTTATAATTTATTTAAAAAAAATCAATAATATCTCTCAAGTACATAAAACGATAATATCATATTTCTAGCTATTTGAGATGAGAAAATTTGCATATTATTGCTAATCATAATTGAATAAAAATCTATCCGCATACGGATTGAAATTTTTATTTCAAATTGTGATGTATTGTTTATTTAATTTAATATATACATACCACTTATGCAAATACTGTATTATTTATTGTATTCAAACCAAAATTTATATATGTCTCATTTTAAATATTAAATGAAATATTTCTAAGTGTGATATATATCTGTACTATTATATACTAAAAGGGAGAATTAGAAAGTAACTATTTTAGTTGGCAGAATATATATGGACTAAAATACCCTCAAATATATTTATTTATTTCAGAGAATAACCATTTATTTGGCCCATTTGATTTATTTTCATGCACTTTAAATTAATTTTTTTTAATCAATTTTGATTATTATTACATGATTGACTTGAAAAGACAAAAATGCCCAGGAATCAGGGTCCCATTATCGAACTGGTAAGGGACTTAAGTGGCCCGGGCCCCGGGTTCTACTGGGCTTATCTTTTGGGCCGATATCCCAATTCTAGAACAAACTAGCACGCTTTTATTTTGGTGCAGTGCGATTTTAGTTCGTTCTACTGAAAAACTGGAGCGAGCTCACTTGTATAATCGACTTTCGCCCACGGTTTAAGCTTCTGCGACTTCTGAGTGGAGTGATGAACGGAGATTCACGCAGTACAACTGTATAAAGCTGAACGTTGGAGTGGAATGTCTCCGGCCAAAGACTCCGTCGTTGCTTTGCCACGGACAAGAAAGCAGCGGAAGCGTTTCAAGCGAAAAGGTTTGCAGTTTCCAATTTCAACAAGTTAAAGAGGAAGAAGAATTCGAAGTTTTATGATTAGTTTGCCGTGTTGAAGGAGAATTTCGTGACCATGCGTTCGTTTTTTCTTGGTTTTGATAGTGAAAATCAAGGCAAAGAGGAGAGCCCAGAAGTTGGAGAAGCTGAAAGAAAGAGAAAATGTTACTCCGCTAGTGAAGAAGTACTGGCTTCAAAGATACGATCTTTTCTCCATGTACGATGTGGGCGTCAAACTGGATGAGGAAGGGTGGTTCTCTGTCACGCCGGAGGAGATTGCTGCCCGGCAGGCAGAACGGTGCGCCGGCGCTGGAGTTGTTATTGATGCCTTTGCGGGCGTAGGAGGAAATGCCATTCAGTTTGCCAAAGTGTGAGTTTTAAATACTGTAAGAGTAATTTATGCATAGACTGAGTGCAGAAGAGTTGGAGGTTTACACTTGATTACTCTGGCTAGTAACTATTTGTTATCTGTTCATTTAGTATATGGAATCGTGGGATTCTTGCTTTCAGTACTACGACCGCCTGATCAAAATTGCAGAAGAAGCTTGTAACCAAGAATATCTGTTGGTTGATAAGGCATCAGGAATTTCTTTTATGTTTAGTCTTGTAGACGTGAACTAAGTTACAGTTGATGTTTATGGTTGGTGTCTTTGCTCTTTCATTTGTGATAGTCTCCTTTTCACACTGGCAATCTGATGCAGTAATTGGAGTAATACTTATCTACAACCCTTTTTCATTAATGTGGATGATTGGCCATTTGATTTCCATCGTATAGTTGGAACATAGAACAGGAGTGAAAATATTGTGAATCACCATACAATTCTCTCAGCTTGCCTCCTACATGCATTTTCCCATTGTTTTCCATTTACTTTTTAACAATAGACTAGCAATACAATTTTATTCAGGTTTTCGTGGCTGTTGAGTTGGCTTTGCTTGTAAATCAACATGCTTGTCGCCACCAGCACCGCCTGCCAACAACTCCAGGATTGCTAGCTTCAGCACTGGTGCTGCCAGCACTTCAACTTATGATGTCCACAATCACTTGATTAACACCATACTTGTATTGTCAGGTGTCATCGTGTTGTTGCTGTTGATGTTGACCCGAACAAGGTTCAATTGGCATTTCATAATGCTAAGATCTATGGTGTAGAAGATTGTATTGATTTTATCGTGGGGGACTTTTTCCAGCTTGCACCTTTCTTAAAGGTACTTCTTTTATAGCAACTCTGGTTCTGAAATTGATGTATGGGTGAACCATAACTAATGCTTAGATAACGTCTGAACTACTCCTTATCTAGGCTACAAAAAGACAGAACAATGCAGCTAATTTAGATTGTGTGATTGTTACACAATGGTTCACTTGTTACATATGGCATCTTGGTTTGGAGAGTATGATATTTAGAAATAACTAAAAGTGACTAGCCCAAAAATAGCTGATCTATATTCATAGTCTACGAGGCATCTATTCGTCTCCAATTTACCATTTATCTAACTTTTTGATGCTTGAATTTGTAGTGTTTCAGAAATAACAGCATTCTCTCTAAATTCACATTTCTGGTGACTTTTGTTAGGGAGATGTAGTGTTTCTTTCACCACCATGGGGGGGCCCATCATATAAAGCAAAAGAAAATTTTACTCTCGACTTACTGAAGCCAAAAGATGGGTATGTGATGATAACAGTTTCTTTACCAATCATCAACATGTTTATGATCAGTTAATCTTCATTTACATGTTCCGAATGTATGTATGCACACATTATTCAGCTTGCATTGATCTCGTGTGAGGTGCCGTTGCATGAATACTTTGGAATTTGAATGTGCCTGGAGGCTTTTGTAATGGAAACACCCTGCAGTTTTCTCTAACAATTCCCCATGTTTTTTTCTATTCACAGCTTGAATCTCAATTTGATAAAATCCCATATTCCTTAAGTTCTTATATATTTACTTGGGTTTTCATGGGATTTAGGCAATTTTCCATGTGACTTTGTTGAACTTTCTTCCGTTTTTTGTTTTCCTATGGCTAAGTTTTATAGTATTAAGCTGTATACCATGTTTTGCAGCCATTCCTTGTTCCAAGTTGCTCAGGCAATAACACCTAACATCATTATGTATTTGCCTCGCAATCTTGACATGCTCCAAGCAAGTGAGCTTTCATGGCTGTCTTCTCCTCCCTTGGATGTTGAGGTACATGTTCCTTTACTTCCTAATATGGGTTGGATGCCAATCAAAACACAGGCCCTCTTTCACGTCAAGCCTGGTTCTTCCTTTGCAGATTGAAGAAAATTTTGTAAGAGGGAACTCAAAGGGAATAACTCTGTACTTTGGGGACACTGCATTACATGGCTCGGTACTTAGCTTTCTTTGATTGATAGTTTGACAAATTTGCATTTTTCAGATAAATTAGAGTGGGAATGTCGACAAGAAAGTTAATAGTCTAATGTGTATATTTATTCATTTGCATAATTGACTGCTAATCAACCAAGAAACCACCACCCTTTTTGGTGAAAGTTACATTCTCCTTTGTTACTTGTATCTTTGGTTTGAAGAAACAGATTTCTTTAAATTTGATATGGAGAGAAAGACATTATAGGTGCGTCTGACAGGATGCATTGTAGACAAAGATTGTAACATCGGTGAATAAGATAGACAACTCCTCTTCAAGAGAAGATGTCTTAACTCCAGCATATCAATCAGTAGCCTGGGTACATATTCATCATGTTCACAATCAAGAACAAGTCTCTGTAGGCTGCGAAGCATGAATACTTAAATTGTGCTGAAGCCTTTGATGCCGAGCGCCAGGAACTTCAACAGAGTCGGACATACTATCTCAACTGGAGTCGTTCCCAGAAGTATGTCTCAGAAGTTCGGTTTCCGGCACTGATGCATGCATCGTTCTCTCATGGATGTAGCAAGTCAGATCCTACCATCAGAACAACTGCCTTTCACCAGAATAAGACTTCTGGTAATGATGTTATCTAATAGTCCTTACTCACTTCTTCCAAGCTATTGAGCATACTAAGCCTGACAAATCCCTCTGCAACCCACGGCTGTATTTCCTTATATATCATTATCTTCAGTAAGAATTCCCATGTAACAGAAGCATACTTTCTTAAATACAGCACTAATATTCAGTCAGATTTATGGACATGTGCGCTTGTTCAAGTTAACATGTGGTTATGCAGACAGAGAAAGAGAATCACCTTTTGTTTATAAAAGTAGTCCAATCAAACTATTAAGCCTTATAAAATCATCAACATGTTTATGACATATACATGCAATCGATGAATTTATAAGAATACATAAACTTCATCTGTTTTATTAACAAAATCATCATTAAAATAAAAAAAAAAAAGGTGATTGTTCAATTAGGGCCAGCCCACCTAGTTTTTGTGGACCAAGGGAGCACCGGCCTGTTATCCTTCCACTGCAAAGAGCGGGAGGTTTTCGCTGCTCTGTGAAACCAGCCTGACGCATTACCCTCCACTTTAAGAGCCATGAAGTCCAAACCTTCAACTTGAACCACATAGCCCAACTCACTGCTTGGAACGGGCAGGTCAATAATTAGCCACCTATGACCCAACTAGTTAGACTAGCTCAATGTCCAACCACCTTGTTGCCCCCACTTGGGTTACAAGCCCACGCAACTGAGCTCAACGAACAGCATTTGCAGTCTGCTTGCTTATCACTACATCTGATACTTGATTACCTAACAATGTGGGATGGATTATTATATATTCCCTAAAGTTAGTTATCTAATTATAAGAAATGGTTTTGATCTCCATTACATCTCGACTGGACTGTGGATTCATCGTTTGGGTAATGACTATAACTCATCAAAAGGGACATTCCTTCTGTGATCAATGTCAACGAGAATCGTTGTGCTGGTCGCTCGTTTTGCTTTCTTTTACCCATTAAAAAGAAAAGTAGAAACAGATAACCTCGACCCATATGGCCCCAATCCTGGCAAGTGAACTGTGTGTATTAATGACTATTGGATTTGACGTTTGCAAAAGCAGCCATAATTAGTGTCTAGGCTGAAACAGCATTGATGGTCAGAGGATATGCCTTAAAGCTCTGTCGTTCCATATTAAAATCCGGTAGCTGAGTTCAATTCTTGGGCATTTGCTGCTGCATGAGCAGATTGAAGGTGGTCCCTTAAACATGCATGAAAAGGAATTCAAAGGGCTGAGGCAGGCGGATTGCTGTTGTGTTTTCTCTGTTCGTCACTAGTGATTCATAATTGTGACTATGGTGGGGACTTGGCATTTTTAATAGGCTCTTTCTCAATTTAGTCTTGTCAATTTAAGTCATTATATGCAATTTTTTTTTGTTTAATACTTAATTAAAAATGTATAGACATACACGGGAAACTGCTAACGGCTCCATTACTTAAGCAATTCATGGCGCGATTACGTTAGAATTAAGTATTTTTTATCCAACGATCATTGTAGCATTTAACAGTCATGGGCTCATAACTAAAGGATGTCGAGTGGGCCTACGCAAGCAAGAATTTGCTGCTTGTCTTGGGCAAACTTTACAGCATGTACCCCACTTTCATCGAACTCACAATGTCTTATTGCTTTCAAGGTGGTCCTAATTCAGCCCTTGGGAAATAAATCTTCAAGTTATTACAGACAAAATTTAAGTCAATTCTCACAATGTCCACAACCCTATTGTACAAAAACATTTCATAAATAACATGTGTATATAACGTGTAATAAGAAATGCAATACTAAATTAAAATAAACATAATGTTGGGTCACTAAAAGGCTCAACATCATCTCCGGTGTACGCGAGTGTGTTGGGTGCATAAATATAAATATAAGTATATATCTATCAAAAGTAAATAATACTATCCAAAAGTTCCTATCGTACTTGGGAGTATTTGTAAGGACTTAAAACAAGCGTTTATAAACTTATTAATGAAAATAAACAAAATTAATATTCTTACTTTATCTATTTTTGAACTGATTAAATTAAATTAATTTAAATCAAAACTTATAAGCATCTCCCCACTAACTTCTGCAGCTTATTGATAAAATTATAAATATTAAATTATTCTAAACACTCAAACTTACTTTTTTCACTCATAATTTTTATTTTTAAATACTCTTGATTTTTTATTATTTTTTAATTTATAATTTTCTCTATTACTTATTACCATCGCAAAAGTCGAAATTATTGTAAATACCCATTTAGGATAACGTAAAAGAAGATAATTAATTTGGGACATTTTGATTCCAAAATTTCCTTTTCAATGTAATTATGAGAAATTAAGTCAGGACAGCTACTGAGGACTCATAATTCATGCATTACTGCCGGTTTTCAGTCCCCATCCTGAAATAATTACATTAGCGGTATATCACCCATGCATCATTAACTTCTGTGCTTTTATTACCATGCACATTAACTTACACATACTCATCATATATCCGCAATGTCACATTTTCATGATGCCCAACAAATTCTAATTTGGATCCAATTCTAGTGATCTATTTTAAGTTAATTATGTGATAGTGAATTATATTCATTATATAATCATTGTGCAATATAAAAATGTATGATGAATTATATAGTAAATGTAATAATACTTATCATGTGGCCAATCGAGTCTCTATTCAGACCAATTCGAGTCAATTATTTTTACATTGTCGATACAAAATATAGCTCGTCTAAAGGGATATATACGGGAGCAAATGGATGTTGAGTTGTTACATCGTACGTAATAATGTCATTTTTTACTTTAATATTCATTATATTCTCTACCAGCAGTTTGCAGGGTAACATGAATTTTTGCAAAATATATAACCTTTTTCACCCAATTCATAAAGACACACCATTACTCCTCAAACAAACACACAGAAAACACACTAGAGCCTCATCCTTATGTCCACTACATTTAATAACAACCTCAAAAAACATTGCTAGGTGCTATAACACACACACACACACACACTATATCTAGCACTAATTGCATTCTTCTTAACACACACACACACAGAGAGAGAGAGAGAGAGAGAGAGAGAGAGAAACAATGGCGATGAAGATGAAGACAGCCAAGAAAATGAAGGGTTTCATGTGTCACTCTCATGCATCAACTGCAGTTTGCATGAGCCAAGACAACCGGTCAGTGGTCGTGCCAGACAGAACGCTCGTCGATCATGTCAGACTCATCAACAGCACCAACTACGTTCGACTAGGGGAACAACAACGTCGACGCTCGATTAGTCACTCCTCGTCGGTCGGGACGAGAGCATTTCCTGTTTGTCTGAAAACAGATCAAGAAAAGGTGGCTCA
The DNA here is from genome assembly GCF_026168435.1 of Sesamum indicum. Taxonomy (NCBI): domain Eukaryota; kingdom Viridiplantae; phylum Streptophyta; class Magnoliopsida; order Lamiales; family Pedaliaceae; genus Sesamum; species Sesamum indicum. The sequence goes on from NC_142664.1 coordinate 28,388,251, forward strand.
AGAAGCTACTACTACTACTACTTCACTAGCAATATCTGGTCATGACAATGTCTTTCAGGTTATTTTTCCATCTTTTTGCACTCTATCATAATTAACTTCCGAGTTCCTCACAAATCATATTCTTGTTTGGAGAAAACCATATTATAACAAATATTAATATATATGCTGATTATTTTTATTGAATTATATGACAAATATATTACGTACGCTATATAATTAATTCGAATTTGGCCAAACGAAATTCGGGGTTAGAATTTATTTATTTATTTTTTGGGATTGGATGAGGATTAGGATAATTAGGTGATAATTGTTTGGTGGCATGCAGGTGGTTGTGATGAGAGTGTCGATTCACTGTCAAGGGTGTGCTGGTAAAGTTAAGAAGCATCTGTCCAAAATGGAAGGTAAATTTTTGAAATAATTTTGTAACTCAATAGTTAATACGTTGTTTATTTATTTTATTTAATTGGGATTATATTAAAGCTTTTTCTATATAGATCAATTATTTCTCAATCATCAAGAATTCAAAAAGCTGACAAATTTTAATTTGTTGGTAGGACAACATATAAATAGTACATATGTTATACTGGTTGTCTTGATGCATATATACATATGAAGCAGATGACAGCAAACAAATTTCTAAAAATAGCAAAAATGGATTCAAAGTATCAGTTTGACAGTCAGACTACTGAGACATTTTACCCTTAATTTCTGAGTAAACATACATAGCTGTCCTGGGACTCCTGTCTTTCTTAATCCGGTCGGTCAGGTAAAACCAATTTGGACTACTACATATATAGGACACAGGTGGTTGATTTTGTACAGATCCTTACATCATTTATGGAAACTTTTGGGCACAATTCAAATTTTGAAATGATTCTTTGCAACTAAAAATAAAAGAGACTTGACACTATTATGATTTTGGGATGGTCTTGAAAATAACACTACTTTTTTCTTTTTATTTGCGAGAATTTAAATGTCGAATATCATATCTTTCTGTTTGGTAACATAATTTAATATTTTATTGGTATTTATACTCGTCTCTTTTGAAAATATGCCAATTAAGATGTATGCAGCGTTATTACCCATTACGTCATCTAAATATATTTTTTGATATTTTATTTTATTATAATATGTATTTCAATAAAATCAAATGTGTGTCTATATCGATGTATGTAAACCACTTATCTAAATGTAATTTCCATTGGTTTATGATATATAACAAACACAAGTACTTGTGAAAGAATTATTACAGTAAGTAACGTCGGAATTTGAATTATTGAAGGGGTGACGTCATTCAGCATTGATCTAGAGAGCAAGAGGGTGACTGTGATGGGACACGTGTCACCATCTGGGGTGCTGGAGAGCATATCAAAGGTGAAGAAGGCAGAATTCTGGGCGTGTTGATGAATTCTATTTCAATGTGTTCTATGGAAGAGAGGGAGTGGCCAAATACCAAAGTTTGAGTTAAGAGGGATTGCTTTTGTTCTAATAATAATAATATGTTTACTTCTGTGCTACCCCTCACAATCAAATTCATCTACTGATTTTTTATATTAATGTATATATATATACATATATTCTCATGCTTATTTAATTTATTTAGATAAATTAATACAAATTGTTAAATCTATAACGAATATAATCCAACAGTTCATAATTTAAAAATTGTTGCTTTGGGAGGAGATCGATTTACTATAAGCGACATGTATGGTGAATATCGACCGATCATTCTTGTAAAGGGATCTTATAGTGAGGCACTAAATGAACAAACTCTTGAAGATAGCATAGCCGACTCTTACGTTTTAGAGTTCCAAGATAGGAACTGAACGATCGGTGTGGGGTCAGGACGGCCTACGTTAGGCCTGCGTGTTCATCATGAGGATTTGTGCTGATGAGGCGTTGGCCCATGAGCATACTTTCTATGAAATGTGTTACGAAATTGAATCGATGTAGAAATGAGTTTGAGCTGCAACGATGATTTCTGAATCGATTATAATTAGTGATTTTGGTTTAATTTACGTCTCAATGGACTGCGTCAAATGCTTGTACCAAAGGGTCAGGATTGCTCACAGAAAGCTACAGAGGGAAAAGAAAAAGTAAAGAATTTTTGTTTACTTTCACTCTACAATTTTTAGTACTTGAGGTGAAAAGTGAAAAGGCCAGAAACTTGAAAAGCCAGTCAAACTATGAGGGTTAGTCCAAAACTAAAACTCTTACATCATTTTCCTTTTACATCAACAAATGTATCGTATGATTCCATTAAGGTGAAAAGAAGGTATTGTTTTGCATCCGGACAAGGAACCATCACCAACAAGTTCAAAAGGATTAAGGTTGCTGTTTTATTTTGATTTCTAATTTAATTATACTATATATGCAGCATATATTTGTGATCAATGATAATTATCAACCAATCAATGTTATAATTTAATCAGCATTATCCATTTCTCTCCATGACTTCATATGAATCTGTCTTTTCCTCCCTCCAAACAGTATAATATACATTTGGCATGTCAATGATCTGCTAGTCTTCATCATCTTACCTCAAATCTTATCATAGTCTGCACTTATCAAAATAGATGAGCCTTACTTCTCTCTTACCAGACAACAATTGAAGCCACAAATCATTACCAAAGACTGCGCCCCGTCTCCATCGTTCTCCTTTTTTGAATGCAACAAGTGGTTGTCCTCAAAGGGTCTTTGGCAGTTCAGAAAACTGAAGAGTCACTACACTCGCCACAGCTGACTGAGATGTCGCATTTTACGTATTATTTTGTTCATTGCGAGCCGTTAATATTAATGGATGGGAATATCACAGACTTTGAAACTTCAGCATACTAATTTGTGGAACTAAACGAAGGGCGGTAGAGTAGTTGTGCACTTGGATTTCAAATATGTTATCAGTTGCTAAAGTCAACTTATTCAGATTATAGTTTATGCTATAGATTAGTACTGTCCTCAATAATTCATGATTAAATAGTCGTGTCGACGTTAACTTAACTACTTATAATACCGAAGACCGTATGCCCTTTAGGGAAATTTGAATGTAGGTTTTTATGTGGACTAGATTCATTCCTATCTGGGATGACATGTCTTTCCATCATGTTCTTCTCTAGTTGACTTTAGATTCTTGCAGCTTATATAAGCTATAGTTTCTGCATCATCTGTCATGTACTGATAGAGTATTTCAGTCGCAAGTTCCTCCAGGTGATAAAGTCTTGCATGAATTTGCAGCATTCTTGGAACCATTTCAACATTTAAACGTGAAATATTCTTACTATTAGTAATGAAGATCAAGTGCATAAAAATATTTTCGTATCGACCTTTTTTAGCTTAAGGTCATATATCTGTATTCTTGAATATTGTGATCATTGATCTGTTTTTGTTTCTTTTTTCTTCACAGTTGATCTGTTTCTCCGCCGCAATGACTGGGAACCGTGTTGCGGATGAGTCCGACACTGCGAATGCAGTGTCTTCACGTCGCCATGCAGATAGCACGCCGTATGTTCACAAGGTGGGAGTGCCCCCCAAGCAGAGCTTGTTTAAGGAGTTTAAATTTACTTTCAAGGAGACTTTCTTCCATGATGACCCGTTGCGGCCTTTCAAGGACCAACCAAAGTCGAAGCAGTTGTGGCTGGGAATCCAGGCCGTTTTCCCAATTCTTGAGTGGGGAAGAAGGTACAAGCTTTCCATGTTCAAAGGTGATCTCATTGCTGGACTTACCATTGCAAGTCTCTGTATCCCTCAGGTACTCAAGAATTTCTCGGAACTGATTCTTGTTTGCTCCTCAAGCTCCCTTTGTCCATTTCTTACATTTCTTGATTTTCAGGATATTGGATATTCAAAACTTGCAAATATGGATTCCCAGTTTGGGCTGTGTAAGTTTCAATGCAGAAACTTAGCACTATTTAGCACAAATCAAACAGTCTGATCACACCTTAATTTTGTGCCCAATTGCAGACAGTAGTTTCATTCCACCCCTGATTTATGCCATCATGGGCAGCTCAAGAGATATTGCCATCGGCCCAGTTGCTGTGGTGTCCCTCTTGCTCGGGAGTATGCTTCAGGAGGAGATTGATCCCAGGAACAAACACGAGTATGAACGGCTCGCATTTACAGCTACATTCTTTGCTGGAGTTACTCAGTTCGTCCTAGGATTTTTCAGGTCTTGTTCTTTCTTTGTTGTCATTGCATGAGAAAGAATCATCAGCCAATCTCATGTCATACATAACGTTCTTGCTGGATTTCCTGTCTGGTTTCAGACTGGGATTCTTGATCGACTTCCTGTCCCATGCTGCCATCGTTGGGTTCATGGCTGGAGCAGCCATCACCATCAGCCTTCAACAGCTCAAAGGTTTGCTCGGCATGAAGACTTTCACCAAGAAATCAGACATAGTTTCCGTTATGCGGTCTGTCTGGACCAACGTGCATCATGGGGTAAGAATCATTATGCAAAAACACAATCGCACTTAAGCTCTTCCATAATACAGCTTCATTTTTTATCATCTTAAACTGGCCTCTTTTTATGACAGTGGAATTGGCAGACTATAATCATAGGAGTTGCGTTCTTGATTTTCCTGCTCCTCGCCAAGTACATTGTATGAAATACCAACTCTGGCTGATTTTCCTAATTCAGCTTAATTATTCCCATGAACCCCAGGATTAGTTTTTTTCTTGGAATATCAGGGAAAAACGAAGAAGAAACTGTTCTGGGTTCCTGCTATTGCGCCATTGATTTCAGTTATCATTTCAACCTTCTTTGTTTTCATCACCCATGCAGAGAAGAAAGGAGTCCAAATTGTGAGTATTTCAATTGCATCGATAATTCAGAAACACTCATGCAACTCAAGCTAACAAACCTTTTTACGATGTCTGAAGGTGAACCATATTGAAAGAGGAATCAATCCTCCATCTGTGAGTGAAATACATTTCACTGGCAGTTATATGACGAAAGGTTTAAGAATCGGTGTCGTTGCAGGGATGATCGCCCTTACGGTACAGTGCTAAAAAGACAACAAAATTCTAACTCAACTCTCATTCCTGGTGTAATATTATTACATCAGTAAAACTGATCAAACATTAATATACATATGCCATAGGAAGCTGTAGCAATTGGTAGAACCTTTGCAGCAATGAAGGACTATCACTTGGATGGTAACAAGGAAATGGTGGCGTTAGGCACGATGAACATTGTTGGCTCCATGACTTCTTGTTACGTAGCCACAGGTAAGTTAGAAAAATAGGTTTACACGAATGCGTTTCTCTAAAATTTTTTCAATATCGGAATTGCACCTGATTTCTCAAATCCTGACAGGTTCTTTTTCACGTTCGGCTGTGAACTACATGGCTGGATGCAACACGGCCGTCTCCAACATCGTAATGTCTTGTGTTGTTTTGCTAACACTGGAAGTGATCACCCCACTTTTCAAGTACACCCCCAATGCCATTCTGGCCTCCATCATCATATCAGCTGTGGTGGGATTATTCGACTACCAGGCGATGATTCTCATATGGAAGATCGATAAGTTCGATTTTGTTGCTTGCATGGGAGCCTTCTTTGGCGTTGTCTTTGCCTCTGTTGAGATAGGCCTTTTGATCGCTGTAAGTGAAACCATAAGCAGTTAAAACTAATTTAAGAATCTTATAAGTTTATACCAAACACTTTACAACATGTTACAAGCTCTCAAAACATCTTATAATATATTTCGAAGAGTTTATAAGCTCACCAAGCATCATTGAACGCTTCCTGCAATTCAACAGGTTGCTATATCTTTCGCCAAGATTCTTCTCCAGGTCACGAGGCCACGAACTGCAGTTCTGGGTCGAATTCCAAGGACTACAGTTTACAGGAACATTCAGCAGTACCCGGAAGCAATAAAAGTTCCAGGAGTTCTGATTGTGAGAGTCGATTCTGCAATCTATTTTTCCAACTCCAATTACATCAGGGAGAGGTATGTATGTATATATATATATATATATATATATATATATGTTGATCCACTCTAGAGTCTAGAACTTTTATTGCAAAACACACGCTACATATACACCTTGGAATTTTCCATTGCTGGCCGTAACGGCTGCAAAAACTTGGTAAGTGCAGGATACTGAGATTGCTCAACGACGAAGAGGAACTACTGAAAGAAAACAACGAAGCAAGAATTCAGTATCTGATCATTGAAATGTCGCGTATGGATCATTCTTGGCTTCATTTCAGGCAACTTTTCTGCTCTTACATTATTGGTGAAACTGAGACTAAAGCTTTTCTGTTTCTGTTTCAGCTGTAACTGACATAGACACAAGTGGGATTCATGCCCTTGAAGATTTACATAAGAGTCTAAAAAAGAGACATACACAGGTAAAATTAGTCTCTGGCAATTCACCTAAATCTTCACACACGTCATACATACACTGTATGATACAGCACCCAATCAGAATTTACCTTGATCTGTTGTGATTATCGGCATGCAGCTTGTTCTTGCAAATCCAGGGCAAGTAGTGCTGGACAAGCTCCACTCGTCTGACTTTGCCAACATGGTCGGAGACGACAAGATTTTCCTCACTGTTGGAGATGCTGTCATGACTTTGGCACCTAAGATGGAGCCTTAGATCATTTTTATCGACCCTATGGCAATATGCAACTGATTTGTGTATTGAGGAAGAAGATTCTAAATATTTATTGGACTTAGGAAACTAGTTTTACTCTATTCTGGAGGTGGTGTCCATGTGTCCAGAAACTCCGCAACTGTACATATTTTTCCTTGCATATTCTCCTGATTTCATCCCCTTTCTCTGGCTCTGTGTAGTCCAAGTTGAAGTAATAGCCTTTGATGTGCCAGGCACGACAGCGAAACAAATCCATCCAATAAGGAATTTTGCACTTGGTAATTAAAATAATTTTAATATAAGACTGGTATGAGTACTACCAACACTTGGAAAACCATGGGATGCTAAGAGTATAATAAGTAAATCAAACATCCATCGTGCATACAGCAGTCAGCACAAAGTCTCATCTCCAACACTAACAAGAAGTAGCCCAGATCGGCTCTATGTACCTGTGCTCTCGACATATATAATCTAAAAGGACTAGCAACACAATTTAACTCTTACTAAATAAGCAACATCACTAGAATTAATCACACGAGAATAGACCAATTTCAGAAAAAAAGGACCGCCATACGCTCTCAGAACAAGGCAAACGATACAGCAGCAACCATGGTAAGCACGAACGACCCGATGGAGGTGGTCAGTGTGGAGGAACCTGAGCTACCAGGAGCTGGTGCTGGAGCAGCTTCATTAGCTCCAATGCCGGTGGTTGGAGCCCCGGCAATGGAGCTTGGAGACAGTGCCAATGGAGAAAGAGCTGTAGCAGACAGCAAACAATCATGTTAGGAGATCTGTTGTATGTAATAAGCTTTGTTCTCAAGAAGAAATGCAGTAAAAGACAACACAGCTTGGAAATCAGGCCTGAATTCAAGTATACTGCAAAATATCAAATTCAAATACATTGATCAACTCATGCGCTATCCAGAAGAAATGCATATACCTTCTTCAAGTCATTTAGTTCGGAAACAATGATTTATAAGCAATTTGCTTACAAAAGACACTATAAGTCGAGCTGATAACTTATAGTGGTTTCTGCCGGGGTATAAATTAAGAGGGCGTACCTAAAAGGACAAGATTAAGTGCGTGCATACAATAGTTTCTGCTCTTATTGAAGGAAAAATTGCACGCTCGGTTGTATTAAGGATCGAGATGGGAAAAATAAAAAGTTAAAAGTGACCCAAAAATAAAAGATTAAAGTGGGAGCATCATGGGGGAAAAAGCTTATCATTGACAATATACCAATAAACTGTAAAAATAAATTGCCGGGAAGAAACATACAACTTTTGGCCTAAATAAACTTAATTTAGGCAGCCCAAAATTAGATGTTGTCAAAAAAAATAAAAAAAACGCTTCTCAGTTTATTTTCAAAAGAAAACCGACAAGCACTTAAAAAAAGTTATTTCAAACAACTCTTAAATTAACATCAGCATTGCTCACAAGCACCAGAGTTTCTCAAAAGTGGGAGCCCAATAGTACAATGAATTTTAACCAGTTGTGAAATCCCCAGACAAAGGAAAAAAAACAAAGGCAGTTAACTGATACAATCACAAGAGACCTATAAATGACATGGGCCTTCACAAATATTAGGCCCGCTTTCCTATATTATCAAGGAAGGCATCAATAAATGACAGAACTACACAATCACGTGAAGACATCAAGGTCTCCAGAAGCAGATAATGAAGACAGAACTGAGTAAATAAAAGATACCTGAAATTAAACTAAACCAAGAAAATTGAACATTCCAGACACATCATCATAATAAATTCACTCCATTCGCAGACAGAAACCAAGAAGCAAAGGGGAAATAGAAAAGAAATGCTGATATAATTACAAACATGACCAAGATTTTAATTCTAAAAAATTTACAGTGATTTAGAAAGAGAGAAAGGAAAAAAATTGTTTCCAAGAACTGACATCTTGTACTCTTTACTGTATCATATTCGATTAAATATAAAACTGATTCTATATTGCGAATTTTAACGATAAACTCGTATCAGTGAGATACGAACATGTTATGGGGATAAATTAGAGGAAGTTGACAAGATTTGTATGTACCTGGGGCAGCGCCAATGCCAGTGCTTACTGTAGAAAAGAGAAAATAAGGAAGAAACAAAGAACACTGTGTTAATTTCAACATGCATAGGAATAAAATATTTTTAGATCATTTGTTTTTAACACACACAGAGGGTGAGGGAGAGAAGCTCGTAACTAGAAATGAGTATTCCACAATCTAGAAAGTGAATTTTTTCTCCTATGAAAAGAGAGGAAAAAAAAAAAACCAAAAATACAGCCACCTTTAATTACATTCTCAGGAAATCAGAAAGTCCTAAACTCAAGAATAACTAAGAAAGCTTTTGGAGGAAAAAATTGAAATAAATAAAGAAAACCCAGATCATCAAACCATGAACGATAAAGAACTGAAGCTAAACAAACTTACGGCCGCAGTTGCTAATGGAAGGTGCAGAAACATGGCAGGCAGCAGGCAGCCCCAACGCCTTGCTCACGTTCAGAGTGACCCCCAACTGCGCGCTGTTCTTAAACGCCTCGCAAAGGCACTCCGCGTCGGTTTTGAGCACAGTCTTGAGCCCCGAACAGCACGTGCCCTCCGGCTTCTTCGACGTGCTTCCCGCCGTCACGTAAGACAAACAGTCCGCCATGTTCAAGACCAGACTCGAGCAATCCACCGCCGGGGCCGGGGCCGAATGGCCTGCAGCGGAGACGAAAACTGCTGCGGAAAAAGCAAAAAACATGCAGAAGAGAGGGAATCTAAAGGCCACTGCCATTTTTGAGAGACTCTGAAGTTGAGAGAGAGTGGAAAACTGCAAGAATTTAGACTGGAGGGGGTTCAATTCAAAGGTGATGAGGGGGTGGGGGCTTCTGTTGTGTTGTATGCTATATGTAAGAAGGGGCGGGAAATGGGAATAGTGGAAAAAGCAAGGGTATAATGGGAATGTGAGTGGGGACACGTGGAGGGCAGGTGTGGAAAGAGGTCTGCGGTTCTGCCATCGATTTTAGGGTTCTACCTTGGAGTGAGAATTTGGGGAGTTCAAAATAATGATGGCTGTGACACTCCAGACAGACCCCACATTTTTTAATTATAAAACTAATATTGTATTTATTTATTTATTTAATACATAAATAAAAAGAATAATTTAATTTAAGTATTCTTTTTGAGATTTTATGCACTTCACATAAATTTTTTATAATTCGATTAATTACATTTATTATCCTTAACGTTTGTTCTTATTTAACTAACAGATATTTAAATTAGTTAAAATTAATGAAATTTGCTGATATTAGAAAAAAATTAAACAAATATTCATATTTATCCACAATTAAATTATAATTAATTTATTATAAGTTAAACAAATTTTTAAATTAAACTACTTTTATAAATGTGAAAATCTACCTCCTCACATGCATTAGTTTGTAAAAATTTATAAAAGTAGTTTGGTCAGAAAAAAATTTGTATGACATACATAAGTTAGTAATAAGTCAATTAGAATAAATATGAGTTTTCACTCAATTTTTTTTTTGCTAATACCAATATGTTCAATAAATTTTAATTAATAGATAAATCTGTTTATTAGATAAAAATAAACATGAATAGTATTATAATTATTTCTTAAATAAAATGTGAAATCTAACATGTTTTTCCGTTTCGATAACTTTACTTGACCTTCAATTATACTGTACCAATATTTGTGTCGATTGTTCAAATATTTAATATATTCACGAGTAATAAAAATAATTTCAGCGTCAAGATCATTAATAACTCATACTCAAAATTCATAAAATTAATATTTCGACGTCTTATATTATATTAATAATTATACGGTGCGAATTTTTTTCCCCATAAAATCAAAGGTAAAATAGAAGAGATTCTCATGTGATTTGACTTAATTATAAATATTCTCTTATTGTTTAAAAATTATAAATACTATTTATAATTTTTTTAAATAATTAAAAATATTTTGTAATTATGATAAATTAAGGGAGCCAATTGCAATTTTATTTGTATTTTTAAGAGGAATAAAATGGTGGTGGTGCAATAGTGCAGTGAATATATTCCTTGGGAACATTCTAGAATTCTTTTCTCTATCTTTATTCTTTCTTCCTTTCTTAGACGCCACACGCTATCTTCAGAATCGTGCTTTCAATTTCCAGATGTCTGGATGCTTTTTGAGCCATGTATGTATGTATGTATGCATGCATGCATGATCTCCCCCTCCTGGAAGAGTATATGATTCCCCTTTTCATTGCTATGGTTCATCAAAGTTCACTCATTAATGGAATTCTGTTAACTTTACTCAACTCTTGACCGTGCTATGTTGATGAGATCAATACCTAAGCTGATTGTTCAGTTATCTGATATGTTCATAGTTAAACACAAACGTATAGCCAATAGTCCTACCCGCTTTCTTCTTGGAAAAAAGAAAGAAGGGTGGTAAAAGGTGGGGGGGCCTCCGTTTCGTGCTCCGTCCATCGACTCCCAACAAAAAATGAACTGACTTTTTGGAAAGTCGTCAACTTTCTTCCAGCTATTCTTGCTTGTTAAGGTAACTCAAGATCTTTTTATTGCAAATTTTCGTGTTCCTGCTCGTATTGTATTTTACATATACACGTTGCGATGTAAAAATATACGCCAATTGTGATCACGTGGAATGTGTTTCCATTGATCTGGAACCATTGCATGCATATTACACATGAGGGAGGCTACAATGCATTATCTTGTAATCATGTCAATATGACTTATTGACATATGATTTTGAAGTTGCGTTCGGATGGAAGGATTTAAATTTAAGGAAAAAGATTTGACGAAAGGACTAAACTCAGTTGAATTCGTTGGAATGGTTTGAAAATAACTCAAAATAGGAATTTAAAAATTTAAAATCCATCATAATATGACATTATCAGACAAGCTTAATCGATTTGTTATTATGAATGTAATATCATTTGCTCCGAATCTATTAAGCCAAACGCAACCTGATAGAACAAGAGTCCAAAGATGGCTAGTATTGTCTGTCAGCATGTCACTAAGAACACAAACATCATACAGTAAATGTGGAAAAGAGCAAATCTCTACTGCTCTAGCTAACAGAGATTCTAACCCCAAGGGGCTGTACTAACAATGACCGTCAGCGACAAGGATTCTGAACGACTTCATTACAAAGAATATCATCCAAACCAAACAACTTAAGTTATGACATAGCGGATTTCCAACTGATCGATGTGATGAACGTAACAAAGGACATGTTGCCAATGAGCACCAAGTAGTTTAGAAAATTGAAGATTCAAAAGTTTGAAACACTAACTGTATTCACAAAGATGGAGCAAGAGAAGATGCAGATGGAGAACTGAGTCACATCGTTTGAGGAGTGGACTGTCTTTGGACAATAGATACAATAACAGCCACATCGTCAAGCTTCCCACCAGTGTATCCAGCAAAACCGGCTGCTTGAGCTTCATCAGCGAATGGACTTCTCCCAGACATAGAACTACCAACATCTTGTGCTTTTGTTGCCAACAACTCTGCAATTTCCTGAAAGTTTTGATAAAAACCGTGAATCACGGACTGCGATGATTTTGACATGCACCCTAAGAATTCATGGATTCGTATTCTTAAATAATGTCCAATTTAAAATCGGCGAATTACCTAAGATGGAAACTTTTACTAAATTTAAGACGGAAATTATGGTGAGCTCTGCCTCACATTTACAAACATTTAATTAACATCTAATTCTTTCATTTCACCAACCAAACAAACAAACAGACACTTATTCTCAAGGATTCAAGATTTTTATCTTTTTTGTATGTTTTGCTCACTTGTGTGCAGCTTGTAGAGAATCATTTTTCTCCTCTAGGAAACTGCATATTTTCTGCAAGAACTACTGTACCTCCAGCTTTTTATCAGCTGCAAGTGAATTCACGACTATTGACGAAATTTCTTGGTCATATAAATTGTCGAGAAGTCCATCGGTTGCAGTGATGATCATATCATCTTCCTCTAAATCAACTCTGTACAACTGAAGCCAAAAGAAATCGAAAAAATAGTAACCACAATTCACGCAACAACTAATACAACTTTTACCCCTTTTTTTCCTAAATGCAATTCTTTTTTATAGTTTAGACAGAGCATACCTCAGCAAGATGAGAGGGGTCGTCGCCTGTTTCAATTCGCTTCGTGAAATGAAATGCATGGACCATAGGTGAAGATCTCTTGTAAACAGCACCATGCCGCAGAACAATAAATCCTGAGTCTCCAACATTGGCCACATGAAGATCCTGACCAACAAGTTGAGCAATCAAAACTGTTGAGGGCCCAGGATAGTGTGTTTCAGCAACACTGAGATTAAGCAATTCCATGGGATTGTTTAATGAATCTCCATTGTGATCAGCGATGAACTTTTCACAGTTTTTCATGAGCTCTCGAGCATAAACTCCTTGTTTGGTCCCTAAAGAGAAAGAACAGCATAATAGTTATCTTGACGTATTTTACTATTTTAGGATGCTGACTCAATTGGGATATCAAGAATTTTCTTCAGGATAAAACTGCCTTGTGTGAACTCACTGGCTGAAACTGGTTAATAGTTCAAAGACAGAAAACTTTCAAGAGTGGAAGATGCTAGAGAATTACAGTAAGTACTATGAGGATGGATACCTTCCAGTGACCACTGACCAACTCCATCAGCTACACCTAGCCATGTTTGACCAGCAATGAAATACGCATCCTCTCCACCTGTCAACACCTGGAATTTATTATTTTTTGAATTACTCACTCATACTGTTGTGACAACAGAAAGATAACTAACTAGTCACATTTTCAGTAAGAAATTTCCATTTAGTCCATATGTTGGCTAAAGCACTTAACTGGTTGATACAGCTGCAACAATTCCGTCTTCTCGATTTACACTTTAAACCATGCAAACTCAAACTTATGTATACATATATTATATATGTCAATAGTTTTAATAAAATGGACCTGAAACTTCCATCAGTGGCATATCTAGGAAAAAATTTAGGCTACTTTATTGCTGCTTGGTTTGATCCCTGTCCGTCTAGCATTAAATAAACCGATCTCTTGTAACTTAAATTATTTTAAGAAATGAAGATCAAACTTTTAAAACGCACAAAGAAACGAGAAGGAAATGAATGGAAATCAATCCCTGTGTTTTATTGATGTTGCAATAAGTTTTCACTAGGGGCATTATCTTTCTCAGACGGGTGCCAGCAAATGCCATAAGTAGTAAACCGGTGTCAGTTTCTAGTTCATGTTTAGCCCCTAGCCTCTAATAGAAACATTTTGGACTCACTTAAAGAAGTGGTTGCATAACATGGTTGAACTCTGAAATGGAGGCTAGAGTAAGAAGGAAATGGTCATGAGATACCTTAGAAGGATGCGGCAACAAAGCAGCACCGGAAGATAAAACAAAGTTCGTTTGCAAGATTTCCTGGCTGTTAAGAGCAATGTATCAGATGTCCACACATCTGATAAGGTGTTATTATCATGCAGAAATATTAGACATCAACTACCAAAGTAATCTTCTGAGGAATGGTATTCAATGACTTTGCACTCCCAAAAGTAGATACAATAAAACAAGTGATCAGATGTCAGATACAGGGTTTCAGTGATTAGCGGAGAATGCCTGGTTATCAATAATACAATGGATCACAAAAATGCAGGAAAGCAGATAAGGGCCGTGCCCAGGGACAAACCTCTCTGTAGCAGATTCAGTAGATTTCAGCTCTGTCAGTTCATGTCCTGATGCTTCTACAAGTTTACGACTCTGCAGATTGTCATTGACTTCTGTCCCTTCTGATTCGAGAATTAAGTTCTGAGGTACGTCATTAAGCTGTAAATATATTTTTGTAAGCACTCAGATTCTTTGTATGAGGGTAAAACAGATTACTTTTTTCTCAATGCTCAAATATCAATAGGATCAGTGGGCCAACTGCAAAATATCAAACATAAAATCTTCAAGTTATGAATAGGAACAGATGATGTGGATGTATTGCTAAATGATTGGTCATTTCCAGTACCATCACTATCTCTTCTAAGTCATATAAGTTGTAGGTGACATGTAGTTATAGTTATAGGATGGAGCCTAAAGAATTTTGGTGAGCACAGACTCAACATTTCTTAGTCCTGGTTTGTTTTACTAAATTCATGCTTTTAGCTAAAAGAACTAATGTGCACATTGCCAAATAAATGAGACAATTATGATATGGTATGTGTTTGAGACTTGTCAAATGGTTCAACTAACCACTGTTAGGCTCTCAGCTCCATCATCTTCCGCAGATTCTTCCGAAATGTCAGTACCAGTTTCCTCATCAAGCATCGGTTCAGCTTTCAACTGAGGAGACACAGTATTTAAGGGGATCACAGCACTTTCGCTTCCATCTTCAACAATCTCGTTCAGCACCCCACTCTCAGTTCCGGACTCCTCAGCCTCATTGGGAATAGGAGGGTATTTGGCCTCAGTGTCATTCATGTCATTTTCATTGCTATCACTATCTACCACAGTTGTCATCCCAAGGGCCCCAGTTTGATTCATTTCACTGTCACCTCCCTTTCCCTTTGTCAAATCTTGCACCCGAGCTTGCAAATTCTGATCCTCAATCTCTTGAGACAAACTTATAGCTGTTTGTGACTGAGGGGGCGGAGACTCCAAGTCATTTTCTATACTTTCTCTACCACCTTCAACGCTTTCGTTTTGCATCTCGCTTTCCAAATTCTGATGTTCAGAATCTGCAGATGCATCCGTAGTAAGAACACTCTCTATACTAGCCTGAAAAACATCATTGTCAGGTACAGCAGTAATTGGCTTGGGCATTAAGGAAATCAATGTGGTTGACTCAGCAGTATCCCTTTCCAACAATTCCACCTCAGTACTAATATTCTCCATTTCAGAACTCTTGCCAAGTATGGAGGCATCCGTTGGACTTGAATCCCCACATTCCTCATTCAGAACTTCCTCCACGTTTCCAGTGTGCTCCATGACAAAACCAGGAGTAGAAGTAACGCCAACAGTCTCCTCTTCCAATACTTCCACCGTAGCAACACTATTCCCATTTTCAGAATTCTCATCAAGTATAGAAGCCTTGGCCACCAGACTTGAATCCTCATGCTCCCCATTCAGATCTTCCTCCACATTCCCGACATGCTCTATGTCAATATCAGGCGGAGAAATAACTTCTATATCTTTACTTGAATTCAAAACGGGCAATTCACTGTCATTTGAACCTTCCAATAATTTCTCACGCGAGTCATTGTCTACTTGAATGACACTAATGCTTCCACTGCTAATAACTATTGAATCAGTCCGATCAGCCACCTCAGTCAAGCCAGAGCTGGTTACCTCTCTATCTGCTTTCTTCACAATTACCTCTGCTTCATGATCACCGTCCAAAACCTTCACCACAGTATATCCGTCTTCCCCTTCCCTTTCTATCTCCTCCTTCACAGTCTTGGACTCTTCCATTTTCACATTTTTTGCAGCTTCACTTGGATCCCCAAACCGAAACAAAAGACTACCATCCGCATGCTCTGCCAAGACAATCAACAAAAACCAGAAGATCACAAACAAGAATTCCACAAAAAACTGGAGCTTTATTTCTTTTCCAATTTTACTTTTGCTGAGGTCCTCGCATTGTCACCCGAGTTCCATTCACCAAGAAACAAAAAACAAACCACCAAGAGAACAAGAAAGCAAGAAGCAGATTAACAAATAGCAGGAACAAACAAACTCCAAGAAAAACTAAAAGAAAAGGCCTATATTACCATAATTCAACAGAAAGGAAATCACATAAGACTGTAAAAAACAAGAATGTGAGGACAACGATGAGGAGCAAAAGGCATACCGTGAGTTGAAATGACATCAAAGTTTGGAGAAGAGGGTCTGGAGAACAGAGTGAGATGAAGTGGTCTTCTTTTTATTCCATTAATTCTTAAACTGTGGGAGGGAACAAGTGCAGAAGAACAGTAATGCTTTGGAGCCAAAAACAAATGAAATTTAAAGTTGGTGTTAAGAGATTGAAAATCCAAGAAACTGCAGAAAAGATCAGCCATTGCTGCTGCTGACAAAAGGGCTGTTGAGTGTATGTTACATAATTACAAGGAGAAAATTATTATTAGTGGTATGTGGAGAGTTTCTGCTGAGTTTGGGAAAATCTGTGTGTGTGTGGATGGAGAGAAGAGGCGAAAAATTTAAGGGCTGTTTGTGTTTGGAACAAGTGGATAAAGAGAGAAGGTCTGGAAAGAGCTATTTCTGTCTACAAAATAACATATTACGTGCAATTTCATGGCAAATAATATCAGTCTTCGCTTGGAAAACTCTATTATTTTTTCAAAGGCTGAAATACATTTTTTACCTTGTAAAATTTAGTTTAATTATAACTACAATATATTTATTTGAAAATTTATGCATATTAATTTTTTCTTTTTTTAGTCTAATTACACTATATCCTCTATAAAAATATAATATAACGTTTTTTCCCCAAAAATCTTTCAAAATAACACTTACATTCTTTAATAACTTTTCGTTTATAATTATCCACCTTTCTATTAGAGTCTGAACAAAAAATATGGACGTCAACAAAAAAATTTATATAAACTTTACCTTTCATTTATATAAAAATAATATACATAAAGTTATAATAGTGTAATAATAATAAATTATTATTCTTAAATTATAATTATTGCATAACAAATAACTATCATGAATGAAAAAACCAATCATTTTTTAATTTTGAATCTTGGATGTTTGGAGATAGTATTTATCTTGATGTCGGACACGTGGTTCCAAGATTTATGCCAACACGATAGTCGCAAATCAAGAAATTAGTGACTTATGTTTTTTACCAGCCAGATCTAGCTGGCATATGACCGCATTGGCGCCCTTTTTAGGGTGAGCTAACACTTTGTCCGTAGATTAATGTTGACACATCGTTTGCAGTGGATGGGCCGTGGGCTTGTTGATTTGGACTTGTGACCGAGACTGGGTTGGTTCGCCTGACGTTCAGCTCACTGACAACAAGTGGGCTAGCAAGGTTTGGGTTTGTTGCCATAAACATCCGGTATCATTGTCAATAAATTGTACAGAAAGCTAAATAAAAAGTAAAATTAGAAATTTATGTCAATATTTTACTAAAATGTTAATATTTTTCGTCCAAACTTCAACATAAATGATACAATTTTAAACAAAAAGTACCAGTATAATTTCAAAATAAAAAATTAGAAAAATTATAATTTTACATTTTCAAGAGAGATCTAAATTAAATCAACCCTAATTTTAAAAATGGGTTTAATGAATTTATCCCCATGTGATATTGCAAATGATCAAATTACTCCTTGTAAAAATAAATAGCAATTTATGCCCCTGTATTTTGTGAAAAAAAAACCAATTTACCCCCTGTCTAGGGAGGTAAAATGCTTAATTTTAAAAAGTACGATGGGGTAAATTGCTATATTTTAAAAAATAAGGAGGTATAAATTGCTAATTTTTTTATAGAAAAATAATTTGCACATTTACAATATCACGGGCGGTAAATTATAATTTTTCCCTTTAAAAACAGTGTGAACAGTGAAAGCGGGCATGATTCCGAATATTTTTGTAAGGCGAACATCAATTTTTAACAAAAATTTTACAACAAGATTAAGAAAGGAAAAGGAGACCAAAAACATTAAATTTTGTTGGTGGGATTGAAGTAGTAGCACGTCTGGCTATCAACAACTCTAGAACTGTGTACTTTGCTCATGTATTTTTGCACATCAATTCCCAACTCAGAGATACTGAAAATTAAGCCCAAAAAATCCCAAGAATTACGAGCCCTTCCAACACAAGAACTTGTTTGGATGAAGCTGTCCACGTGGATGGAACCCCTGTGGAAGGTGTGGATTAACATGCTGATCTCATTGGTCAGAAACCTATCCACTGGAGTTGCCTAGATTTTGTTCAAGATTTCACTTATCCTACTTGGCTCCCACACTGCTCTCCTTTTGATTCCCTTTAAGTCCAAACTCATAGCTACTGACTGTCTCTTAGATTTTGGCTTTCAAGCTCTAATTAGCTATATCTAGAGAGAAACAAGGATGGCTTCCACTTCTGCTGCATTGGTAAATGGCTTGGGATCTGCCTTCTTGACCGGTGGCAAGAAGAGCCAGGCCTTGTTGACCGCCCCCGTTGCCGCCAGGGCCGGCGGTGATGCGCCTACCAAGAGGTTCATCGTGGTGGCTGCCGCCCCAAAGAAGTCTTGGATCCCGGCTGTTAAGGGTGGTGGTAACTTGATTGACCCTGAGTGGCTGGATGGCTCGTAAGTCATTTTTCAATGTTTTTGTGATCTTTGATGAAATAGTTTCAATTGGTTGATGATTGTATGATGAACCAACTGCAGGCTCCCGGGCGACTACGGTTTCGACCCGCTAGGCCTAGGAAAGGATCCAGCGTTCTTGAAATGGTACAGGGAGGCTGAGCTGATCCATGGCCGCTGGGCGATGGCTGCTGTGGTTGGCATCTTTGTCGGCCAGGCATGGAGTGGCATCCCCTGGTTTGAGGCCGGTGCAGCTCCTGGCGCGGTCGCTCCATTCTCGTTTGGCACTCTCCTCGGGACTCAGCTCCTGCTCATGGGGTGGGTGGAGAGCAAGAGATGGGTGGATTTCTTCAACCCTGAGTCGCAGTCCGTGGAATGGGCTACTCCCTGGTCAAGAACTGCCGAGAATTTTGCGAATGCAACGGGTGATCAAGGGTACCCTGGCGGCAAATTCTTTGATCCCTTGAGCCTTGCTGGTACACTGAAGGATGGAGTTTACATCCCTGACACTGAAAAGCTGGAGAGATTGAAGGTTGCGGAGATTAAGCATGCTAGGATTGCCATGTTGGCCATGCTCATCTTCTACTTTGAGGCAGGGCAAGGGAAAACACCCCTTGGAGCCCTTGGCTTGTAAACTGTTGTATAAAGGAAAGTTGGCAATTTAGAGAGCAAAATTGGAGATGGATTGATCATTCATGCTTTGAGATTCCCCTCAAGAAAATCTATACTTCTGTAGTTTTTGTCCGATTACATACATTATTGCATAATGAACGAGTTATCATCAATTATATAACGATCATCAGTCACCAATCACGGTACAAGTAGAACAACACATATGCAACTAACAAGGCCTATGCATGTAAAGTTCACGATACATTAGGATGACCGTGAATGTCTTCAACTCAGAGGAAAGGAAAATCGATGAATTGGGAATTTGAGCAATACAAGTCTAAAATTTTGAGTTTTCGAATGAACATTAGTCTCCAGCTCCTAGACAATGGTAAAGCAGTCTTCATTCTCCGCATAATAAACATACAAGGATGAGAAAATAAAAAGGGAAGAGGAAAACTATCAATTGGTGTTGCAAAAATATGACGGTGTTCTGGTGCATCATTCGCTCCCCATAGCCATCAAGAATTCACCCTCGCAAACCACTTCGCCCCCTACATATGCTTTTCCTTCCATCTTTGCTATTCCAAAGCGTTTCTGCAGCTTGATGAGGTTCATTCTCATCACTAAGGTGTCTCCTGCAATTACTGGCTTTCTGAATCGCACTTTGTCAATTCCGGCAAAGAAGAAATTATCACGTGAACCTCCCACTTCTGGTTGTAGCATAACCAAGCCACCAACCTGAGCCATTGCCTATATAAAGCAGTAACACATTCATCAGTAAGTCCTGCGAAAACATACAAGCCTGGGACAAGAGGCGTTATGGGAAGTAACTTGGTGTACGAAACAGTAGTTACAGCATGCTACCACTATCACTATTCTCCATTAAATTTAAGCCAATAATAAAAAAAAATAACACTGCTACAATTAAACCTCACTTTTGAAGAATTATTATATTGAAAAGAAGCGACTTAGTCACCTAAATCTAGCTACGTGGCTGGACATCGGATCTTGCACTAAGCTCAAAAGAAGTCGAGTGTGGACTCAAACTTTACCTTCATCTAACTAGCTTTACGCACTTCATCATCTCACCTTAGTAGATAAGCATGCATCAACCACATGGTATTCACCAAGTAAACTTATTTAAGCAACTTTTCTCAATGGGAGAACTAGGACAAGAAATTAAACTCTGAAGCATTAGTCTCATTGAAAAACAAAGTATTATTTGTATAGTTCCTCTAAAAAGAGTAATTAACTTTCCTTCAAATATTAAACATTGTACTCCTCTCCCTCAAGCTTTCACTCATAGGCTGCCTAGATTTTTATAAGGCAATAGAGAACGAAATGAAATCACTAGAATAGGTGCACTCTGGAGGAGAAATAATGAATGACCCACAGATAGAAGGTTTTAAGCCATCTTACAACAGCTTTCCACTTTCTCCCCTGAATTGTTCATGTTCTAGGACAGATGATCAGATAGCATCCGGCAATGTGTGGTTAGACTTGAACTAAAAGCAACAAAGAAATATTTGAAGTCTCTTTTTATTTAGGAAAAGGGAATCTCAGAACTATCTCCAATGGAGATCTTTCACACAACATAAGTTATTCCCCATAACTCCTGTACAATTGTGTGTTCATGTAATTTGCACACAATTCAAAATTCAAGACAAATCCTTAAAATTGTGTGTTTTTTCCTCTATGACTTATTTATACACTAGCAATCACAATGCAATGTGTTTGGTACATCAAAGACTCCCAGCATTCAGACATATCAGACAATCATGATTAGCATGAAATGACATCAATCGTGCATGAACCACCCAACACCAATGCATTGGAGATGATTCAAACAACCATAATCACGCGCGATGAAAGAAAAGTTACTTTGTGGTCCAGATAAGAGTAATAAGCAATATGTGACATTTTTATCTTATTTTGGAAGAAACGTGATAGTTTACCTCAACCATTAGCACGCCAGGCATAATCGGCCTCTCAGGGAAGTGCCCAGGAAAGAAATTATCATTTATGGTCACATTCTTGATAGCCACAGCTGACACGCCAGGTTTGTACTCAATCACTCTATCCACAAGCAAAAACGGAAATCTACAACCCAAAACACAAAACCCAAATGATAAATCGAATCAACATTAACATAACATCCAAATGAACCCTTATCAAGATTAGCTCAGGCCGTCAATCGAACATGTTTACACTAACCGGTGAGGCAAAATTTCACGAATCTGATTAATGTCCATAACTGTGGGAAATGCAGGGTACTCTGAAAAAAGAAAAATCACAAAAACACATAAAACTCAAACCCATAAAAGTGAAGAAAACAAGACCAAAGAATCAAGATTTCATACTCAATTCAATTGGGGTTTCTGCAGAGTCGGGGGAGGGAGCGCAGTTGGCAATAAAGCTTTTGTGGGCCTTCTTGAAATGGGTCGAGACGACATGGGATCTGGAGATAACACGAGGTTCCTTCAAGGAAACAGAGAAAGGCAGAGGCGTATCAACGCTCTTCTTAGGATTTCTCGATGGTGAAGAAGTGAGAGATGATAACAAAGACTGGGAGATAACTGCGGAAGCCATTTTCGAGCGAATCCTGAGTCGAGAGATTTGTTTAAGTAGAATGCAGAGGTAGAAGAAGGTAGGGAGGACGACGTAAACGAGGTAGGAATTGGTTGGTTTTTTTAGGTGTATCCGCAGGCTGGAAGTCTGGCTCTGGCTAGTGAAATGAAGTGAAGTGGGCGGAGAAATTCATGAATTGGACAGCAGCAACAGCTACAAGGGTAAAGGCAATTTATGTAGTGCGATTGTTCCAATCTACAATTTATGTTATGGGGCTATCAACGTGGGAAATCAACAACTTCTCCCAACTCCTAAGCCTAAATCCATATCGCTATGTTTGTTTTTATTTTTAAGTTATTTTCGATACGAGTCAAAATATATTTAATGTTTGTCATCATTCAAAAACATCTTATCTAAGTATTTTAAATTGCTTTAGCATAAATACATACATATATATATACACATACATATACATAAATATATAAAAAAGACATGATTTGACTATGAATTGACAATAAAAAGTAATTTTTGTCTCCCAAAATACAACATTAAACATACAATACTTATTTTAAATTATCTTAAAAAACAAATCCAAACATACATACTATCTCTAATACACACTTATTTATCTTTATTTTTCTCTCTTTATTTCCACAAAATACAACAAAATACTCAAAAAACGAATCCAAACATTATGTATGTTTTTTTGAAGGAGAGTGATTGCATTGGTACCAACAAATGTTGCCACATACCCTATTTTTTAGAAATAGAGTATGTTGCGACACACCAAATAAATAAAAATATCAAATTTAACATCTTTTATATATATATAAAAATGGTTGGATAGTTGTGATGGTGGTGGTGGTGAATTGCATTTGGAACCAAAATATATATATATTTTAAATAAACATTGTGTGAAAAAACTATTAGATTAAATAAATGCATCAATTTTTATCTATACCAAATATTTAATTTCGTAATTAAAATTGAGATGGTTTTCTATCACTCAAATATAATGATCAATTTTTTTTATTAATTAGTTTTAAATGCAAACATTACATTAATGTGCAAGGGCAATTCGGTCATTTACAGGAGAGTCATAAAATTTATATATCCAGTAAATGAAAGGCTGTCCCGATCAACAGTGGTGGTCCATTGCACTGCAACACTTGCTCAAAGCCTCCCGTCTCCTCAACAGACTAAAAACTGATAAGCCTCAGAATATTCCCTTCACCGGAGAGGCGGAGCCTCACCGATCTCCTCCACCACCACCATGGACTTGAACTTCCACCTCCACGGAGGCTCTCCCTCCTCCTCCACCTCCTCTTCCGACCACCACCGCCGCCCCAACAACAATTCCTCTCCAACCCCCCCAAACGGCCACTCCTCTGACCCTATGCACTCCTGGTGGGAGTCCATCTCCAAAGCTCGCTCCCGCATCCACCTCCTCTCTTCTCTTTTGCCCTCTTCCCCTGATGATGAAGATCCTCTTTCATCCCTTGCCGACACCGACCGCCCTGCGCGTTCT